>NC_060150.1:25777092-25783246 GCF_021292245.1 Micropterus dolomieu
ACTCTCCCACCCCGCAGACATCTACACACCAATACCGATTTATATTCATAGCGGCAAGTGCTATGTAGCTCCACATAGGGGACACAGGAAGTGACATATAACACCTTCATGCGGCGTCGGAACCGCGTAGGAAATTCACAGCCGCACCGGCAGAGCTCCAGAATATGCAACTCGGCCGGCTCACGCGCGGACGCGCTTACAAGTGCGAGGGCCCGCCCAACGCTGCTTGCAGCTTTAATTTAGTAATTGTTTTGTTTTTACATTTGATACTGATTTTTTTTTTTTTTTAAATTGTATTACTTTTTAATCAATTATTTTTTACATTTTTAATATTTTTTATATATATATATATACACACACGTTACTGTTTTATTTATTTATTTTTTTACACACACATGCTTACGGTTTTATTTATTTATTTTATTTAAATTTTTTTATTTCTTAATAATTTTTTTTTACACAAACACGCATACGCTTTGATTACTTTATGCTTTAATTACTTGTTTAATGACATGTATGGGGTTGATTGTTCTTATGTTGTATGTATGATGCTTTAGCAATATTGTTGTTACACATTCATGCCAATAAAGCTAATTTGAAGAGAGAGAGAGAGAGAGAGAGAGAGAGAGAGAGAGACTGACTGACTGACTCAACATGAGGGTCAATATTATTAGCTTAAGCCTATGGCATTTTACACCGCATAACTTAGCCTTGCAACTAAAGGCTTGTGCAGACTACACGAGCTGACAGCGACTGTGTCACCCAACGCTGGTCTGCAAACCATGTTATGTCAAGAAAACACATGTGAAACGGGAAATGACGCGAACCTACGGACAAAACAGCTGTTGTTTGTTATTATAAAGATAGAAATTATAAAGACAAAATGGGTGATATATTAGCACATGCAGGTAGCAGGGATTGTCTGAGCTACAGAGAGAGCTGGAGGTGAGAAAAACGTGTTTTGCAGTGAAAAAGCATAGCTGCCTGCTCTCATTGGCTAGATGTGGATGTCGAGTTGGCCAACTTCTCCAGATATTTGGTATGCCAGATATCTGGCAGACATCGGCCATGTGAAAGTGATGTGTCAGGGGCAAATGGGGCTATAAATCGTGTAGTGTGAACTGGCTTAACAGACTCCTGTAATCATAATCTAAACATTACATATTATTTATACTTAATTACCCTTTTCTTACTCATCGAGTGGTTCACCGGTCACCTGCTCTGCTCCACCCCCATGTGTGCGCACGCGCCCATCTGGCCCAAAAAGCAGTCAAGGGGTAACTGCTCTTAAATTGAAAGACAACACTCTTGAATAAAGATAAGAAGCAGTATAATAACTGGGATATACACATACTGTGCGTGTGCACTCATGTGCACCTTTCCCTATTGTGGAATTATGATGTGAAAACCAGTGGAGGACTAACGAAGTGGAAGACCCTTGTATCTGGACACTCGGCAGAAAATATTGACATTTGTCCACTGCAGAGACACTATCCACCTGGATGAGTAACTAGTATAAGTTAGTGTTCGTTAATAATATCATAACATTAAATAAAAAGTATAATGTTAATTTAATAGTATACTGTTGATATTATAGTATGATATTAATAATTGTATAATGTTACCATATTCATTAGTTTCTGATAATGGTATACTATATAGCCTAGCTTGCCACTGGTATAATATTAATTCTAGTTAGAAAATACAGCACTTTTTGTGGGTTCTTTTTATGCATTAAATCCTTGTAGGAGAAAAATGGTCTACATTGTGGTTAGTCTTTAATTTGTTAATGCTAAGCACTAACTTGTCAGTAAGCATAACCTTTTATGCATTATAATGGGTTCAACATTTGGAAAGTTTGCTGTAACATGTCAAAAGTCCTGCCCTTTCCAGGCTATGATTGGTTCTGGAAAAGTGACATTGATGAGCACATCGGCTTTATTGCTTTAAGTTGAACATATTTTAACAAAAGGCCCCCGATAATAGATACATGGGGAGCTAGCCAAACCATGCAATTTTTTTATCCATATTTGTGGCTTTTTCTGCAAAACAACTTATAGGGGCATACACGAGTGAAGTACTTGCACTGTAGAGCCCCGATTAGTCAATTACGATAATTGAGTAATTGTTTGTTTGCTTTAATTTTCAGATTCCAGCTGTTTTTCTACAGGTTATAGTTGTAATAACAGATTGGCCTGTTGATCAAGCAAAATAAGAAATTTGAGCTTTGGCAAATGGTATGATTAAAAACCTATGCATAGTGGGAATTTTGGTGGGGAGAGTACTGTATTGGCAGTATCAGTAGAGAGTAATCAGTCAGGCTTTAGTTTGTATGTGGTAGTTTATAGCAGCTTTTCTGAGGGTGGAAGGGACTGTAAAATCCTGCCTACGGCCCTAGTTACTAGATAGGGTAATGCAATTCTACCAGAGAAATAGTCCCTATGAAAACTAGAGCTGCAGTGAGTAGTCGATTAATCGATAGGTTGTCCTCTAGAATATTGGGATGGGAATTTGTCTCTCTTTTCTGATTTTCCACAGACCAAATGTTTATTCAATTAATTGAGAAAATGACTGGCAGATTCATTTATAATTAAAATAATTGTAAAGAGAAGTCCTAATGAAAACTGTTGGCAGTGTGTTCTTTATCAAAATTATCAAAAGAAGTGGTTGTGGTGGAGTCAAATCTCAGAGGGAGAGATTTTCAAATCAGTGCAAATTAAACCAAACATTTCTGCATTGCTGTATACTCTGACAAAATATATATTTTTCTTAATTTGCATTAAGTGACCCTTGAATGCTCTCATCAGCGCCTAAGCCAAATGAAAAGAAGAAAACTATGTTGCTGTGTTTTGGTGTCTGCTTCTGTTTTCTGCTCTCTGTGTTGGTGTTTCACCAAGGGAGGGGCTCAGATCCTTCTACACACACACACACACACACACACACACACACACACACACACACACACACACACTAATTAATTTTTCAGTAATGTAAAAGTCAAAGGATGAGACACTCTTGATAACAAAATGTGATTAAATCGAAAAAACATGTAATTCTGAAACATTCAAATGGAAAACACAGAATTTGGGGCAAAAATAAAACAAAATCTGGGGGAAAAAGCAGATTTCATACGGCATATATGACATAGCCAATTATAAAGGCTATCATATTAACAAAATCAACTTTAATCCAGGCTCCAGTTCATCTGGTAAATGACTTTCCTTTTACATTTGTTGATTTTTATTTTTATTGTTCATTTCAGCGCAGCTTACTTCTCATATTGAAAACTGGTAAGCCCACATGTTTTCTTTTTGTGAAGATTTTTTGCAGACTCAGAGCAGCTCTTTGCCCTATGGATGAGTCAGTGTGAGGAACACCCTCCCTTCTGACACACACAGACTGCAGAGTTGCTGCGGCGGCCTTCTTTATCTCACAGCTCACCGTGGGAGATGTGTTACACTTTAATGTTCATCGCATACTATGTTCATGAAAGAAGAAATACACTGCTTGATATACTTTTATCACCAGCATACGAGTCAGACGTTGGCATGTAAACCTGGTGTCCAGTGTAAACACATGCCATGCCAATGACTGGAGCGTTTACTTTGGCAGGCGAGCAGTTCCAGTGTGGTTTCACATGTGGCTAGATGAGGAGCGTGGAAGCAGGCGGAGGAAACTTAGATGCTTGTCTAACATTTCCGCTCAATCATAACCAAGATCATCTTGTCATAACACTCAAGAGTTTTTTTACTCAGGCGTCACTTGACAGACTTTGAAGTCAGTCTAAAGTAATAACAAAAAAGTTGTGTGTTCCCAAATCTACTTTTTCAATTTAAGCTTGTCTACATTATGAGCGTAATATAGACACTACAAGACTGAAATTAAAATGCAGCTCAGCCCTGAAAAACATTAATGCACGGGCTAACTCAGTGATGCAATTCAAAGACAGAATCCTTTTGTGTGTGTTTTGGAAGAATCCCTGAAGTTCTGATATGAAATTATAAAGTCCATCAGCCTATTTAGCCTAATTGAATAAAACTGTTGAAGTTGTCTTTTCTCATTGAAAGATTTTTTTTTAAGTTTTACTGAATTGTAAGCAGCTGATCCTACCCCTATCTGTTAAGTGCTGTCCAAAGATGTCATGAGTGGAGAGTTGAAGAACAAGGAAAGTGCATCTCTAGTCTGAATAATGAATGGAGGCTTCATGTGGATGGAAAAGGGAGGATGTGGTTCGGTAATAGTCTGGTGAACATTTCTTTCTCTGCTAAATTGTTGGTCTTGCTAGACTCTTGTTTCCAAGAAAAGTTAATGAAAATTACATGTGAAGCCTAATGACTGACTTTTACAGAATTTGTAGGCTGCAGGCAGCTAAGGCACATTATTATATTAGGCTGCTCCTTTGAGTATTAGCATAGTTCCTGGCTATGTTCCACTTCTAGCCAACCATTTTGTTCGCTGTGTTATGGATAAGAAATTGTTGTCATGTGGTAACATCATATGAGCTTGATTAGAGTAGAATGCAGAAGTGGACCTGTATGGTCATTGTAGCTGGCTGGAAGTTTTTTTAGATCTGTCCTCATGCTTAGTGTAATGATGCTTTTATGATACATCTTGCATGTCTTCTAAAAAAATAAAAACAGTCGGACAGTTTGATCAGTAGAGTTCAGTTGGCTTCAGAAAATCTGTTAATCTCAGGGCAGAGTGTTCCTGTAAAACTCAATATGTGCTGAGTGAACAAAGGGTTAATAAAGGAAGTTGTGTTCTGCCTCTATCATGGAAAAATTGGCAGAATATTCGGGGTGAATACGAGTGTGTATATATATTTACATAAAAAACTGTTTATAAAAGGGCCCTCTGGTTCTCACCCCAAGTACATGTTGGGTGAAATTGAATATATAAAAAGGACACAGACAGAAGGCTTAACACTAAACATACTAAGCCAGTTGGTGCCAGGGCGTAAGTGCACTTATGCCCTTTTGGCATATTTTGGGTAAAGCCTGTAGAAAGCACGAGTCAAAATGGCTGCCACCACATAGATGATCAACTAGGTCAACCATGAGAAGAAAACGGATTTTAACTGCTTAAGTATTAAGTTTGTTTCGTGACAAAAGAGCTGGATGATGATGGAGAAATAGAAAATATCTAGAATCATTCAGTCAATATACACTGCTCAAAAAAAAATTAAGGGTACACTTAAATCACACATCAGATCTCGATGAACGAAACGAAAGTTCAAAATCTTTACTGTACATTGTATATTTGGTTGAAAACAAAATTACGTAACACCGGTCAATGGAAACCCAAATCACCAATCTATTGAGGGCTGAAGTCAAAATCACACTGAAAATCAAAGTCAAAAAATTCGACATTGACTATCAATGTACAGCGTGCTAACTTCAACATCCCAGCAGCTAGGCTATTTGCAAATAACATTTTTGAAGTTGGGTCTCCCACATTGACTGCTTTGTGTTGGACAGATTAGTGCATGTTGTTTATGATACCATTAATTCATTAATTAACCATTCAAATCACATACAGTGGGGGGAAAAAAGTATTTGACCCCTTGCTGATTTTGCAGGTTTGCCCACTTACAAAGAATGCAACAATCTACAATTTTAATCATATGTACATTCTAACAGTGAAAGACAGAATCCCAAAGAAAATTCCAGAAAATCACATCATATGAATTTATTAAAATTGATAACCATCTGATGAGGAAAAACAAGTATATTACCCCCTACCAAACAGCAAGTATTCTGGCTCCTACAAGCCAGTTAGTCTTTCTTTAAGACACAGCCCCAATCCCAACCAATTATCTACATCAAATACACCTGCCTCACCTCGTTACCTGTATAAAAGACACCTGTCGACACCCAAACAACCAGCATCCAACATCACCACCATGGGCAAGACCAAAGAGCTTTCTACGGACATCAGGGACAAGATTGTTGATCTGCACAAGGCTGGGATGGGCTACAAGAGAATCGGAAAGCAACTTGGAGAGAAAAGATCAACTGTCGGTGCAGTTATCAGGAAATGGAAGAAGCACCACACCGCCGCCAACCTCCCTCGGTCTGGGCCTCCACACAAGATCTCGCCTCGTGGGGTGTCCCTGATCATGCGAACGGTGAGGAATCATCCCAAAACCACAAGG
>NC_060150.1:25783346-25801149 GCF_021292245.1 Micropterus dolomieu
ACCGCCAAAGCAACAAAAGAGTGGCTGAAGAAGAAGCACATCAAGGTTCTGGAGTGGCCTAGCCAGTCTCCAGACCTGGATCCAATTGAAAATCTTTGGAGGGAGCTTAAAATTCGAGTTGCCAGGCGACAACCTCGGAACCTGAATGATTTGGAGGCTGTCTGCAGGGAGGAGTGGGCCAACATCCCTGCCGAAATGTGCACAAACCTTGTCACCAACTATAAAAACCGTTTGACATCTGTGCTGGCCAATAATGGCTTTTCTACAAAATATTAACATGCTGTTTGTCCAGGGGGTCAAATACTTGTTTTTCCTCATCAGATGGTTATCAATTTTAATAAATTCATATGATGTGATTTTCTGGAATTTTCTTTGGGATTCTGTCTTTCACTGTTAGAATGTACATATGATTAAAATTGTAGATTGTTGCATTCTTTGTAAGTGGGCAAACCTGCAAAATCAGCAAGGGGTCAAATACTTATTTCCCCCACTGTATGTTGTCAATGTGTTTGCGCACGCGAGAGAAACCGTGAGAGGAGGTGCTGAGCAAATATGCACTGCGCGCAGCTCTGCAATCAAATATGATTTTAACTAGTATAAAATAAAATCGATCAATATGTGGTGGTCAGCGCTGATAATGTGGTGGGCCACCACAAATAAATCAATGTATGGGAAACGCTGCACTTAGTGTAGCTTGAAGGGAGTACAATTTTTGTTTCATTATTCATCCTTGTGGTGTATAATGAAATATAATTTTAAATTTTTGTATAGGTATCTTAGTTTTGTTGCAGGTTATTTCTTTAAAAGCCTGTTTTTCTGCAGTGAAATTTGCTGTGTAATGTAGTGTAATGCGTATTACAGAGAGTAATGATTGCTAAAAGAAAAAAAAGATTGAAGAAATTATAGTATGATTCAAACTTAGTATCAGTATACTGTATATAAGCACCATGTTTCCTCTTTTTACTATAGTTCAATTAGACAGAAAACTATTTTGAATACTAAAACTAAGATATTTCTCTTTTTGATTTTAATTAGCTAGTTTGAGTAAAAACTACGGTATTTATGGCAAGGTTAGCTGCGGGGTCCCTATCGATCCCGGTTTCAGTTTTTCTATACTGGCATACTACCTGCTGTTTGCTGTGTGCTGGACACATCCATTTAGGAATATGCAAGATCTAACATAATTGCATAACTCTAATTTTTTTCCCCAAGTCTGTCTTAAAATAATAGTTATGTGCCCATGAGAACATTTTGTCCCCCATCACTTCATTAGAAGCACTTTAGGAACAGACTTTTTAATGTCCAGTATAAAAAAGATTATGACAGCAAGAAAAAGGTGTTTGTATGGGTATCTGAATATTGTTTATTAAAAAATGTGAACCACGGGGACCTTATAATCAGGTAGTAAAGCTGGACTCAACTTAAGGCCCTTATCATGTCCGTAATAATGTTGTTGAGTGGTGCATATTAACACATTTTCAATGAAATTGGCACAAACATGTTTGGCACACAGTGAGCTTGTAGAGCTTTAAATTGAAGTTTTTTCCTTTTTATTGAAGTTTGCGACATCTAGGTTTCATTGTTTTAGGTTCGGTCTAAAACAACAAGCTTGGCACAATGTAGAAAACCTGGAAACCAAAAACTGGAATGAAAACAATACAGCCTGCATTTAAAAAAATAAATAAAATAAAATGTAGGCAGAAATAAAGGGATTCTCTGTTAGCCTATGGAGCTGAAGGACCGGTTCATTCTCGGTTAAATGTTTTGGCCTATATAAATAGATATACTTATGCCTATATTTGTCAATTAGCTTCAGACACAAGGGAAAATAGAAGTCATTTTGGGCCTACGCATGTTTATTCTGTCTGAGACGGGCTCATGAATTTGAAACCCAAGCCCACGCCTTGTCATCCTTCTGTGGTCTCTCTTACCTCAGCGATGGGTGCTGCACGTGCATGAAGGCAGCAGAGAGGCGTTCACTTTCATCCCCAGTCATTTGGCCGCTTCCCAAATATCCTAACCACTGCTCACTTCCATGCTCGTCCCACCCACTGTCTCCTCAGCCTCTCATCCCTTTGCGGATCTTTCTCGCAAACACATTTGTGTCTCTGCCTCTCTCTATCCCACAGCTATGATTTAGGCGTCAGGGTTGTTCCCACTCCCTCCCAGCCCTGGATCAAGTTACCCTGCCATTACTCAGTTGTTCCCCCTGCGAGGGTGCTCTATGTCAGGCATAGTGGAGCCTGCCTGCCTGCTCGCTGCCTGCCGCTCCGGACCTGGGGACTAGCACAGTTCAACCACAGACGCCCCTGGTCAGTGGAGTCGCTCCAGCTATGGCACAGACTCCCTGGAAAATTATGCAGACAAGCAAGCGGCGGTGGAGCAGGGTTAGCTGTAGTTTCAGAGCTGTATTTTCAATTTCATGTGGGTTGAAGGAAGTTCCAGCATTTAGGCTGCTTTTAATCTGCCTGTAGACTTGTATTAGAACTGTTAACTGTTAGAAAACTGTTTTTTATTTATTTTATTTTTTTTTTACCGTAACACCCACAAGTACACGAGTGTTCGCTGGTAGCTCACCACTGCACAACAAGCCCAGCCCCACCTTGTGTCACAAGTCATCTGGTGATTTGTGGACCTCATCGTTTTATGGTTATGTAATATCTGTTCACTCACTCTTGTTAAACCCCACGCCGCCCTAGTCCCATAAAAGTGAGTGATGCAGGCAGTGGTATGAGGGCCTTGCTATCCAGTTGAAGTTGCTCTCTCTCCTTACAGTCCATGTCATGGGACTGGATGGGATCTGTCCAGTTGGCTTAGCCAAAGCATGACAATGCAGAAATTTCCCTGGCTTGGCTTTATTGCTTGATTAATGCATGCAAAGAAAAGCTACAAAATCTACGGAGGAATTGTGGTATCCTGTAGGTCTTACTTACAAGAGTCACTAAGGGAAGGTGTATACCTGTCTCTCTGCCCATACCCTATCATAGAGTGTAAAATTTTATGGAGGCTACAGCATCCTCCTCCTATTAAGTCTGTTGTGCACTCCAATGGAGCCATAACTCCCTTTCTGCTATCGCCAAGCTTTCAGCTCCACAGTAATTTATTTAGGTTTGACATATGGCTGTCCTATGCGATACAAGGTAACATATCGCACTGGAAGGCCTGCTCAAGCTGGGATAATCCTTTCTAATTGAAAGGGAGGCAGCATCATGGCCCAGTGGCTTATATGTCGCTCATCTCTCTGCTTGTTTTACAGTAATGAGACATCTGGGGCTAGAGAACAGAGCTGTTTGTAGAGGGGGGGAAATGGCTCCTGAGCCTGAGGGCCTGTAGGGCTGTCACAGACAGAACAACAGAGCTGACTGCGTGTTTACTGCTGTCTGTATACGGGCATTTTATTTTGCCCTAACACTGCCATGGCACAGTCTCGTTTGTCATGCAAAAGTTAGATTACATTTATTTCATTGGAAAGTGAGTAACACGTTGGGATATTTAGAACATGGTTAAGGCTATTTAAGGGTAAGGGAGGAAAACTCTTTGGTCAGAAGTCAGTCTACCAATATTAGGCCCATATATATCTTGGTCCTTTAATGGAGCAGAATAGCTTGTATGTGGAGGGTATTGTGCATTTTGTTAATAAAGCAAGAACATTTCCTCGAGTGTTTCAATAAGCCATGAATGTTTATTTTCAGACGTGGAGACATTTCAGATTTGACCTCTGGAGCTCTCTGGAGGGCAGACTTTTTTTTTTATGTTTAAGTGAACAAATAAAAAACTTTAATTTAACTTAGAATTGAAAACTCTGCCACAGAGAGATGTGGTGGCTTATCTTATGAAAGTGTGTTGCTGAGACAGAGACAGGTCTCTCACTAAGTTAACTTTCTCCTGGTTTGTCTGTCTGAAAAATGGCATTTTAGTGTCAGAATGTTCTGAAGATATACGGCTTGCGATAAAAGGGGTGCAATATTTACTCACTATGACAATAGTGTGAAAGAATCAGTCATGTTAACTTCTCCAATTGGAGGTGACTAGACTCAGGACCCCACGTGACATAGCGACAGAACTGTCTCCTTTCTAAACTGTCTCTGGTATTGTACCTGGAAACAGCGCCGCTCTTGGTATTGCAGTGAAAATATTTTCCCCATAGGCCACCTTTTATAGGAAAAAACGTATGTGAAACTGTTGACAGCACACCTCGAACTGCAAACAAGGTCATGACTCTTTCTATTATGAATTTTTCACCCATCCAATGCTGCTTGCAGCTTTTATTATCATTATTAGTAGTAGTAGTGCTTTGAATGCACTACTTTATTCCATATCTTTGGGTCTACCTTTATATTTCAAGTTGGTGTTAAGTTTTCCTTGGTCAGCCTTTTGGCCTAGCATGGAGCATGTAGAAAATAGTTTTCTAATACTAATAATAATACTTTGGCAGGTATGGGTACTGTTGGCTGTCTAGACTGTGGGGTTAATCACAGACTGAATTAATGCAACTTTATTCAAAGGCAGTCTCAGCACTGTGGCTTCCAGAGATGATCATTTGACTTGATTGATGGCTACATAGCTTGATTGAGTAAGTAGCTAATGGTAATTTAGAGTTTTAAAGTACTCAGATAAGTAGACTCTCGTTGTCCTGGCTGAACATAGTACTTGAGGGGTAAAAAGTTTTAAGCGAAGTAGCACTAAGTATACTGTATTTTCTTAGCTTTTGCCTGTACTGCCACCTTGTTCATATACCCCAAGCTGCAAGCAGCCATACTGGCCTTCTACTGGCATTTTCACATAGACACGGTGACCTGGCAGTGCGTTAAGGCAGCTCTGCAGCTACACTCCAGATCCAGTTGGACACGCTAAGCCCTCTACAGCTCACCAGAGACCTCTAAATTACTGCTTTTCATGAGCAGGAAAGCACCTCACATGTTTGAGGAGGATTTAAAGAGGGATTTTTCTTTATTTGCCATTATGTTTTTTCGGTCTCAGTGGCAACTACACGTCATCATATATGTACATCTGATATCTTTGCTGGTGCAAGCTGATACTGTTTTTGCTGTTAAAAGTAGAATAAAAATCTCTTTCTCACATATACTTGTTTGTATGCGCCGCACCATTATTATTTTGTGTTTTACCCTCCTCAGGAAAAAACACTCTGAAAGGTATCAAACTGACTAACCTTGGCAAAGATACTCCTGAGACCAAAGGTTAATACTAAACTGCTGTAATCCATTATTTGGTTGGTTTGAGAGCAGAGATAGCTATGGTTCAGCCTGTACCTGTCAGTACTAAATGATTGCTTATTTCCTGCCAGAGGGCGGGTGAGGTGGAATAATCGCAAGCAGCTGCCTCAGCTGGACCTTACCTTTCTGTTCTGTCGGCCTGCTGGTCTCTCAAGCTAGCCTGCATGCTGAAACACCTACTTCTACTGAAGTTATGGACTATCTTTTCAAGATACCAATTGCTGTAGGTGGAGTGTAATCAGGCTGAAGTGCAAAAAAAAAGCTTGATCCACCTTGATGAGTTATAACTCCCTGTGAGGTGGTGTTTGAGTGAGCATCGCGAGCAAATGAAAAACATCATTGTTTGTCCAGCAAGTTCACTGGACGCCTACTTCTTATGACAATCCTTTTTATTCTTCCTACTGTGGCTTTCTTTTGTGTTTGGCTAAATGCTCTATTGATCTGCCATGTTGAGGCACCCAGAGCGCGGAAGCGATATTTATCAGATGGCAAGAAGAGCATGCAGGATATTGCACCGGTCTCTCTTTCATTGGAAAACGATAAACATAAATCTGTGGAATGCGTCTGTGTGATATAAGTCTATGGCAGACGGGGGGGTGGACCTGATCCGCTCTGCTTTCCTCTGGCAGTAGAGTAAGAAAGCTGGGGCTCTTTGGGGTTTGCTGACATTTGAGGAAAAAAATCCCATCTTCAGCAATGGCAGACTTGCAAATCAGTGTCAAGTGCAGGATTGGTGCTCTAAAATGGAAGCGAGGATGTGAGAGCTTCTGAGGAGCCCCCTCAGCAATGCAGATGGACTTTGGATAGGGCAAGGCTTCTCCCTGTGAATCACAGCTAATTAACGAAGTAATTAAGATCAGAATCTCTGCTCAGAGAAGGACTCTAAATTGTCTATACATCCAAATAGGCCATCAAAAGGAAGTCCCCTCCATTCATGAAAGGGGTAAATTAAAGCATTCAGACCCTTTCCTTTCTATTATCCTCGCCATGTGTCACACAAGGGACATGCGTTGAAAAGAGCAAGCCAATGTTATGGCAGTTAAAGCCCTCTGTGCTCCATCAGAAGTACTGTTCATAATGCATTCGCTATACATATTTCAGCTTGAGTGAATTTATTTCAATAAATAATGTCACTCCAAGGACACGCTTCAATCTTTCCACGGCGGCCACGCTGACTGTAAGCCACACCGTATTGTTATCACATTCCTCTTGTGGCAAATGATAGATTAACAAACAGTTCATAAACAGGGCACTGAGCATGTCCACAGTTTTATCTTCAATGCACACTGCCAAAATAACCTCTCTCCATGATGGATGTATTTTCCAGTTTTATTGTGTTGCTACAAGCTGCAAGGATATCTATGGGTATGGCCATAATGTTAGGGCTTACAGGGAATTTCACATAGTGGGCGCACAGTGGATGCAATTTATGGCTGGGATTAAGTCCAGTGATCTTTTTCTGGTAGGCAATATTTAGGTGGTGCTGTCATCTACTGCGTTGACTTTTTAAATGTTGCATCTTTTCCCTGAACTACTTCTTGAGTAGAATGCTTCATGGGACCTGGGGGAAGTGCTGCAGTAAACAGTCAGTGTCTTTGTCAGTGGTTGATTTTCACAGAGTGGACACCACAGTTTGTCTTCAGTCACCATTGAAACCAGTTAGGGATGGCATTGGCTATTGGTCAGTTAGTCAGCCATTTACGTGGGTTAAGTGCTGCTCCTGTTGATGACCATTGGATATATTAACATTTATTGCTGATATTCCTGGTCCCCAGATGATGAATGTTTATGATCCCCTGACTTTTTCTCTTATTCCACCAGCAGGTCAAAGGTTTCACTTAATTAATTAACTGAGACATGTTGACTATCTACAAAATGGATTTGCACAGAATTTTGTACAGACATTCATGGTTCGGCAATTATTTAAACTTATCTATATTTCTATTCTTTTTTCTCTTGGTTTTCGTCATTGTTTATCTGTATCGCTGTGTCATGTCTCTATGTCGTGTTAATTGCTTGTTTTGCACACACAAAACAAACTTCAGCCTGATGTTTGTGTCATGGGCTGTTTCATCTTCCTGAGATTTGGACATCCTGCTTTGGATAATTACTGTGAAGAAAATATATGATGTGATCGATGAGTCAGTCACCTGGTGAGCATGAATCAGACAGATCTTGGAATTATTATAACACACAAGATGCATCACTACTTAAAATGATCTCTCCAGCTTTACTTTTCCTGTCTAAAGTCATTATTACACATGCGTTCTTAAAGACAATTAGAAACCTGGTAACCTGTAAACAAAAGCCTAATAATCTCTCGATCAGGTTTCTCTTATCCCCTGTCCCGATCATTGAAACCAATTTTTTCATTAACATTTTGTTTTAAGAAATCCGCTTCCTGGAGAAAGCCAGCTGTTACCGGTTATTTAATTGCATGTAGACACACTGATGTTGACCTTTTGTTCTTGCACAATGTCCATACAAAAAACCTACATGATACTGCCATACACATCCCACACATTTAAGCTCTTACTTAACCAAGACGGCTAAGGTTCAAAATTAAGCTTTGGAGCTCAACTTTAATCTGTCTTACAGTGTGGTTTCCTTTACAACGGGCATAGCATCACATGTAGTGTGTAGTCTCTTGTCTTATTTGATGCTACTCCTGTTTACATACACTGACCGGCCACTTTATTAGGTACACCTAGCTAGTACTGGGTTGGACTAGCTTCTGCCTTCAGAACTGCCTTCATTCTTCGTGACACACATTTCAACAAGGTGTTGAAAACATTCCTCAGAGACTTTGGCCCATATTGACACGATAGCATCACACAGTTGCTGGAGATTTGTCGCCTGCACATCCATGATGTGAATCTCCCGTTCCATCACATCCCAAAGGGGCTCTACTGGATTGAGATCTGGTGACTGTGGGAGGCCACTGGAGTACAGTGAACTTATTGTCATGTTCAAGAAACCAGTTTGAGATGATTTGAGCTTTGTGACATTGCGCATTATCCTGCTGGAAGTAGCCATCAGAGGATGGGTACATGGTGGCCATAAAGGGATGGACATGGTCAGAAACACTACTCAGGTCGGCTGTCTCATATAAACAATGCTCAGTTGGTACTAAGGGGCCCAAAAGCCGTTTTTCCATTACCAGCTCATCTCTACTCGACTCAACTCGGTTTGGCCGTGCTCCGTTTTCCATTGCAGACAGTACCCCTCAATGTAGCTGGTCGTCATAGCAACGCCACACATAACTGCCGCGACGCAATATTCAACGACACACAACAGCGACCAACAAACGGCTGTCTCTTGATTTAAGTTAGCTTGGAACCTTGACGGAGGTGATACGGGGGGGGGGAGTACCTGGTAGCAGGTAACACTTTTCCACAATGGAAAACCAAAAAGTAGAGTCGAGGGGAGTTGAGCTGGTACCGTGCAGTGGAAAGTGTAAGAAAATATCCTGCCTCACCATTACACCAGCACCACTAGCCTGAACCGTTGATACAAGGCAGGACGGATCCATGCTTTCATGATGATGATGATAATAATAACAATGATAAAAATAATGGTAATAATAAAAATAATAATAATGTCTACATGCCTAAATGCATTGAGTTGCTGCCATGTGATTGACTCATTAATAATTTGTGTTAACAAGCAATTGAACAGGTGTACCTAATAAAGTGGCCAGTGAGTGTATGTTTGTGTGTGTAACTGTTTTCACCCAGCTCACTCACAGATATACTTACTGGTTGCTAAGTGTTCTCTGCTCCGGGTACAAAGTAAACCCCACTTTCCTGAGCTGTCTTGTGCAATTTGTGCGGAGCACAGTGTGGCAACAGAACATTTCCACTTATTTTTCTCCTCAGTCTATTTACTCTGCCGAAAGACACACCAGGTCAAGTCATCGATGGGGAAATTCCTTGGCCGCCTTGTTAGAGCGGCCGCCTCTCGTACCTGAGGTCGCCGGTTTGAGTCAGGACCATGCAGTACAACTCGTTTCTATGTTGACGCCACTACTTTTTTTTTTTTATGCTTTTCCTGTATTGCATTTGAGCCCAGGGTCCTCGCACATGATGTAGGCATAGATCTTGCTCACAAAGCCAAAAAGGGTTACTTGCAAGTGAAACTGGTTCTGTTCAGGTTCTTAAAAAGTATCCATGTGAACTGGCTAAATTTAGCATTTGTAACCTTGTATACCTACAAATAGGTGACCTTTCAGTTTACAGTAGAAATTTGTCATATGACTCAAATCACTTCCTGTTCTCTTTCCTCTCAGGCAGGAAGGGGTTACTTTCCATGTTTCCTGTCCAATTCCCAGAGCTCCAGCTATGTTCTGATTGCTTTCTTGATGTTAAACATTCCCAGGCTCCTATAACCTTTTGGCTTTGCTCCGCCATCCAAGAGCCGTCCCAGGTGAACGAGTGGGCGAACCTCCTGCTTTTAAGGATAAAATCTGTACAAATTTTTTTCCTCAAAGGCAGTGGGAGATACGGGGACTGGAGGGGCAGGCATGCAGTGGGAAAGCATTCTTTCTTTGCATTCCGTTTAGTTGGAGTAAGGCTGTGGGAAAGCATGTTTTCCCATCGTTTGAGACAGCCTTTGTTGTAAAATAAGGCTGTATTCAAGCTAAAGGTTTGATTGTGAAACAGGAGGGTGTAGTATAATGGAATAAAAAAATATTAGTCAGTCAACTTTAGGAAAATGATTCTCCCACTCATATTTTCTGTGTATCGAGTATGTGCTTCCTTTTCAAACGTCATCCCGTTATTTTTTCCTCCATGACTCCTTCCCACTCACTTCCTTCCCTCTCGAGACACCTGATCGACGGCTGAGTTATGTTATCTCGTCTGAGTCAGCAGAGCCTTCACATCAGTCATCAAACAAACGGGATCCAGATTGAACAAACATGCCTGCATGGAGACTATGGCGTGGACATGACCCAGGAGCAGAGCTGGGCCAAGCCGGACTATATTTAGCCCTGCGATGCTCAGGCTAATTGCCCTCCCAGGCCTAATCATTTCCAGGCTCTGCAGCTCACAAACGACTGGAGGGGAGGCCAAACACCCACTAACCTCATGTTAAAGAGATGTCAGCATCAATGGGGCTGTCAGAGGGCCCAACAGACAAGACAAATTAGGACAATATCCGTCCTCCTCGTATGCTATTAGATTTTCTATAAGCGGATTGGAGTGGGGAGTCCAGCATTGCTGTCTGCTGTAGTGTATTAATTGAATATGTTTTCCTGTTACTGTATCAGTAATGTGAAGAGTCTTGGCAGCATCCTCTACAGGCGACATGGGGAGGTTGTCTTCAGTTCAGTCTTGCTTTGGATGCCTTTTTGAGCAGTCCCTTGTGGATGATAAATCCCTCCACTGCTGCCTCCTACAGCCAGCTTAGCGTCTCCATGTGGGCCTAACCTGGGCCGATGAGAGAATGCACCAGTGCCTCTGCCCTGTTGAACTCAACTTGGCTGTAATATGGCGTTGGTGGAAAAGTTTACTTTGTGGTATTTTGTTTTTTGTGAGTTCCCGTTCTTGTCGACTTACGCCGTTTCCTGTGTGGTTCCTGTCTCTGAGATTTGCCCAGGTTAAACAACGGGCACATGATACTCCATGTCAGGGGGTGAGGATTTTGTGATGAGGAGACGGTAGGATGAACAGGTTGGGTCGCCTCCCTGCCTGATAATCAGCCCCAAGCTTCCTTCCTGGTCTAGTTCCCAAAGGCATGCTGTCAACCCTGATTTTTTTTTTCCCAGTCCTTTTCCTTTATGCACACCTGGAGTGATGCAAATGATCACATCAAACACGTTAATGGTCAATTGCAGCACATTTACAGCAGACAAGTGACAAATTAAAGGAAACACCTGATCAAAGTGGACAATGCCTCCATGCGCAGCCCACACACAGGCTTACTAAATGCTTTGATGAGCATAGAAATGATGTGAATCATATGCATGAATCAACACTAGGGCTGTCCCCAACTAAGGATTTACAAAGTCGAATCAGAATCGTCAAGTCCTGCCTGTAGTCGAATGATCTATGTTTTTGTGCACAGCGATTGCGAGCCGAAGATAACTGAGGCTTATTGTTGACTATTTTCTCACTCTCACTCACACATGCCCCTGCCATTCACCGGTCTTGTGCAGAGTTTTTGCCGTGCTGCACAACTGCATGCATGTCGCGGTTCCTCGCGGGTCTATTTCAAGTAGCGGCTGTAAAAACGATACAATATTCTTTGCGTGGTTCATCAACTGTGATAAATTATCCGAAAGTCCCGCACAGTGCGGACAACTCTGCACAACACTGGTGAAGCTGTGGCTCCATCTCTTCAGCAAGTGTTCCTCCTGCCACTACACAATGCCATCGTCAATCGGCGATGGCTGACAGACATCACGACATTGAGCCAGCATCGTGATTGTAAACCCCCCCACCCCCCAGCAAAAAAAAATTCACATTATACCACTGTGAAAGCAGCTTTTAATGACCACAAACATTCTTATTATTGTTTTTAAGTATGCTTTGCACAGTCTGCCTTGGAATTCTCTTCTCCCCACACTCTGACACACTCACCTACATCTCAGGTAAACACCCCGGCTTGCCCCACCTCTCTCTGTCTCTTCCCCCGGCTGCTCCATTTTCTTCATCAGGAGTTTTATAAAGTCGCCTAAAATTGTCTTTTTCCCGTATATTTCCACCCGCGATCCGTTATCACGGCAGCAGGTGAGCCGCTCGTCGGCTTATTAATGATGCAGTCTATCAAACAACTGAAACCAACATTTGCACCCTCTGTGTTCACAGCTGCTTTACCTGCTGCATGCGTAAAATATCCACCGCGACCGCGACTTGTAACGTAAGTTAATAGTCTACCAATTTTCTTTTTCATCGCCCAACCCTACTGACGACCCAGGGTTAGGGTTCCAATTTTGGATTTATTTACAAACTTTAAAAACATTTATTGGAACTTTTTTTTTCTTTTTACATGTTTATTTACAGCAGTAAACATTGAAATGTATATTGTAATTGATTGTATATATTACATATATATTGTATATTAACTTATTGGGAGAAAACTGGTAGTTCTGTGTAAAATCAGACATTGAGCACCCCTATATTGCCAAAATGGCATGATCCTTGTGTCGTTGTGAAGCTTTGACTGTGAGATTGACAGTCGAATTAGGCTCCGCCCATCGAAGCATTGAATCTTCGACTATTTGGGGTCAGCCCTACTGAACATCTGTAGGAGGTTTTGGAGTGACATATTTTTTAAAAAATAAACTGTGTTCATCCCTCTAGTGGAGTTCAGAGACTTCAGTACCACCTCACACACCTTTTGTTGGTTGTTCCTTTACTTTGTTAGTCATGTGTAGGTACCCCATACTTTATTCTTACAGTACGCATGAGTGCTATATACAAGTATTGCAGGAAATTGGGCCTACAGGGCTTTTTGCAACATAACTTGACAGTGTCAAATTTTCTTTAAAGATGCGATGTGTAAGAAATGGCCAGAAATGTAGTTTGAAAACATTCATATTATTATCAGACAGCAGTTATTTTGACAAACTCGCAACAGTTTGGTCAAATGATGCGTATTCTTGCCCTGCTGTTAGTTAGTAGTTGGCTTTTCTTTTTTTATTTATTTATTTTTTTTAACTAATGACTTTATGGACCCATTAGTAAGAAACAATAAAAAAATGTTGATCAGTTCACCATATTGTAACCACTTGGCATTACTGTTATGAGATGAGGCTAGATTGAAAGTCTGTAAAGTTTGCTATACATTTTTGAGGACACATGTATTTGTCTAACTCTACACAATCTTGAACATTGTCATCGCTGCAATTAGTTATCGTGCAATTCTAGCACAAGGTGAAATGCTGCCCGCTATTTGTTTGAAGCATGTGACCAGGAATTACACATTGTACCTTTCAGGAAAAGCTGGTTCACCCATCACCCTTTTTAACACCCACAGCCAAGTTGGTAAGGAATGTTATTGTCCACAATGTGGAAAACTGCCTTTGGCTTTATCTTTAACAGTTTTCACACAGATTCCACGATATTGCAATAAAGAACGGCCATCATTATTTTGGCTTTGCCTTTTACATTTAACCAAACAATGTCGGCAAAATGATGCCCTAGTGTATTTTAGACAGCATGCCTGCACGGTCCTGACTCAAATCATCAACGCAAACGAGGAGGCTAAAACCCATGGGCTCTAGTGTCGGTCACTAGTGCGAGTCTTAAGGCGTGTGGTGCTATATAAGTGTGTAATCAGGGGTTGAAAATGTCTGCTCTATCCTTTGTCTGCTACTTCTTAGTTGTATGGGTTTTTTGTGAACAAAGGCTGCCAAACCTAACCTTAGCATTGAGAATAAAAGACAAACTATTTATATTTCCAGTGAACACACCTCTATTTAATAGGCAATAAATTATTAATGCCTTTTTTGACAAGCATAGTCTATTATGGACATGCACAGAATTTGCTGATTATATTAATCATAATATAATATAAAATATAGGAGACAACAAGCAAAGAATGTAATAAAAAAAAATCTTTACTTATTGGTGTACTTAATGGAGTAAAATATTGATGTAATATTTGGCAATAGGGTTTGAGATATGGACTGGGAATATTGTCGTGGTGTATATGTGGCAGGTTATATAATCAGGAGATGATGAATTATTATTTCATCACAAATAAATGTGTATGTTAATTTCTTTACCTGAAGAGGACAATCTATGGTTGAAATAATTCCAGTCATATCCACGTCAAATGAAAGACAGTAGTGTGCCGGTGTTTTTTTCTTTTTACTTCTTAAGGTAGATGCTACTCAAGTCATTTCTTCAGTAAATACTCTTGTACTGTAACTTAAGTAGTAATTTTGCCAGCTTAGAAGTGGAACAACAATGCCCCCCACATTCTGTGTCCGTACATTTTATACAAAACAGCGTGGAAGAATAAGGGAGTGGAACAGTCCTGCCTTGAACAGGCGGTGTAATAGGGGCTATAGATATAACAACAAACACCACGATTTTAAAAGATGGAAAGTAGATGCGGTTATTTAACAAGATGTTTTTAAACCTCTTATATCGTTCAAAGTACATTCTCTAAATTGAAACGAACACAGTACATATATTTCACATTTAGTTTTTACACACGTGCCACCCACACCTCAAAACAAGTGTTTCACTGCAGTCCCATTCATTTGCTGTCATCAGTGCTATTTGTTACCTGCATAGTCTAATCCACAGGGAGTAAATTAGAGATTAAGGAGTTCTTAAATCAGAAATAAGTACTATGAGTTGGTCCAACTAAGACTAGAGCTCCAACTATTCCCAGCCTTGGACAACTCAAGTTATTGTGCCTCCTTAAACAACTCTCCTCCATATTATAGTTGTAGGCTGTTCAGTCAGAAGGTGAGCTGAGAGCCAGAGGCAGAGGGAAGGAGAGAAAGAATAAGTGAACTGTGTTTGTCAGCATTTTAAACCCTGAAATTGATTCTTCTTCTGCGCTCTTTATACTAATGACAAGCTAATCCCCCTCTCCTGTTTCCCTCTGTTATAAATAGAGCCTCTTATTTCTCTGCTCCGCCGTGCACTGCTTCTGAAAATTAGCACTCATGATGAGTCTGTGCTCTCAGCAATCAATTTGCCATGCTAAGTCCCTCCAAAAAGGTTACCTGTGGCAACTGAGCCCTGGTCACGTAAATGTGCTTCTCCTGCCCATTTTTATTCAGCTAGTTAAATAAGTGGCTCTGTCTGGAGAGTCAGCTGAATGAAATGTCAAAATATTGATGTTAAATAGTGAAGGGATTTCAGGGCATTTGTTGCAGGGAGAGTAGGGTGTTTGGTGGTGTTGCACCAACCACCCTATGTTATTAGAGATCTGCTTATTTATGAGGCCATAAGTTATTCATGCTCAGCACTGGTTATCCATCACTGCTAGATTGGTTTATTGTAGCCTGCAACAGTCACAGAGCCAAGTGTTGCTGCCAGAGTTTCTGATAATAAAATACTTTATTTAAAATCTAGTCATTTGGATATTAAAGCTGGATACAAATGTTGGTGATTAGACTGCCAGTTCCCTTTTGACCAAGTGCTGCGATGCAAACGGAATATTTTTTTTTTAGTCTTTCTTCACTTACTCACTCTTACTCCTACTCGGCCTCAGTATCCGAGGTGTGTAGGAATGCTGCCTGCTGTTTTCACTGGAGCAGTTCCCTCTGATTTCACCTCCCACCTGCCTCCTCCTCTCACTCCCTCTAACAGGTTCACTATGCTTGAAACAACGTAATTTGTAAAATGCCTGACCATGTCAAGTGTATAGTAGTTCTAAATGTCCTAAGCTGAGAGAGTTTTGTTCCTTGATGCAATAAATTTTACAAATGGGGATCTATACTCCATAGAACCCCCATCCCCACACCTTTCCGGCTTAAAAATTTGGTGTGCTCTGTCCAACAGCTTCTCTTAACTTTTCGAAACTTACAGGCACAACCACTTCATGCATTCATATTGATTAACACAGTTAATCATTTCCAAGAGACACTGAAAGTGTGAGCACTAGTTTAAACAACTATCACGTCTCGCCACTATATGATGGCTGGCATTTCCTCCCACCTACAGTGTGGCCGTTTTGACACTTTTGCTTTCCAGCATGGTACATCTTACGAACTAGTTCTTTTTGAGTTTAAGCCATGAGCTTAAGGGCCTGCTCGAAGGCATTCACGGTGTTGCACTTAGTAAAAATTACCCCAATGCAATGTGACATCATCATGCAATGTGCTGTTTTTTGCCTTACTAAATATTGCTATGCCACGATAAACTGTCATAGTCCTGTCTCATACTATAAACAAATTTACAGCGTTCTGGCATCTGGTAAGCCATCAAACTAATGGCTCTATCACTCAAACCTAAATCTTTTTTCATTGTTTCACAAGTACCCAGGATGGAGATCCATCTTAATGAGACATAATGCCCGACCTGTGAAGAGACCTCACATGTTTTTACCAACAAGACCCTGCAGTGATATACTGCCATGACAGGATAGGGACAAAATGTGGCCTTGGACCTTCTAAGTTCTCCCTGTGAAAAAGTGTAAAACACGGTTCCTTTATGTAATTGGATTTCTGAATTACATTTTCATATTCTTATCAGGGAAAATTATAAAATGTTATTGATATCTGGGATTCTTGTCATACAGAGGTACAGTACCTTTTGTAGAAATACAAGAATGTACTTGCAACATATTCTGCACATTAATTGAATTAATGAATTAGTTGAATTAGATGTATTTCAGCTATTTTGCCAACATTTTGTTGTCACGGCTCAACTGTAGTAGAAACCAGGCATCGTACCACCATCATACTGTGCGCCTGCTCCAGTTGCGTACGGTGCACCTCCTGATTGCCCGATCTCGAGCTAGGCGTGCATCCTGACGAGTCAGAAGCACGATTTGCATCGTGCATTTGCTACCGCTTGGCACAGCTATCTTTAAGCAGGTTTAAATCAGCAATGGTGGTCAGATTAGATGTCACAGTCACTGGTTAAACTCACTATTGTGGTGACACACACTATTGTTCACTTTCCTCAATGAAAGATGACACTGACAGTTTGACAATTAAAATCACACCTGATAAGACATTACATGTGTTAACACTAACCATACGGCCATACCAATTATTCAGAATTTTAACTTTATTAAGTGGCCTCGACAAATATTTGCAACCTTGGTACAAAATGAGCACAAACGTCTAAGAATATTGTGGTTCATCAATGCAAAAAATATAAATAAACATACAGTTTAAACTGAAGTAAAATTACTTAGAAGACATAATCAATCCTAATCAGAAAACAAACTTTGTCTTAGCAGTGACTAGGTACAAAAGGTTAACAGCTAGCTATTCTGAGAACAACAGCATTCATTCCGAAAGTCTAGTCCTTTTCTGCTGTTTTTTTTCCATCTTATGTTCCCAGATTCAGCAGAGTCACGGCTACTGAATGGTGATGCCCAGGACACAATTAGGAATGGGCATTTCCAATCCATTTTATTGATATAGCACATTTAAAAAAACAAAGGTTTACAAAGTGCTGGACAAGAAATAAAACATACAGGTAGAACAACATAAGACCACAATTCTCAATGCTGGGTTAAAAGCCAGGGAATACAAGTGAGTTTTAAGCATGGTTTTAAAACGGGATTTAAAACATTCAAGGGTCGGGCCAGTTTGACCTGTGTAGGTAACGTTAGCTCATTCCACAGTTTAGGGGCTGCTGCTGAAAAGGCGCGGGACTCGCCCCTGGTTTTTAACTAGGGATGAAACGATTAACGGTAAAACATGGAAAAGTTCCCGACTGTTATTATTACCGTACACATTTTAATTGCCATGATAACCGGGTACGGTTAACCGCGCTGTTATAATCTCACGGCAAACACTGTTCATGTTCAGCAGGCGCGCATGCGCTGAATGCAACGTGGGTTTGTTTGGGTCAATGACAACACGGCGGAAGACATCGCTGTGGAGATTCTTCAGTCTCTCAGAAGTCTGGTCGTATTTTAGTTTT
>NC_060150.1:25801249-25819320 GCF_021292245.1 Micropterus dolomieu
TTGCTACCGCTTGGCACAGCTATCTTTAAGCAGGTTTAAATCAGCAATGGTGGTCAGATTAGATGTCACAGTCACTGGTTAAACTCACTATTGTGGTGACACACACTATTGTTCACTTTCCTCAATGAAAGATGACACTGACAGTTTGACAATTAAAATCACACCTGATAAGACATTACATGTGTTAACACTAACCATACGGCCATACCAATTATTCAGAATTTTAACTTTATTAAGTGGCCTCGACAAATATTTGCAACCTTGGTACAAAATGAGCACAAACGTCTAAGAATATTGTGGTTCATCAATGCAAAAAATATAAATAAACATACAGTTTAAACTGAAGTAAAATTACTTAGAAGACATAATCAATCCTAATCAGAAAACAAACTTTGTCTTAGCAGTGACTAGGTACAAAAGGTTAACAGCTAGCTATTCTGAGAACAACAGCATTCATTCCGAAAGTCTAGTCCTTTTCTGCTGTTTTTTTTCCATCTTATGTTCCCAGATTCAGCAGAGTCACGGCTACTGAATGGTGATGCCCAGGACACAATTAGGAATGGGCATTTCCAATCCATTTTATTGATATAGCACATTTAAAAAAACAAAGGTTTACAAAGTGCTGGACAAGAAATAAAACATACAGGTAGAACAACATAAGACCACAATTCTCAATGCTGGGTTAAAAGCCAGGGAATACAAGTGAGTTTTAAGCATGGTTTTAAAACGGGATTTAAAACATTCAAGGGTCGGGCCAGTTTGACCTGTGTAGGTAACGTTAGCTCATTCCACAGTTTAGGGGCTGCTGCTGAAAAGGCGCGGGACTCGCCCCTGGTTTTTAACTAGGGATGAAACGATTAACGGTAAAACATGGAAAAGTTCCCGACTGTTATTATTACCGTACACATTTTAATTGCCATGATAACCGGGTACGGTTAACCGCGCTGTTATAATCTCACGGCAAACACTGTTCATGTTCAGCAGGCGCGCATGCGCTGAATGCAACGTGGGTTTGTTTGGGTCAATGACAACACGGCGGAAGACATCGCTGTGGAGATTCTTCAGTCTCTCAGAAGTCTGGTCGTATTTTAGTTTTAATGAGAGTGCTGAGGGAAACTTGATTGAGGAAAATAACCTTAGTGAACGCAGGGTGAGTAACTTTTAGCTTTGGTTTGTCTCTGACTTGCTAACAGCGTGTAAACTGAAGCTCTCAGTGTTGCTGCAATTGGAAAAACGCTACACTTTGTTTTGTTGCTGTGTGCGTCGTGTGTCGGCAGAGTCTATTCGTCCACTACACATGATAACACGTTACGCAGTTTAGTCAACCAACCAGCATCATCTAGAAACGCCACAGACTCCTCTGTATTTATGTCAGTTTTGTGGCTCACTGCAGTTACTATCACTGTCTTCTAAAGACTTATTTGTTTTCATGTAATTGTCCACGGGGTCATTGTATTACCTATTTAATATAAAATATAAAATCTTAATAATGCACACTTAGAGGATTTTCATATGTTTACAAAAGGTATTTGCTGTTATTTTATTTTTTATGCAAACAAAATGGCATTGTATTTTTAGTTTTCAATATAAAACTTGTTGAAATGGTTTCAGTGTTTGTATCAGTACATTTTAATATTTTTAGGCACATTTTTACAATACCGTGATAATACTGATAACCGTGATATGAAATTTTCATACCATTTCATCCCTATTTTTAACCTGGTTTTTGGAGCGACCAGCTGAAGTTGATCAGTAGACCTAAGTGACCGTGAGGGGTGGAGACTTGAAAGAGGTCTGAGATGTAGTGAGGTGCCTACCAATTCAGTGATTTAAAAACAAACAATAGGATCTTAAAATGTATTCTAAAATGGACGGGAGCCAGTGTAGCGAGGCCATGTCTGGTTTCAAGCAAAAAGAGCAACTTAATAGTGAACATGACATAATCAGCTGGCTGCTTTTATTGCTAACAGTTAGCTGTTTGGGAGAAGGTTATTTCTGGGAACAAAAGCTTTCAAATGTTTGAGTTTAGCACAATGGCAAACGTAAACTTCTGGTCTCTCTGCCTTTATCTGTTCATTGTACTGTAGCGAGTGATGGAGAGCGGTCTGTACCAAGCATGCCCTTCAGCTGTGTAAGAGTTAATAGGGGTCCCCTTTCCATACACTACACAGGGTGTACTCCTGGCAGTAGTAGCACACTGCAAATAAATACATCCCAAAGATCTATTTTGCATTTCAAGCAAAAATAGCATTTAACTTAATAGCGAACGTGAAACAATCAACTGGCCGCTGTCATTGCTCACAGCTAGCTATTTGGGTTCATTCTGAAAGTTACCTCGCTGATGCTTCAAATGTTTAGGTAGGTGTCCCCCCTCGATACAGTACACAGTGTGTACTAATAAATATTACCAATGAATAAGTCCTGTAGATCTTAGGAACTTGCACTCAACAATGACTTCCTTGGGTCCTCAGCAATACAAGTGTGAAGTCAATGAGATGAATGATTGTCAAGAGAAAAGACAGACATACATGCATAAAAACAGAGATTCCTTCCTTTAGAGTTGGAATAAGGTTGCAGCAGAATCCTTGATAAAATGAATAGATAAGAGACAAATGCATTTTTTAGATGTCACACTGAATAAATCTGATTTGCGGTCATGACATTTGACAGCACGAGAGTGAAGTTGTTGAATGGAGGCCTGGTGATACTGACTTCATATTGTAAAATACAATCCATAGTGTTGGAGAGGACACACACACGCCACAGTATTGTGTGTTTGTGTGCTCCTGTCGGTGACTGGGCAGGTCTGCGGTGTGTCTGGCAGGCTGCAGGGTCTCTGGGTTGCTCTGATAGCGCTTGTTCCTTTGAGGCCCCAGCATGCTGTGGATAACGACACCAGCCTCGTCCAGAGTCTGATCTCGGGCCAGCACGAAATGATCCAACATCTGCCAGGATCTGGGCAGAATAAAGATACACCCTTGGTTGATTGGTTGAGCACATAATCAGACATGTAACACTGGTTAGATAGCTGATAGCAGCAGTGCTCCCTACTCTGGCTCTGGCACACTACGATGCCTGGATGCACCCTCGGAGAATGAGCCCACCCTTCTTGTCTCCCTCGTCTCCCCTTGATCTGCCTCAACTGGGTCCTCTCCCCCTCTGTTCTTTCTGTGTCTCCCCCCCGAAAACGTCTTTCTTCTTCGCCTTCTCCCCTCCCAGTTCCTCGTCAGATCCACAGGGCCAGATTTTTATCGCTTTTCTGCGAGTCCTGCAAGGGGAACCTTGAGGGTCTCAGTGGGATCAATTTAAAAGGGAAGCGCTTGTCTCTCCTCCTCTCCTTGGCCCTCTCGGCTGATTGGGTCCGCTCGCCAGGAACTTGCAGGCTTTTGATCTCAACCAGCCCCCTTACAGCCCCCACCCACCCCTGCTCAAAGTTTCTGTTGGAGGTTGGCTCTAAAAAAAAAGAAAAAAAAAAAATCTGCTCCACTTTCTGAGAAATGCGGGCCCCATCCCCTTTCTCTGCACCTGTGAGAAACTGAGTGAAAGTTTTGTAAACCCACTGGGTGGTTCTAACAGTCTACAGCGTGATTGACTTCTCTTTGAAGATGTGAGAGCGATCTGTCTCTTCAGGTGGAGGTACACCGAAGAGGACTTGTGGTCCTCGGGCAGCTTGCTTGAAAACTGGTGAGAAGTTGCTGGGAGGTGTGATTTATAATTCACACGGTGGGGAACAGCTCTCTCAGTCACAAAGAGGAGTTAGGTACAAGGTGGTGCATGGGAGTGTTCCCATGGTGAGCTGTTGTTGAGTTGAAGTTGCTCTGTTCTTAGTACGATATTTAGGAGGAGTGACCCTGCAGCAAAAGGGACTACAGTAGACTACAATAACCAACCAGGGAGAGCACTGTCCAGGGTTTTCATTTAAATTTTATTTCTATAGTGCTATCATAAGAGTAGTTACCTCAGGGCACTTTTCATATAGAGCACTGTTAATTCCAGGTGTTATTTTATGCCGTCATTATGATGACATCATACTTCCTGAGTAATTGCTAAGATCTGGGAACACACTAACTATTTGCTATAACAAAGTCTGACAGGGCAGTAGTAGTGTTCAGATAATAAAACAGGGTGTAAGCTAGTTTAGTCACATGTATCGCTACTGGGAACAATATCAATTTGACTTCATTACAAGACTTCTTTTTGATAACTTTTATACTGCTTTGAACCGCTCTAAAATAACTTAGCCTAGCTGTTAAATAATTCATTTTCACAAAATAAAAATTGTATGAGGCCTTTTAGGGCTGGACAATAAAACAATAATGATAACTATCACAATATAATTTTCCTCAACAACAATATAACAAATCTTCAATTTATCGTTATAAATGTTTGATTTAATTTATTTAAACCACGAGCAAATTAGCATTTAATTTTTCTATTAAGATATTTATTTTGTTGAGGAAAAGGGAATGAAAAAAGATTAACTAATCAATTTTTTTGAAAAAAGATTTTATCATTGTTGTTTTGAATGTTCCACCTCAAATTTGTGAAGTGATCCACAGTTTGGCATCAATTGTTTGTCACGTTCTGACCATAAAGACAAGTTTACCACACAATTAATTTTCGCTCAGGAGCAAAAGTCAGCCTTTAAACTTTCTTAAAAGAAGCAATAATTTGACATTTATCGGGATAATTATCGATATCGAATGATATGAAATGTTTTTATCGTGATAACATTTTTGGCCATATCGCCCAGCCCTAAGGCATTTACATTTTGTAGGGACAGGTATTGCTAAATTTCTCTCAATAGAACTACTCTTATCGATACAGTTAATTGGTCCAGTTATTTATTGATCCTGCTTTTATAGGTTCCTTTTGATTTCTGTGCAAATAAAAAGAATGGAATTTACATACATGGAAAGTGATCCACTGCTTAGCATGTACTGCAGTCCGTAAGAATTCTCCATATTTTAAGATACATGGCTAACTAGGCTAAACTGTTATACAGTAGGTGTGTACAGATCCAATACGTCAGATTGGTCGGTGGCATTAATATAGCCGGTGTACATTCATTCAGTCATGTCAGCACGTTGAATCGCTGGTCTCATGTTATTTTATATAGAAGTGATTCCAAAAAGTTGTACACATTGAGGTATACAGATTTTAAATTTTGGGAATAGAAACAATGGTATCTGATCTGTACTCAGTATCTGCAGATACTGTTAGTTGAGGTAATGGAATCGGTATCACCATACGTCGCATCCCCAAAATACAGTTAACTTTTGTTTTTTAGCTGTTGGCCTAAGAAGCTCCACGTGGTAATGTAAAACATACCAGCTATAGATTAAGTAGAGACTTGTTGTTGTCTGATTTCTGCAAATTTTCGTGCTGCTTTTTCAGGAGGTGTTTGATGAATTGCTCATGCTGTTGTACATATATGCCAACAAGCAGTCAACTCCAGCAAAATGGAACCACACCTTTAACCTTTTTTTCTGCCTACAGTGGCTCTACTCTTCTGCTCTACTGCCCACTAGGGCTGTCAACAAATATTCTAAATTTGATTAGGTAATGAAATTGTAAAAAAAAACTGAGAAAAAAGCAGACGTACCGCGGCTGTCTGCCTCATGAGATCTCGCGTGGGTCTGGGCCGCTGCACTGAATGCACTGCGTGACGGACAGGAGTCACACAACATCGGTTTCATTGATTGAAAATTAAATGTAGGTCAAGCTGAAACAAGCGAATAATACAACAGTGTGGTAACTATGTAGAGTTCACAACCCAACTCAGCCCATTTGGAAATACTTCAAATTTTGATTGGTATGTAGATCTTTGAAGTAAATATACAAGTAGTTATGTCTCTTGTGTTGGTTTGCCCTCTTATGGAGTTAATGTGCAAAAAATAGGCTGAATGGTTAGAAACTATGTTGTTTTTTTTTTTTTTTTATAAAGAACATTTTAATGTCATTTTTTTGCCAATTTTTAAAAAGTGCCCACTGTATGTGAGGTGGAAGAACTGAGGAGAGGAAAAAAAGAGAGAGGCAAGACTACATGTGAGGCAAAAAATGACCCTGAGCTATGTTTATCTGACTCCTTGGTTTCCCCATTATGGACAAAGTTAAGTTGACCGTACTGTTTTTTTACTCATATATAGAATTTGTCCCCATTCCGCATCCCTACACTGATGAGACTACCCACCTAAGTATCGAATTACGCTCCTGTTCTCAATACTCTGTAGACCTGAAACATATCTAAGCCCATCCCTTATCCTCAACAGAATGACGGCCAAATTTATGACATTTATAAAATTAGACCCAAGTTATAATGCGAAGTGGAAATTCCGGATTAACGTAATATCTGCAGCAGCAAGTTATTTCCTCAGCATATGATTACGTGAATTTGTTGTGTAATGTAACTGGTTTTCTGAGGAATGGGCAGTAGAAACACACTGAACAGGAGCCAGCCTCGTCACCCTCCTCCTCCTCCTTCCTCTTCTCTCTATCCTGCCAGGTCACTGGAGGTCAAACAGGAGTTTTTTTTGTCCTACCTTACTGACCTTTCATCTCTTGGGAAAACTCCACTCACGACTCGGGATTAAATTCCTGGTAATTTTAGCCACAGGCTTTTTGTGCTTTTGTTTTTTCAGGCCATATCAAAAGAACATCACCTCCTTTCTTACCAGTTGGATGGAATAAACAACTTTTCTTTGCCACTGAGCTACACAGAGAGGACTTGAAAGTTTGAGGTGGTTCTGTTGAGAGCATCTGTCGCTGTAAAGCCAAGCACCCCTTATTTCCAGGGCTCTTGGGTCCCTCTGTGATGACATCACCAGTGTAGTCGTACACTAATTGAGGTTTAATGCTAGAGTAGAGAGAGCAAGGCTGTAATTTTCCCGCCCCGGCCTGGAATAGAGACGACAGCTTTTCATGTGGTCCGGACTAATTTAGGTTGCTGTGCTGCAGCTGTGGGACACCTCACACTTTTGTCCTTCTCATCCTGCCTAGAGATTACAAATATTGAGAAACCAGTTGAGTATAAAGTAATGCAAAGGAGTATGACGTATAATAGAACTGTTAGAACGAAGCATAGGTCAATAATTGTTGATGAGACATTAAAAGATTTGACATGGAAATTGGACTTTAAAAAGGTTTTGCTAATACCTTTTCCAGTGCCTGGAAAGCCACCAAAGTTCCCCACCACCTCTGCCTAAAGCAACATATGTCAGCGCAACACAATGTGGTTTATGTAGACCTGTGTAGGTGAAGGTGAAGGAGGAGGAGGAGTAAGCGCGTGAGGAAGAAGCAGCTGTAATATGCAGAAAGGCATTTGGTGTGTCATTATGATTGTATGTCCACAGAGCTTGGGCGTAATGACATTCATCCTCTCATCTAGGGCAAACACACAAACACGCATGCACGCCGACGCAAACACAGCGCTCTACCTGCTCTTTTCTTATCCGCCATATCAGGGCCTGTATAAACATCAGGCCCGTTTGAAGTGGAAAGCCTTAATCACAAGTGTAATCATTGACTGAGAGAGGAGGGGCAGAAGAGGCCAGGGGATACCGTGAAGGCCTGAAGAGACACCTGAGAACAGCAGGAGACCAGACAAGCCTTTCAGCAGACTGACAGTTACATTCTGTTGCTTGGGATAAACTAGAGACAGATGACTTTAATTTATTTTCAGCAATATTACAGCATCAAGTAACTGCTCAGACCATAACCAGTCTCTTCTTTGCTGATATTAAGCTGTTAATAAACTGTCAAACGTATAAAGTGACCAACTGCACGGTTCGCAAAAGTGTATTTGACATCCATCGTTCATCTGTCTCACAGAACACATGCTGTCTCTTTAAATAATGTAACATTTGTCTGAGAGATGCACATCACACCCGTCAGTCTCAGACAGTCCAATGTTGTTACCTTAATAACTGTATCTACAATGTTTTATTAAGGCCCCCAATTTTACTGTTAGCTTTCTGGTTTCACTGTGGACACATAGCGGTATGGGGAGCAGAATAAATAAAACAATTGAATCAATAGGTTAAAACAATGTTGTATTCATTCTATATACATCTCATTGAGTTTACTCGAAAAAAGGTTTTTGGCTATTAAATTTTACCTCGTCAGGAGCTGTGCTGGAAAACTTGGACAGGACAGCTAATTGACATCATGACAGAGGTCAGGGAGATTGAACAGCATTGAGTTAGCAATCTGATGGAGGATAATTTAAGAGAATAAGTTAGTTATAGTTTAACCCGTGTTAACGAATTATACAAGACTGTGCGGTTCTTTGGTTTCTGATAGGTCTACACAGCCCCTTGTTTTTTGAAAACTCAATGATAAAACACTGCACAGTTGCAGTGGTACATGTAGAAACTCAAACTGAAATTTTCTGGCAGCAGGATGCTGTTATCGGCCCTCACATGGAGGAGCGTGGGAGTGAAAATGAAAATAAGCAGTATGTCATTGTACATTGTGTATCAGTACTCCTGTAATGTACAGTGGCCACGGGGTGTGAATTAGAAATGAAAGAGCGTTGTGTGATTTATTCTCAGCACATGCACTCAAATGTACACACAAGCTGAGCCCATTGTGGCAGTCTGCTCTAGCTGGCCTCTGCCTGGGCCAAAGCCTGTTAACTCCAATTCATAGCGTAGAGGCTGGTAATGAGCACTGTCAGAGTTGACATAACAGCCGCCCGCTCTGGGGCTGAACACTGGAGTCAGACAGACAGAGAGAGAGAGAGCAGGTTCTGTCTGTGGCGGGTTGATCCTGGGACTGTAGCTGCAAATTAACCATTGAAGTTCTCAGTCAGATTCAGCTGTGTTGTGTGTGTGTGTTGGTCATTTGCTTGGTATTTGGCAATTTTAGCCCTGTTGGCAGTCAGTGCTCACCTAAATCACTCTAGCCCTGGACTACATAGGGCAGTAATAGAGAAAATAGAGCCCAGTTTCTCTATTAGATTTAAATACCCTTTTCTGCAAACTCCCTTCACTGTGCGAAGTGAACACAGCAGAGATCGGAGTTCCAGGTAAATTATGTTAACCCAGACTTACCTCATACCTGAAATGAATTACTCTGTACAAGCTTAATACTTAAAGATCCCTGGAGTTTCCGTATTAGTATAAGTTTTATTTGAATGCAACTGTAACTTGCAGGGTTGAAAATGAAGGGTCTTGCACTCAAAGTGATCTGTAATAATTGAATAAAAGGTGTGTCTAAATGCATAACTGAATTTAATTATTGTACACTATAATTCCCCTTGAATAAATGTTTTTAGTTGTTGTAATACAGTTACATTCAGGGGTCATGGAATACCAGGCAACATCATTGACATTATACAAACGTTAGGTGCGTTGTACGTTCGTCCTCAAGGTTAATATCCAGAACAGTTGTTTTCATCACTACATAATTTTTTTTTCTCCATCCCCATCCCGGCTTATTAGAATCAACTTGTTTAGAGTGGATGACTTGCTCTGTTGTCTGATTTTCGTTCAGGCAGCACAAAAAAAATGCTCCCATATTCCAGCATTGCGTGTCCTGGACTCCCATTTCTCAATAATTTATCCAGACAACTAGAAAGATTATTCTATGAATATGCACAAAAAATCCCTTTCTTGTGCTCTTTCTCTTAAGTTTGTGCACGTTGGTGTGTGCTTAAGTGCGTGTGCATGTGAGCCAATGCGTAGCTGTGTGTATGCAGCCCTTTTCCCCCTGAAACAAAGGAGGTGTCGAGGCGAATTAGCCCTCCTACGACTGAACGCCCAGAGAGCTTAGAGATGCACCACAGGTTCTGCTGAGTCGCACATAAGCCGTGGTGTCTGCCTCTTCCCCTCTGCTCCCCCTCCTTTGCCTCCTGCATCCTCCCTCCCTCCACTCCTGAGTTGCTCTAACAAGGTTGTTGGAAGAGGATAAGGCGTGTTAAATGAATAATTTACACAGAAGAGCGCTCCTTATTTATTTAATACAGTTGGATCTGACTGAGTGGGCAGCCTGCGTCCCCAACTGCCGAGACACTGGCTAAACGAGCACTCGCTCAGCTTAATGGAGGGCCAAAGTGACAGACATTTAGAGAGAGCAGGACAAGAGAGCGAGTTTGTAGATTGTGTGTGTGTGTGTGTGTGTGTGTGTGTGTGTGAGAGAGAGAGAGAGAGAGAGAGAGAGAGAGAGAGAAACCGGTCATGCTGCTGTATGTACTTTGTAACAGTGTTACACTTTATACCTTGACACAGAGAGAGAGACACACATGAGAGACCCTTCACCAATTTCAAAATGCTTGCAGGAATGTATGGAATAATGTTGATCCTCTGATGAAAGCATGAAAAAAATATTATAGACACCATCTTTTGATGCTAAACTTTTGAGCCCCAAATTGGTCAGTATTAAATGGACAAAGCCATTAAGAAATACACAATTAGACCTGTATTTATACGTGAAGTTTAGTATATTGAAAAAAATACATTATGAAATATTTAATATATAATTAAAAGTTAATTATAAAACATGAATTGTGCAGTGCTATTTCATCATCATGTCTTTTTGTACTTTTTTATTTCAAAATGCCTTCTTTTTTTCCCAAAAGTCAGTTTTTTTGTTTTTACTTTTTCACGATAGTGGATTTGTCACCAGTGCCCGCCCCCCCACCTCTCAGCCAATTACATCTGCCCTCAGCCTCGCAGGAGGCTAACCTATTGCCAGTAAGCCAGCCAGAGCCATTTAGCTACAACCAAAGAGAAAGACTGTTTTGGTTTTTCACAAAGTTGTGTGTCTGAGAACATGCTAAGAATCACAGTGCTTCTGAGGTAACAATGAATTAACTGGCTCACAAGCGAACCAGCTTGTGAGCATATGTAACCTTGTTACATAAAAATAAAATAAACAGGGAAATTATTGATTATATTAGACTAGAGCTAGAGCCCAACCGCAAATCCAATATTCCGATACATCGACCAATAGTTTTGTTTCGTCTTTTCAGAAACCCATAACATAAACACAGATTATCCCTAACATTTGTTATGTGTAGTTATGAGACATAAACATTTTTTTATTCTTATAAATAGTACTTTGGACTAAAGTACAGCTGATTGCTGTGTTTTGTGGTGGATTCCAGTGTGTTGCCAACAGGGCAGTGTCAGAGTGCCCTCTGGAGGACAAACTATGCAACGACAACACTCATAACATGATTAAAGGATCTGTCTTCCATCCCTGTCATTTAACAGGCTGTTTATATGCCATTAGCTCAAATCAGCATGCCGATTTATCGGTTGGGGTCTAACTGTAACAGCGCACTGTGTGTGTTTATAGATAATGCTTAGTCGTAGATTCACAATTACTTTGGCACTTTGCTTAAGCTTACAGGAGCTAACTGGCAAAGTTTTAGTAACCGGTTGAAACATGAGGGGGCGACTATCATTTTCATAATAATGAGATTAGTTTTTTGATAATGATTTGATTTTATTAATTATTTATTAAACCATTTCACTCTTTAATGGTTAATTTATTTATTTTATTCATAATTTAATAATTTCTTATTTATTTAACACTTCAGGGCTCCATACTAATTGCATAGCAGATCTGTTACACAGCTTTCCTTGACATTGCTTTTGTTTTTCTTTATTTTTCACAATTTTATTTAGAGTGAATGTTTGATGTTTTTACAGGGGGAGTGTGGAGAGGGGGGGACAGGACCACAGCCCGGGCACCACCCAGAAAGAGGAGGAGCGAGGGAGCAGCTGAGGAGGAAGGATCATCCAGTCGGTAAAAAGTGTTTGGTTGGACATTAGCTGTTTTATGTAAGGAAATGGAAGTGTCACAGCAGCAGAAGTACAGAACAGAGAAGAATAGATAAATTATTACAAAAAAACTAGAATACTTTACACACCAACATAAAAAGTAACTTGAGACAAAGATCAAAAAACGTGAGGAAACAAAAGTTTAAAAATAAATGGCACTTGATTCAGAAATTTTTCTTAAGTTAATAAAATTGGGTGGCAGTTAAAGTATCTTGTGTCTGCAAAAAATGTTAGCAAAAATGGTTTTCTGTTGTCATGTTACAGGATTTGAGACGGTGGGAGTCATGGGAGTGGAGGAAACTGTTGTTTGTTCTGAAACAAAAGCAACATGATTGAATGTCAGTTTTGTTCAATAATTAACCATGAGTCCTCGTGTTCTAGTACTAAAGGGAGAAAATAAGATCACTGCAACCCATCAGGTTATGACCAAAATCCTTACATCCAGACATCTGGGTTTATCTGTTTCTTCCCTCATCCTCCTTTCCTTCTTCTTGTTCTTCCTGTGGACAGCGGCAGCCCCACTCAGCAGGAGGGATACATTGCCATCAGTTCCCCTGTGTGTGTGTGTGTGTGTGTGTGTGTGTGTGTGTGTGCGCGCGTGTCTCCCAGGAGAATGAAATCCCACAGCTTAAACTGACCTCATTTTAAAAATAGCTCATCTATCCAGCCATCACATTTCCCTCCATTTCTCTTCTCCGCAATCTCATAGATATATCATGATCCTCTCTACCTTCCACTGTCCCCTCTCTGCCTCTTCATCAGTGTTTATGCCAGACTTAATGTGAGATTAAAAGCTTAGGCAAGTCCATGTAATAGCGAGGTTTCCCCTGCACCTGTCATTACCAATCTGGACCTAATCTGGGATCATAGGATGTCTTTAATTAATGAAACATTAAAGACAGTGTTTACATAATGTGTTAACAGTTTCTCTTGCTAAAGTAGTTGTTCCACCATTTTTCCTCTCCTCTCTTGTACCTGGTCGACTGCCCCTCTTCACCTCTTCTGCTAGTGGAGCGAAATCCCCCCATTAGAGTGAACATGTCTGGTTAGTTTAACAGCAGCATCAGTGATCATTACAGTCCAAGGCTGGCTTTGATCCTGCCAGACAGTGTCTCCTGCGCTTTTAATAAGCCAACAAAGACACCTTAGCAGATGCTCAATTTAAGGACTCTAGACAAAGACAGAGACAGACATGAAGGATTCACCAAGTCTTCAGGAATGAGAACCTTTTCTGAAGATTTTATTTGGGCAGAAAAAGATGATTGAGCATTCATGGTGTTTTTCAGTAAAGCCCTTTTTTACATTCACAGTTAAACATATAGTGTACACATAATAACCCCTGGGAACTGTTTATTCAAATGCAGCACTGTTGGCCTTTGAGCCACTCCACTGGAGCTGCTCGGGGTACTGAAGCTCTGCAGAAATAATAATTAGAATACAAATGATTATAAATAACTGTGTTCCACAATAATTAGGGGGTGGGGGAGCATGTGGGATGTGACATTGACTTATTTGGAGAACAAGGAATATCAAGCAACTTGATTTTTAACATGATTTTGTAATCTAGAGGACAGATTTAAAAAAAAAAAAAAAAAAAAAAAAAGGCAAATAACTTCTTTTGCAACCAACACTATAGAGTGGGACCAGGATCAGTTGATGGTGTAATAAAGTTGCTACTTTTGTTTCTACTCTTCTTCACCTACTTTGGGCATGAGTCCCCAGAACTAAATTTTGGCACTACTCAGTGGGTGAAACTACAGCAATTGTGAGTTTCAGGTACTCTCCAGGGGTTGCAGGCAGAGTTGCGCATTGTGGTTGGTCAAGCAGATGTGTCATTCATTCATTCGAAAAAAATGACACATTGCATGCAGTGCAGCACACTGGGGGGAAAAAAATCCAAAGCTGTGAGATGGCAGTGGAAGCCATGTTTGACCACTGACCAGCTTCATCATTGTGTTTGCTTGTAATTAATGGTCAAGTAAGCCTGAAAGAAACTTCTAATTTGTTGTCTGTCCCACAAAAAATGTCTTTACTCCCCTGTGAAACAGTGCATAAACATGTCTGCACTTTCGCCATTTTAATGACACTGTCCAAGTCTCAAGTCAGCTGTTGCAGGGTCTACATGTAATACTACCAGTGTGAGTGATTTTAAAGTCAGCCTGCTGCCTGTAAATTGGATTTTTGCTTTGAAAGTGTAGAGTTATAACAAGTGTGAGTGTGCTTGTTTGTGTTCACCTCTCCTTTGTAGCGTTACCTTCTCACCTGCATATCCCACAGCTCATTCCCCTCAGAAAGGCCATTTTATGTTAAATAAGAACAAGCTGCCTCACATTGACCTGCTTTTAGAAGCCTGGGCTCACCTCAACAGGAGAAGAACGGTTGGGATCATCTGCATATTCTTTTGATCTCGCATCGGGTCTCTAGGAGCAGCCGTCATTAAGGAAGTTTGCACAATGTTCCCTCTTTCTCTCATCATGGCTGAAGCTCCACCACATGCCCCTTTCTTTGTTAGTGCCCTTCGCTCCATCGCAACCCCTTCAAAGTCCTCTACCCTGCTTCCGCCCTTCGCTTCAAAGCCGCCTTAAGTTGGGTTGAAAGCCCAAACCACTCTTGTCTGTCCTTCACCGCAAAGCTGACGTGTTTGTGTCTGTGTTGTGTTGCCCTTGGGGTGGGTTACCTCCACCCCCACTCCCTCCATCTCATCTCTTCTCCTCCCCACCTTGCTGTTTATCTGTCTCTGGGCTCGTCACGTCCCTGAACCTGCTCTAATTAGCATCCCACACAACACAGTTTATTTACTCAGGTACCAACAGAAGGGGAGGGAGGCGAGAATGAAAGAGAGAGTTGGGGGAAAAAAAGAAAGCTGGGAAGAGGAAGAGAGAGAAGAAGGGCTGGGAACAGGAAGAGAGGGAGAAATGATTCAGAGAATCAAAGAGCTGTGAGACTCTCTCTTGTAGCGGATGCAGGGGGTAATGATGGTTAGAAAGACATGATGCACAAAGTCGAGAAAGTGAGAGATGGAGAACTTTCCCGCCTCTCCACGCCTCCTCTCTGCCTTTTCTAGCATTTCATCTGAGATGTAGAGTGCCTAAAATTAGCAAGCTGGCAGCTTCCTTCCTTCCTTCCAGGGCCCCCATTACAGTTCTCCCATTGCGATGAGTGATCATTAAGGTGCGACCAGGAACGCAGGTGTTTTCTTAGTGTCCCAGTCGAGGTGGCAGTGGCATCACTTTTCTTTGGCAGGGCCAACATGAACAGAAAGTCTTTGCAGTCCTCATCTGTGGGAGTGTTTGTGTGTCTGGAAAAAATTTCTACTTGTGAGTATATGTGTGTCACACTGCCTTGTTTCTGTTGGTCACTCAGCAAAATGTACCTGCAACAGCTTACTGACATCAGTGATTCTGCACATTTATGAAACAGAATATCTGATGCTGCCAGTGCTTTTTCACAGACTTGTTTCAGCAAAATGACCCATCCTCATGTGCTGTCACACTGTATTGATGGCCTAATCCCACTCTGACTAAATTTTGTCTGGGAGTGTACAATCTTAACTGAATCATTCTCCTGCGTTATGTTTTAATTGTAAGAATTTGAGGAATATTAGAACTTCACGTTATTGATGTTTGTCTTTCTTACACATTCCCAGCCCATCCGTTGTCAACTCACTGCACTATTTTTTTTCACTTCCACCATTTTTTTCATCACTCTTTAGTGCTGTTTGACCTATTCACAAGGGTCCAAATGTCACGGCAGAGGGAAAGGTCAGGTAAAGGTTTAGTGGTGAGCAAAGTCTGGATGGCTAACACAGTGCTGGCTGCCCGGGGGGGGGGGGGGGGTTAACACTTGAGACTTTGAACACACACCTCTGCATGCATACACTGGGGCACACTGCTGTCACATCCGTTCCACGTTGACGCCACTCGGCTCTGAGCTGACAGCCATGTCATCTGTGTGTGTGTGTGTGCGTCTGTGTGCACAGTCTTACACTCATTTGGTTCATCTGTGAGCATGGATGATTAAAGATGTTACAGCTTCCAGAGGATGACACAAGGCCTTCTTGGACATCGGGTCAAAGGTCATTGGTTGTCAGGGGTTTACAGCATCCTGCCTTTTAAAGGGCAGTGCCTCGTCTGGAGTGACCACAAGTTCAGAAATCCTTAAATCATATAGGGATGTTTTTGCCTTAGAAAACAGTTCATATGCAAATGAAAGTGATTATTAAATAAATTTTCTTATTTCTAAGATGGAAGTCAGTGAATGCAAAACATCCAGAGTCTCAGTGTAGTGTATTCTCTAAGAGGAACAGCAGGTTAGCAGTGCAATTTCTATATTGATCCATCTACATCCACATGCAGGGCAGAGCAGCGGGATCCTAATTGGAATGGATTTCTCCCTTGCATTGATTTGCTCAGGTGACAGTGGATGACATATGGTTGTGTGTGTGTGTGTGTGTGTGTGTGTGTGTGTTCGTGCCATGCCATGCCATGAATACCATATGGTGCTGTAATGTTCTCTGCAACACCTTTCACAGTTTGTTGTCCTGTGAAAAGGTAAAAGGAGCAGCTGGATGCTATCAAATTGACAGTCAGTGTGTGTGCGCACGCACCTTCTTTCCCACTCCTTGGCCTTGTCATTGAGCTGAGCTCTGGGATGAAACAAGGACCTCTGCAAACACTGATTTCATTTTCCCCATGACCGCCTTTGCTGCAGATCCTAGCTCCCCTGCACACACATACACACATGTACACCCTAGGCAGGAGAGCAAAGATGAGCTGTTAGCATGCATGCAGGGAGAAGCAATCGAGCACAGAGAACGCGTAAGTTCACTCAGGAGGAAGAAACAAATGGAATTATCTAATTTCCTCTTGGACTGCAAGATTCATGGAATGGTCCTTTTATCATGTTTTAATAAATGGCCTGAATAGGGCGAGTTTTTTCTTAACTACTTCTCTCAGGTTCACTAATCCCACATTCTGTGTGTGTGTGACAGGGAGAGAGAGGGGGAGCGAGGAGGTTGTTGAAAGATGGCCGCTGGACATGGCTTCTCACAGCTGGTTGGCCCCGACCCCCCGTGATCTGCCCTCTTATCTAGCCCAGATCCTGGCCTTTCATCTGGGCTAAAACCTGGGGGAGCTTGGCCTCTGCTAGGTTTATATCCCTCCCTGTGTGTGTGTGTGTGTGTGTGTGTGTGTGTGTGTGTGTGTGTGTGCGCGCGCACACACACAAACACACACTCTTCATTCCAGACCCCCTCCATCTCCAGGCTCTATCTTTGAGTCCCAGATGAGCATTGCTCTCACCTACAAGGGAGATAACAAACCTCACACTACTCTGCTCCCTGCTCTGCTTTCCTCAAAACATTTTAAGATTTGATTTTTTTTAAACTCGCCACAAGAGAAAAATAAACTAGTCCCCTTTCTGTATTGTGTACTGTCAACAAACACTGTCTGCAGACTGATATTTTCACATGTGAATGTTTTTTAATACCCTAACTTTTTTTTTTTTAAACAGGCCAGTTTGTCTTGTATTTGGGTCCTGGCCACAGTCTGCATAGCCTGGGAGCAAAATGCTGGACTCTGCAGTTTGAACAGTAGCTGGCCAAGCGAAACAAAACAGAATCAGAGAATGCATCAGGGATGCTACCAAAACACAGCACTCTCCATGTTTTGACAATTCGCAGAGCAGTGCTTTCACCTCTCACTAAATTGCATTACTGGCTAACAATAGGTGGGTTGTTTTGGCTGGTCAGCCCATCGGTCTTGGCTGGACCACCTCTACATGTGACCCAGGTCCGGGTTTGAGGGTGTGAGCTGACATTTTTTGTGTAGCACATTTCATACCATCCCATTCCTTTCCAGGTGGATGCCTGGCCTGTCCCCACACTGCCCTCCTTCTCAACCCTGACCTGTTTCCAGCAGATCCTCACCTCTCAACCCTTTGGCTTTACCTGATAATCTGTCTCTGTGGATAACCCCCACCGTTTTTCTTCTCTTTCTCCCTCAGTCTCTCACATTCTCTCCAGAAACCAGGTTTTTGTGTCACCCTAGCCCTGACCTCTGACCCCAGTCAGATTAGAGTGGTTGGCGTTTCAAATCCAGCAGCAGATTGAGAACAATTGTGACCTCCCTGTACATTTCTGCCCTTGCCCTGCTGTGTTATGCCCCCTTAGAACCTAGACGAGGCCAGTGTGATCTTAGTAACAAAAAGTTAGACACAGGTTTGCAATTGAGTACCTTTGTTAATGGGCTAAGTGTTCAGAGAGAGAGAGAGAGAGAGAGAGAG
>NC_060150.1:25819420-25860005 GCF_021292245.1 Micropterus dolomieu
TGGCCACAGTCTGCATAGCCTGGGAGCAAAATGCTGGACTCTGCAGTTTGAACAGTAGCTGGCCAAGCGAAACAAAACAGAATCAGAGAATGCATCAGGGATGCTACCAAAACACAGCACTCTCCATGTTTTGACAATTCGCAGAGCAGTGCTTTCACCTCTCACTAAATTGCATTACTGGCTAACAATAGGTGGGTTGTTTTGGCTGGTCAGCCCATCGGTCTTGGCTGGACCACCTCTACATGTGACCCAGGTCCGGGTTTGAGGGTGTGAGCTGACATTTTTTGTGTAGCACATTTCATACCATCCCATTCCTTTCCAGGTGGATGCCTGGCCTGTCCCCACACTGCCCTCCTTCTCAACCCTGACCTGTTTCCAGCAGATCCTCACCTCTCAACCCTTTGGCTTTACCTGATAATCTGTCTCTGTGGATAACCCCCACCGTTTTTCTTCTCTTTCTCCCTCAGTCTCTCACATTCTCTCCAGAAACCAGGTTTTTGTGTCACCCTAGCCCTGACCTCTGACCCCAGTCAGATTAGAGTGGTTGGCGTTTCAAATCCAGCAGCAGATTGAGAACAATTGTGACCTCCCTGTACATTTCTGCCCTTGCCCTGCTGTGTTATGCCCCCTTAGAACCTAGACGAGGCCAGTGTGATCTTAGTAACAAAAAGTTAGACACAGGTTTGCAATTGAGTACCTTTGTTAATGGGCTAAGTGTTCAGAGAGAGAGAGAGAGAGAGAGAGAGAGTGCGCGCCTACCTACCGGACTACCGGAAGGACAACCATCTCAAAAGAACGTAGCCAGTCAGGTCTTTTATGGTGGAGTGGCTAGACAGAAGCCACTAGCCCATTTTCTCTACTCTCTCCCTTGTGGCTGAACTGGAGGAGAGAATTGTTTACATGCTGATTATGCAGATGCACACACTGAGAGGAGCATCCCAAGATGTGAAGCAAATTATGACTATAAAAATTTGTTTGAACTTTTCATCTTTTAAAAAAAAATTATGGAACCTCTAAGGCCGCTCGGACCCCTTCCAAAAGTCGCAAAATGGTTTAGTCCGCCCCGTACTACAATTTATCTCTAAGCAGTCTAATAAGCAAAGTGACGGCTGTTGCTGGAGCATCAGCATGTAATAGTCATGTCTCTCTCCCAAGAAAAGGTTCAAAAAAAGAAGTAAGAGTAAGAAAGCAAAGTGAAGGAAAACAGCTGCCGACTAATTTCTTTCAAAAGAAAGGTGAGCACAATCACAACTAGCAGTTAAAGAAGGGTTTAAGTTAATATCAGCAGTTTTGATTAAAGGCAGGAATCTAGCTTGATGCATAGTTGGCTAGTACGTAAAATATTATCAGCAGCATAAATTAAAGTTTCTAATTATTTTGCTTTTAGACCTACATGCCTTTGAACCACTAACTGACACTGTGGGCTATCATTTATTTGAAAGCTTTTGTCTTCTTGTTTCTGTAAATGAAACATGACTTTAGTGAAGTCTTGTTCAGTTGTCTTTTATTATGCAGTATAATGAGGATTTTCTCAATGTAGGGCTATGACAACTAAGATGGTACTTTTTCTTATACCTTGGGAATGATGAAAGCTTCAATAAATAATGTTATTTTAAGCATGATACTCATAGAAACCTCATTTAATCATAGTACAGTAATTGTAGGATAGAATTTGTTGAGAAAAGAGGGTTGAAATGTGGTGAGATTTCAAACTGTGCACAAATCAAAGATTATTATTGCTCATAGGTGTCATTTACACTGGGATAGCTCTGGACATTTCCCCACCACATTTTGAAATGGCTGATTTTGTCCCCACCACTTTTTGAAACATTTGTTAAAAATGTTCTAAAAAATTTGCACCTAGAACTGAAATGAAAATGCTTTGAGAAAGGTTTATTTGCACAATAAGAAAACATGCAATGTAATTTAAATATAGAAGAAACAAATGTGCATTGTCCAAAAAAGCAACTTAAGCTAAAAAAAACATGCTGCACTACATTACATTGTTATATTTTTGAATTGTCACCTGCCAGCTGAATTTTTTTGTTATCCCGTTTCCCTTCATTTATAAATAAAGACATTTCCACCGTACATTGGAGCAGAAAATGTCTCCAGAATGCAGGAAATGAAGTTTTTAATGCTCCAATTGTCTGGGGGAGAACCCACTCATATGTTTCAACATTTCATGTATCAAAATAGTGTTCCTCGTCGTCTTCTCGTGGATCGTCACGTTTCGTGACCCAAGTTTATCACCACGCCCCTAGTCTGAGTCCTTATGTCCCCACCACTTTTCTCATCACATAGTGATGCCTTTGTTGTTACTTATTTGAATGTGGTAAGAACAGCTCATTAGTGACTACCCTAATCACCACCACAGTTTAATGTGTATAGTTGGTAGTTCAATTATTTGTCAACATTTTTCAAAAGATGCGTGAGAGACAGGGACCAAGAGAGGAAGGGGGGCCCACAGAAACTGCTTGTAAATAGGGGCCAGAATTTTGTGCTACGCCCCTGGCCTCAGCTGTACTTTGTATTTAGTGTCATTGATATTTTATCCAAATAAGAAATAGAACAATAGGAGCAGAGAAAAATCTATACGGCACATAACCTATTTTGAAAGCAATGAGTTTTCACTTATGTGCTGACATTAAGCAGTGTTTCACACTGACATTTGCATGCTGGCAATCCACAATGGTCCATGTATTTGTTTATGGATTTCTAAATGATGGTTAATTAGCAACATGCTAAGATAAGATGGTGAACCTAGTAAATATTACCCGCTTAACATCAGCATGTTAACATTGTTATTGTGAGCATGTTAGCGTTAAACTCCAAGTGCTGCTGTTCCTGAGGCTGCTTCAGACAGACTTTGGCCCTGTATGAAAAAATGTTGCACTCGCATTCATTTGAATGAGGACAGTCTGTTAGCATAGCAGGAGTGCCAACACAGGGTCAACTCAACTTTTGCTGCAAGGCTGTTTTTAATGCGGGATGTTTTCAGTCTGAATCCCAAAAGTACAGACTCACAGAGCTGCTACTGTGGTTGTAAACTCTTAGTCTTGTTTAGACATAGACATTTAGTGAAGCAACAAAATGGATTCTCAAGAAAAGGTCACTGCACAGACAAAATCCATGAAAGGTGATTAAAAAAAATTATTACTGTGGCTTTCAATTTATTTTCAGTAGCCTACACATGCTATTTTACCCTCCTTGCAAGTTGTGTGCAGTTGCATATCCCAAAGATACATTCATTGTGCAAAAATAAGTATGTTACTGCAGCTGTAACTAAAATAATTGTAATATTTGCTGTCCAGTTGCTCCTGTTTTTACCTGTCCCTTCAACCACAGGCTTGTCATGGTGGCACAAACACATCTTCGTACAGATGCTTGTAAACACAGCTACTCAAGAACCGTACATGATATCAGTGTACATGATCAGATTAGATGTTGGATCTCCTTTCTGAAAAGGTTTGCATATTAGTGACAAAAACTGTCCAGAAAGGCTTTGTTTGCTTAAGCACTTTGCATTATCTCCTATCTTCTTAGGTCTAATATCAAATGCACTGATTTTCTTCAAATTTTAGAGGAAATTCAAACACACACTTTCACCCTTCACTGACCATGTTGCTCCAGTACCATTCCTACTTTTCCAGGTGGAATCAGACAAACGGATCTTGTAAAGCTGAACTTGTTTTGGTGCTGAGTTACTTGGTGTCAGGTGACGTCTGCTGAATCATGTGTGACAAAAGGATTATAGGCCTGCTGGCGGCTTCTCTAGCTGTTGATGCACACCTTTTTTTCCTCTGATGTCCAACTGTAAGCTTCACATGGTAGAATTAATCACCAAGCATTGCCTTTACCCCATTCTCCCAGTTTCTATAGCCACATAAAATGCCCAGAGGAACACTCATCCCATGGTTTTATTCCACTCTGTGTTCAGCCAAAGTCACAGTCAAACTGGAGTCAACTATCCACACAGAGAAGGAATATCTCCAGTTTTATGGAGTCGTAACGGGGTAGGGGTACAGTATAAATAATCTCTGCGCACAGAAACTCTTCCAGCTGTTAAACAATATGCCCTTTGCAGTTTTTTTTTGTCTTCTTCTTTTTGAATGTTTAAAGGTTTCTTGCCCAGACTGCTTTGAAAATTAATACCGAGGGTTTTTTTTGTTTCTGGGAATTATGTTGTTGAATTATTTGCCTTTTGTGACACCTCCAGATTGTTGCACTTTATGCTGATTAGTATTACAGAGTGGAGTTGGAACTCTGCCTGTATCAAACGCTGCTATTGAAAGTCAGGTCATAATGTAAAATTCAAACCTCAGAGTCTGTTTACAATTAGGCCCTTTGAAGCATTCCACTGTAATCTCTCCCTCCCTTTGATATAAAGATACAGTATTTATATACCGGTAAGTGAAGGGAATTTTGCCTTGTTTTTAGAGCCATACCTGTGGCTTTTGATTGATGGATGGAAACTGTACGGTAGATTTAGATAATATAGACTTGTTTAAAACCTCACTCTGAGGTTATAGTTTCCCCATCGTCTTCAGTAGTATTTTGTATCAACACAGTCAGAATGGCGATCCACAGAGAGGAACAGCCTTATCCCCGTAGGATAACCATGAAACGTTATTTGTGAACAAGAGATAAAGTAAATCCAGGGCTTTTTTCAGGGTCATCCTCATTGCCTTCGGCCAGGTTGCAGTGCTGGTCAGTGGAGGGGGAGATGAGAAGGGAGCCCCTCTTCATCTTGTAAAGATCCTGCCGTTGGGCAGCTTTCATGCTCCACCGGCTGATCCTTCCAGGAAGTGGTGGGGGGTGTATAGGGATCCCCCCCACAGAGCCCCAGCATGTACCATGGCAGCATGCTGAGTCCAAATCAAAGGGGGCAGTCTGTCCTTAGCCTGGGGGAGAGTGAGTCTGCTGTGTGTGACCAGAGAGACGCGAGTAATAGGACAGCTTGTCACATTTGTGCAGATGCCTGTATTTTTGACCGTGCATGTTTGCTTCTTTCCTGCTTGGGTTGCACAGAAAAAAAGCTTTGTGTATCTGAGGTCACGTTTATAATTGTGATCATGGCAACTTTCAGAAGAGACCACAGGAAGTCATGCTGCCATCTCATTTATAACTATTAGGTATTTTAGATCAGACTGGTGTAATACTGCGATCATACAAGATGTTGCAATTAGGCATGGGCCAGTATGAGATTTTGACGGTATGATAACCATAAGCAAAAATATCACTATTTCACAGTATTGTAATTACAGATCTCAAATGTATTATTTTCATATGTCGGGGTAAACACATTATGTTTTATTTTCAAGCAACAAGATATACTACTGCTGCTAAGAATAATATCAAATAACGCTAAAAAAAAATTATTTCAGTGTTGATGCCCATAAACACAAGGGGAGAGAGCGAGTGTTTCTCTCTCTCTCTAACACACACACACACACACACACACACACACACACACGCCACACACACACACACACACACACACACACACACACACGGTCTCTCTCCGATCAACAAACAAAGACATTAGAGAGGCGGCGTTTTTTTAAATATGTGGTGATTATTAACAGATGTACACAATGGTGGAAGATTAAAACAAAAGCCAGTGATACAGCTAAATTTAATTACTGTACTGAGTTGCTAAGTGACATAACGTGAGGGCTGAAACTAGTTAATGTTAGCTAGTTAATTAGCCATGTTTCCTGCATTCGTAGCAAGATAGTATTTATTTCATCAGTGCTAAACTGATTGTTGCAAATGTTTATTTCAAAATAGTGTTACCTTGACTTTAGCAAAGAGTGACAGGTGGTGCTCCCGTAGATGGGATATTATTCGACGGCATATCATACAGCAGTCTGTATGTTTTGATGGGGGAAAATGTTCAGGGGTTCCCCTCCTTCGGCCGTCCTACACACAGGTGTCTTGACTGCTCGCACCAAACGAAGGGGGAGGGGTCATGTTACTTTCTACGCTGCAGTCAGCCTGCAGGATTCCTGCACTTTCTGTCTTTAACAAGTCAAAAAAACCCAACTTATTCCGCAGCAATAATGAACAATTTTAGTGGTTTGTTTGTCAATGTTTATAGTTCTTGTTGATGTGGAAGCCTGAGGTAAGAAGGTTACAGCTAAAAGGGCAATTGGGAAGCTAGTCTCAGTGCAATAACTAATTGCTAACTTTCTGTTTCAGTTGGTAGCCAGTGAATCCAGCCCTTCAGATGAAGAGCCTGCAGTTTCGGAGCATCGCTCCTAAGGCCCCAGCCGTGGTGCCCTCCCCCTCCCCTGCGGTCCTGTCCTGCCAGCCTCCCTCTGCCCTCCCTGAGGCTACCACCGCCTCCAGTCCCAAGTCCATCATTGTACCCACCCAAAACTATGCACTGATGCAAATAGCAGGTCAGGATGGCACTTTCTCTCTGGTGGCATTGCCCCCTTCTGTCTCCTCTCAGACACCACAGCAACAAACCCAGTCAATTCAAAAGAACCTCAAGTTGCCCATTCCCAGATATCAGCCAATGAGGAGCAAGGGGACCACAGATAAGGTGAAATCACCACCAGTAGCCAACAGGGTGAAAACAGCCTTCAAGGTTGCTGTGACAGTGCAGACCAAGTCAGTGGTGAGTGGTGGAATGGTTATGAAGAAAAAAGAGCACGAGTCCAAGCACACAAAGGAAACCCTAGTGCCCAAAGAGGACCCTTCAGAGCAGGTAATTCTGATTGATTCAGCCTCCTCTGACATCTCTGTCACTGCTCTACTCCCAGACAATGCTGTTCTGTACCCGGGTTCTCAGTTAGAGCGACCAACTGATGGCTCTGAACAACCTGCTACAACTGGCCTTATTCAGAGCCTCCAGTACCCTCCTGCTGCTGTCAAATGCTCCCCAAGCAAATCTCTGGAGGAAAGTAAGACTACAGTGAGGCTGTGTCAATCTAAACCCAGTGCAGCCCAGCCCCAGAGCAGTATCACTGTCCTGTCCCCAGCCATCTTCAGCAAAGCAGTCCAGATTATCCCATCACCACCTAAGGGTAAATTGCCCATCCTGCCCTACTCCAAAATGAAGACCACCCTTATCCCAGCAGCCAAGCTCAGCAATATGTCCCCAGAGAAGAAGGTTTTCTCTAGCCAGACAGGACTCCCCAGCCCCTTAGATCCTATAGCCAAGACCCACGAGACAACTGAGGCCTTGGGTCACAATCAGGTGCCAAACTCCACTCTACAGCCCCAGGCCAAGACCTCCCTCATGCCTGTGTTGGGAACCCTCCAGAAACCACCTGGCAAGAAGAGGGGGAGAAAAAGAAAGACAATGGAAGACATCTTGGCATTTGAGGCCAGAAAGAAGAGGTCCTTGTCTTTCTTCCGTAGAAGGATCCCAGAGAAACCGCCAGCAGTTGTTCCAGGCTCCAAACAAAAGGAAGTTGATATTTCAAAGAAGTACCGCAGCATCCGACCCAAGCCCATGTTGGTTATGGAGACAGTTCCCCAACTGGTTAGTTTGCCTGCAATTACCCCAGATGGCCAAGAACAGGAGCTCGTACTTGGTCATCAGCTCCCCACCACTACCACAACCAAGACCCTGGACTGTCCACCCCAACCAGCCCCAGTAACCCTCCACCTGAGAGGTGCCTCCCATCAAAGAGTGTTCATAGGCAGCCGTCCACTCCACCGTTGCCCCACCTGCAGCCGCTGTTTCCAATTCAAGCATCACCTCCAGAGTCACATGAACAGTCACACCAACAGTCGGCCCTACATCTGCCCCGTCTGCCGCAAAGCATACGCTCACTCCGGCAGCCTCAGCACCCACATGAAGCTTCACCACTCTGAGGTACGCCCACGTCGGTCTCTAGGCTGCGAGTTCTGCGAGAAGGCCTTTGGATATGTGGGGGTTTATTTCAGTCATCTGAGAGAGGTCCACAAAGTGGTGCTGACTGTGGAGCCATCCATCAGCCATCATGAGGACGACTTGTCTGTGGAGGGGTGAGACTATTACAGATTAAGATGACTCATGAACAAGTGTACCTTTGTGACATTAACCTTGTAGCAGGTTTTATAAACAGATATTGATTGCTTGCCTGACAATGCAACGTTTTATATTATATTAACGTCATAACCTTATTTTTAACCATAACCTTTAAAACAGTTTTATATAAGCGTTATTAATTATATTCTTCCCCAGGGCCAACTCCCCTGAGCCATCAGATGAGCAGGATCGTGAAGACCCAGTGGAGCTGCAGATTAAATGCGGCCGCTGTCAGGCCATCACTCCCACCTTTGCCGACATGAAGATGCACTTGCTGCATGTGCACGGGGAGGAGATCCATGTTCGACTCCACGATGGCCAAGTCTCGCGGGGTGGCCGCGAGGCTGAGAATGAGCTGGTAAAGCATGCTGCCCACTACTGGCGGCAGCTCAATGAGAGGCGCAACCTGGTCAAGTGTGGCAGCTGTGACGAAGAGTTTTTCTCGTTCTCCAAGCTTAAGAGGCACATCATGTCCCACCACCATGGAAGGGAAGGGGAAGACAGTGGGACACTCCCATCACCAGATAGCGGTGGAGGCCTTGGGGTCCTTGCAGCAGGAACTGCCTTTAACTGTGTGCTTTGCAGCGACGTGCTGGACACTAAAGAGGGGGTTATGGGGCACTGGAGGAGTCGCCACCACTGTGAGCAGCCCAGCTTGCTGTGGGACGCCCTGAGCTCGTACTCCGGCCAGGAAGAAGGTGAGGTGGATGGAGATCTGGACACTCCTGCTCCAAGTCCACACTATCCAGCCTAGCCCTTGGATGGTCATGGAGCCCTTCATTGTAACTCCTTCTCATACACACTCAGTCCTAACAATCAGCTGCACAGGGATGGAGTACTCTTATGTCTTTTAGCACTAGTTTCATTTTTCACTACTTGAGGCTTTTGACTTGGTCCAAAAGAAGAATAAAAGGAAAAAGAATATCAAGCCAATGGTGAAAGTGAAGACTTTGTGTTACAATCATAAGAGATATTCTCTCTAGGTCAGAGAATCCACTTTTATAAACAGTTATTTTTCATGTTATTGCACTGTTGATTTTGGACATTGAAGATTTTGTTTGATGTTATGTATTTAATATCCTGTTTGAGTATTTTTTTCTACTGCTTATTTAAATGTTTAAAAAGGTAAAGTAGTACCTAGCTGACCACCATAATACTTACCTCTTGTGGTATCTAGCCATGCAGATAATTTGGTTTTATGTTACTAAAATTATCAAATCTGCGTGACTAGATACAACTATGGGAAAGTGAGAAAATGTGTGTTTTATTTGGGTGCACTAACCCTTTAAAATATTGACAAATGTAAATCGCATAACAAGGACACACTGTCTACTGTCACACTGGCTGGCTTCATCTATTGGCCTTGGATTATTACAGGTTAAAAGAAATGGCTATGTGTGCGCAATCATTTGATGTAATATTGCTCCTGTAATGGAAAATCAATATTTTCAGCTGTGACTTGAACTTTCGCCGTCCGATTTAAGGGCAGTATTGGAGTCCTCTGTCAACCTGGACCCATGAAGGAACACTTTCCTAACCAGCACCCAAGTGACATCCTTGTGGCCTTCTGAAAAATCGGTGTTCATGCGTAATGTGGCTTATCGTTAGTGCGGTCCTTTGTAGACCAAGTTCTATCTCCTTGACTTTTTGATTAATGCCTAAATGTGGATTCTGTGATACGCCAAGGGTCTTTTCACACTGGTGATTGTAGAAGTGAGTTTTGCATTTAAGCTTTTTAACCACTGACAAAATACTATTCGTTGACTTAGTAAATACGCAAAGGAAACCATCGAATTGCCTACCTGTTGTTGCCAGCTCATGTATGCACCTGTGGAATTGTGTGCACCCAGACTCTTATTATTAGAGTTGATATATACTGTTGTCAAGTCCAGAAAAATATGCTATTTTATACTCTCGATTAATACAGGGGTCTTTTAGTATATTTATGCTTGTTGTTGGTCGTTAAAGAACCAGCACTGAAACATTTGTTGTGTTTGCTTCTTCTAATTTGGGGGATGCTTAATGTCTTGTTTCTTGGTTGGGAGGCCGTTACTACATGGCAAGTACTGTAGCTCTGCTAACATTTGTCTGTGTTTATCTTTCATATGAAGAAAAAAAAAACATCACAGGGTCAAGTGAATGTACCTGAATGTTTTAAAAACCCTACCAAAAGTATATGATATATATAGACTTATTCTATAGATGGAATATATAGATATATTGAGAAAAAATATATATTTACATAGAGTAACTAGTGAACCAGCTGCTTTGTTCTGTCACAGAGGAAGAGGGAAACAAGAGGTGAATATATCATTGCCAAAACTGGCAACAAAAGCCATGTAGAGCTGTCCTTATGTTTCTGACACAAAATTGTAGGACTGTGAATGAAGGGCAAAGCACTGATGTGTACATGTCACACTGAGTGGGTAAACTACAGTATACTGTACCACTGCCTGGAATGCCGTGTTTGAGTGTTCATCAGTGAACTGTCCTTTTGTTTTCAAGCCCTCAACCCAAACCAGGAAGTGACAGAAGTAAGGGTCAGACTCTTCTTTCTTCAGTTAGATGAAAAACATACATGACTGTCAGCACAAGTCAGAAAGTGAAAAATCCCACATTAGGTGATATAATGTGTTTGGCTCACTTAATATGTTGACTGTGTCTAAAAAAGAACTGTTTGTGCTCGTGACTGTTTGTGTACATGAAGAACCTGATGTTTATGAGAATAAATATATGCTTTGTTGAGGAAATTGTAGTGTTTTCTTAGAACAGGCATACTTGAAAACAAGTCTTGCAGGTACATTTACCACATTTCCACAGTGTCATGGGTAATCATTTAATTGAAAATCATTTTACAAATGGGCGTGTTTGGTGTCATGAAGTTTTCATTGCATATCAAGCACACTGGCCTTTTGGTTCCCTTGGTTAAAATAAACAAATTTGAACTTGCTAACTCCAGCTACAATCCCTTGAAAAATAACAGGTGAGGTGATCCTGATGTGTCACTTTTCCCACCACCTATTGAGGATCTAGGCCTTAGAAACTGAAAAACACCTGAAACAATTTTCTGTTAATAAGGGACAATACCAGCATATATCTGTCATGCATAAATTCCAAAAGATGGACTACAACTAACAAGTATAATTATTGTTTGGTTTGTAAAATGTCAGAAAAAATTTAAAATGCCCATGATTATTTTCTAAAGCCCAATAAGACGTCTTTAAATAGTTTGCTTTATCCAACAAACAGTTTAAAACCTTAAGATATACAGTTTACAATGATGGCAATGTCATTATCTTAAGGAATTTGGCCATAATCCAAAATATTGGACAAATTGAATAACCTGATGATGGCACTAGATGAAAAGTCTGGGGATCAAAGTTATTATGTCAGCTGCAGTCATCTCAAACTATTTGCATTGTATGGGAACCATGAATGTACCAGATTTTGTGCCAATCCATCCAGTAGATCTTGAGATATTTCACAGGATAAGTGAAAACTTTGATCTGTTGGTGGCACTACGTGAAAAGTCAGGGAGTTCATCCTCTGGGATACAAAACTGTCTGTACAAAATTTCATGGCAATCCATCCAGCAGTTGTGGTGGACAGACCAAAATAGTCATCCATAGAGCCATCCCACTGGCATGACTGAGAAGAGAGAAAAGCATCAAATAGTTACATCTGAGAGGCTAGATCCAGATAATATTTTATAAATGAATAAAAACAACAAACAATATAACAAATAATTGCATATACATTCCCTCTCGACCGATAAAGCTACTAATCTTTTCAGCTTTAGTAAAAAGCAGAAAGATGGAATAAATCCATACGCATTTAATACCCTGCAGATATGAACTACTCTAGCGAAATGGAGCATAGGGTTTAGGCAGACAGAAGGGTAGAATCACTGTGTATTCATCAGAAGAGATTTTGAAAATTGAATTAATTGATATTTCACTCTGGAAAGGTGTGCGCATGTGTGCAGTATTTAAGGCTGAAGCAAAGTGGGTGAGCCCAAGGGCGTTAATAGCCTACATATGCCCTACCTCTGTGCGCCTCCTCTCCCAGCAGACCTTCCATCTGTCTGCTGTAGCATAATAACGTAATCAAACCTACAGATATGTGTGCAAATGTTTCTAAAGTTTGTTTTTAATGCGCATTGCCTTTTCGAATAGGTAGACCATGCATCCACATTACAAAAACAAGCTTTAAAATGCAACATGAAAATGGGTTAGACCATATTTGAAAGACTGCTTAGGTTCAGAGAAAGGTGAGGTTTGACCATAAAAACATCTGTATACCTTGTGATGGTTTCATATTTAATGAATGGATAGGACATTTGTAATGGTCTTTTTTTCAACTTAGGAAGATGCATTTAGAGTAAAAAGAAACACTAAACCAATTTTAATTAACAGACAACAGAGAGGAAGTGGAAGGACAAATAAGTTGTACACTCAAGAGTGCACTTTCTAGTAGTTTCCATGCCGTCAGAACCAAATGCTGTCCTCTCTGCTCTGCTGCAGGCCCGGCCCTGGTAGTCATTGCCACACCAGTGTGGAATGCAGGTCCTCAGCTCTAATTGATTTGGGGGCACTTGACCCTGTATCAAAGGTCAAAGGGCCCTTCTGGCATGATTTCTGCTGCTACTCATACAAGCACTAGCCCAAGAGAGAAAGCAACTCCCCAACACAAAACAACCTCAACTCACTTTATGTCAACTCCTCAACTTCTTCAAACTACTTTGTAAGAACTCAAAGGTTTCAAATGAGAGTGACTCAACTTCAGGTGGCTTTCAGCTCCGGTGGAACACAGATAAAGCTGCGACATCAGTACATATCGGGGCCCAATCTAACGTCGCCATCGCACCACATCGCAGGCACAGATAAAAAGGGAAGCGTTACACTGTGATGCATATTTCCCTTTAATCAGAGCTAACGTGTACCACAGCCGTCACGCGGCACTCCCACCTCACTGTGGCTCTCAGGGGGACAGGGGAGATCAAAGCCACCCCCCCTGCTTGTACATGATCAGTGGGAAAGAAGGAGAACTGGGGGCTGCTTTCTTTCTTTCTTTCTCTTGTTCTTTGTTTTGTTGGGTCTTTGAGCTACACCCTCCTCAACACCACCGTAGCCCTGGAAGTGTTGAGACTGAGCAAGAAAGGTGAGGGACAAACAGTTGCACTGCTTTTTGAATTCTATTCAGAAATGTTAGACATGTTGATCTTCTTATGCCAGAGGAAACATACTTAGTATGTGTAGCTTTTGAATGTGCGCTCTTTCATTTGAGCCTGATTCACAGATTTAGCGGGGAGTTAACAAGACTGCTAAACAACATGCAGTGAGACGTGGAATAACAAAACTGGCGTCACTGGGAGAATGCTGGGCGAGATTTATAGGACAGTAAAAATGTGACCCACACTGACCACAGATGTTCTCGAGAAAATCTTGGGTGGGGGTGTAATGTGAGCGCAACATGCAATCTTTTGGCTAACGAAAGTTCCACTACCACCTTCTCACTTCCCACTGTTGATGCTCTATTGCCAGTCTGTCTTAATACACTAACATCCGTGAAGCTGCAGCCGGCACATGCAGTATGTTGGTGATACGTGTGCACATTCATCAAAGTGATTCTATGGTTCCATCAATGATTTATAAACCCTCCTGGATGTCAGGACTTAGATGTACAAATCGGTAATCCCACATCTATGAACTCTCCCTCCTCTCTCTCTCTCTCTCAATCTGGATATGTGATCTCCCGTTCCCTTCCCTGCTGCCTCTCAGTCTCAGGTTTCAAAGCGTCCCGTGCCTCCTCACCCGCCCAGATTAGTCATCTAATGAGCAGCAGGGCTGCTCAGGTGAATAATTGATGACGGGTGGCTGGAGAATGGCATCGATCCGAGCAGGGCTGTGGCTCTAAATGGAGCAGGGAAGGAGACACCTCAGGAGGATAAGCAGGTGCAGGTACATCACTGCAACACTCTGTGCAGTGTGGGCTGATTAGGATTCAGATTCAGTGATTGTGTCAGTTTCATGGAGAGGAAAAGGATTGAGCCGCCTCTTTAGGACACGGGACAGTTTTTCTCAAAACAAATGGATTTGGATCACTATGTTGAAACTTTGTTTTAAGTACCACATTATGGAACAATGTTTGTTGTTGTCAATGTAGTGTTGTATAATGTTTAGACTGTACAATGTGGTGATAATAGTGTAGTGAATCCTTTTATTATACTAGTCCAGAACCTTCCAAGTGACTTAGGTCTGGGAGTCATTAGGCCACAATAGGGTTGAGATGTAGACAACCACTTCTGCACCAGTGGCATTGTTGATAAAATACAGTGAATTAAATTATTCACTTTCCAATTTCGAATCCTGTGTCCAAGTGTCAGATGTTAAAGCGGATATAATTGTATGTGAAATCAATGTGACAATGTGAAAGGGGACGCTCGTACTGATGAACCTACAGAAAATTATCACCCAATCTGTAGCTCTCCTTGGCTTTACTGAACTTTATAGTTAGTTTCAGCTCATAGTTTAGCCGTCTGGCCCACAAGGCTTTTATCAAAATTAAATATATCAAAATTCCTGTCTCTTCTTTTTCTGTAAAACTTTATTTTTATCTTATACACAAATGTATCCAATCAAATGGTCTTACCTAACACAGCAATATCAGTAGGTCCAATTTGTTTTTTTCTCCATCTTCCCTCTCCTGATTGGGCAATGTGGGTGAGGTAGGTGTGCAGGCCAACAGTCCTGTATTCACTAAGCCACATCCACTTGTTAGATCTCCAATTAAATCTATTTAAATAACTCCCGTGTTAATAGTGTCACATCACAGAAGCTCAAGACACTCTCTGTGCAGTTAACTATGAATTTAAAAAGTATATCCACCAGGAGGCAGATCAGGGCAAACATTCCCTGCCTTATGGACATCTATATGAAAGCAAATGGATCATTTATAATTATTTTCCTTGATCTGGACCAATGGAATAAACGTATAGGTGTGAAAGCGCATTTTTCAAATTTTCTAATTAATCTCCTCTTCCTACTCTTCCTTAATCTGGATTACTACAGCCATAAGTAAACAGATTTTGTATCGTACTGATGCAAACGCAAAGTCCCTTAAACCTGCATTCAATTAAACAGCCAGCAGGGGGCGACTCTTCTGGTTGCAAAAAGAAGTCCGGCTCTATTAGACATAATGGTAAAATGACCCTACTTCTCAGCTGATTTATTACCTCAGCAAACACTTTCATAATGAGTTTATGGTCTCAGTCGCTAGTTTCAGGTCTTCATCAACACAACATGATGTTCATTTAGTAAATTATGGTCCCATTTAGAGGAAAATAGACCATTAAGCAGAGTATTCTTCAGAGTGGGATTATCTATGATTGACTAGTCGTTACCATGGCTACCTGTCAATCAGCCTAGAGTGACTCGTACGTATGGCACTGTGTAAATTTAACTAGCTCTGTTGAAAAAGCTTATTAGGAGTTGGCTGTTCACTTTCTCTGGTGAGTACATTTAGTTTTAAGACGGTGAGGTGTTCGCTAGACCAAATTGTCAGCCCTGTTAAAATGACAGTTAATGTGAATTACAGCTAGCTAGCTCCACACACGGCCGTTAGCTACACCGTCTCGTCCAAATATGGTCACATCTGGTGCCACTGGTTGCAAAACATCAACATGGCGGCGCCCTATCGGCCAAACTTGAGGCTTCAAAACAGCAGTCCACAAACCAACAGGTGACGTCACGATGACTACATCCACTTCTTTTATACAGTCTATGATTCAGACCCAATGCAAACTGATGCAAATGTGATTATTCAAACTGACACACCTTTAGACAATAGATGGTTACTGACCCCTTTGATGCAGCAATGCACAGTAAATCAAACAATCAAGTTTCATTTTCTGACTTATAGGAATTTCTCACTTCTACCAACACTTGTCATTCAGGTTATTGTGAGCATACATAGCATGAACTTTTGGTAATGTGAAGCCCTAAAACTTCCATATGAATTGTTTTCAGATTTCGTGTGCTAAGAGCAACTCAGCAACTGGTTCACATCAATACATATCTTTCTCTCCTCCAATAGTCTCATGCTCTTAAATATGAGCGATGACTGCACATCTAACTGAGCCAAATCAAAAACATGCTTTTTATTTGTAGGATACATTATTTCTGCCAAAGCAGCAAGTTCAACCAACCGCTCCAACTTCATACATTCCAGCAAGTGCTCACACGGAACGATGGACAGCTCAAAGAGGATCGAAGAGATCTCCACTCTCCTTGCATCTATATGGCTTTAGTAATACAAGATTGTAAACACTGACAAGACATGGACTCCAAGACAAGCTTTTTCTGTGTGTGAAATGTCTGGGAAAGTAAGGAGTTGAAGGGTGGACAGGGTTGACAAATGCACTGTATTTCAGCCCCCAACACGATGTGCATTTATGAGCAACACATCTGATCTCTCAAAACTACAGTGTATGTGTGACACCTTATTCAAACGTGGAGCTGATGGACAGTCTGTTGGTGACATTGCTCGGAGTGAGCCCGCCTCTTCTTTTCCGTGTTGCTTCAATGGGGATTCCGCTACGGGGTGCTGCTCATTGCCTTTTGGTCCAGATGGTCAAGAGCTCCCAGTGTTCAGTGGGGTAGACGCCGTTCGCCCAGGGGGACTCCTGCCATCTGTTCCAACCCTCTCCTCACTTCTCATATAACTCTCTGAACCTCCATCCATGTGAAGGCTGTTCCATTCTCTATTTGTCCTTGACTGATGTGCAGCTCACCTCAGGATCAAAATATCTTCTAGGTGCTGATGAAAAAGTGCAGGAAAAGTTGTCTTTATTCTGTGATGATGGGCCTATTTTACCCCTGTCCTGTCCTCATTCCTTGCTCTCACATCAACTTCTATTTCTGTTACCTGTGTGTGTGTGTGTGTGTGTAGTAGCGTACTGTATGAGTGTGTGGGTGTCCAGTAGAATTTAAACGAGACAGAGAGCATCTTTCCGGAGTCATCTTAGCTCCAGGGAATGTACCGGATGCTTTGTCTTTGGGGAATTACGTCTGCTGAGCAGTAACCTACATATATTGAGCAGTCTTACACATAAGGTTAATGAATCAGGCCTGCTGGAGGACGGCTGGGCCCTTCATATGAGCTTACACACACAGATAGAATAATCATCAATACAATCATACCAGACACAGCCTCATACACACACACACTAACAAACAAAGAGATTTCTGTTTGCTGCATCACAAAAGCTAACAAGGTTAGCAAGTAAGCAGGCATCTGAATTTGGTAATTTATTTATTTCGTCTGGCTCCAAGGAGCCGTGGGCGTGGACTAATAAGAGGAAGAGGGTACTTCTGCACATAAGTGTGTGTGTAAGAGAAGGAGAAAGAGATTTTGATTTAAAAGCTGAAACTCATTATCCACCCATTGTTTCTTCTCATTGCAACTGCAATTAAGACAAGAAAGAGACAAGTAAGGGAATTCAAATCACTGATTTGATAGGTTAATTTGCTTGTGCATATGTAATGTCATATGCAGTTAACTAAAGATTGAGGAGATAAAGGAGGGCAGATTCAGAGTATTTTGTCCAAAGCATGATGGGAAGGGGATGTGTTAGATTACATGGTTATTGAGTTGAGTAGGGGTGTGTGTGTGTGTGTGTGTGTTTGTGTGTAGAGATAGAGATATGCTCCGCAACCCCACCTCCACGCCTTTCTCGTCCCCTGTCCCTTCCCCCACAGTGGTGACTGGCTGGGATCCACTCACCTTCTCCCCCTGGGGAAGACTGGCATCCGATTCGGGTCGCCAGAATCAATTATACTCATCCCCCCTTTTCTCCTCGGCGACGTTTACATGAGTCACATTTTTCAGACCCTGTCTCAAGCCTCTACCTCCTTCACAATACACCTCCCACCCTTCCCCACCACCCCGAGGGCCCCCCTGTCAGGACCCAGGAATAATTCCCCTTCTTTTCCAACGCTTTCAGGAGGAAGACGGCACAAGGTGATAAATCTGTGGCGATGTACTGTAGAAAAAATTTAATGAAGGAGAAGAGAAGGGAAGCCGGGGGGCTCAGCGCTGCTGCCTGCTCAGCACAGCAGATAAAAAGAACAGTCCATCCCAGAAGGATGGAGATAGAGGAATTGAAAAGAGGAGTGGCAGGGTGAAACGGGACGGAGAGTTACTCACCTTGGACCCTGGATGCATTATCCAGAAGGCAGCTGAGTTTGCTCACAGGATATCATACAGCTGGACGCTTTCAGTGCTCCCCTTGAGCCAGAGCTGTGAAAAACATCTTTCAACACAAAAGCAGAGCAGAATAACCATAGACCTTTGATGCTCATCTGTTGAAATAAATGCTCAGGTATTCTTTATTGAGAAGAAAACAACAGATATATGATCTAGGGCTGAAATGTGGGAGGTTTTGTGTCCATCAAGATAATCAGTACAATGGTATCCGCTAGAGCAGAGCCAAGAAGAGGTTCTGGTGCTTCCAACATTTCTCATATTTAATGCCTGACTAATTTTAACAGCTGTGATTTTCACACAGGGTTCGATACTGTACTGGGCATCCACAGGCACCATGGAAATACTTAGGAAGCAAACCTGGTGTGTTTACCTGCCCCGATGAGTAACAAAAAACACAAAGAATGCAAGGCATAATTGGCATTGATGCACTTTAAAAGACCTCCTCCTTCCCTGTAAACACCTGCAGCCCATGAAGCCAGGCGCCCCCCTGGGAAATCACACATTAGCATTTAGCCGTTTCATCTGCTGCACTAATCAGAGCCAAACGTTTCAATAATACAACACAAGAGCAGTTACGCAACCCTGAGAAAGGGGTGAGAGAGAGAAAAAGCACTCAGTGAAAAGCTTTTCCAGAGGTTGCAAAGCATTTGGCGCCTGTGCTAAATGGTTGGACGGCTCTGGGTGGGGTAGAGGGTGAGCCAGTGACCCCAACTGACCTCGCAATTGTTTTCCATGTAACCACAGTGTGTTGAAATTTTGAGATTTACCAACTAGCACTTCCGCTCCTAAATTACTTTATTCTTCAGTCCACAGGCTGCGTGAGGCCGAACTCAGAGGGCCCACACTGATGATGTTTACATACGAATGTTTAACAAGTAATCTTTACCAGGGTTAACATCTTGGTTTAGCATGTTAGCATGCTAACAATTGCTAATTAGCACTAAACACAAAGTAGCCTACAGCTGAGGCTGAGTTCTGTAGGTGTTTTGGTCATAAATCAAAGTGTTGTTGAGATATTTTACTCAACACCACAAATGTCACCACCCACCTAAGTTATTGTGATTCATCGTCTAGGAACCATGGATATCTGTACAAACTCTCTGCTAGTCCATCCAGTATGTTAAGATCTTTCACTGGAAGACAAAATCTTTGACCTGTTGGTGGTGCTAGACAAAATGTCAGGAGATCACCAAAGTCAGTAGGATTTATCCTCTGGGTAACATGAATGTCTGTATCAAATGTAATTGTATATAATGTATTCATTAGTTTAGACATGGACTGACATTGCGATCCATAATGCTAGTGTGGCAAAAAAAATCTGGCTGTAAAGTTGAGGGCACATGTTTCTGTTCAAATCATATCTGAAATACACTCCATGGCTGTTCTTGCTCACATTAACTGGCAGGTTAGTTTAGCTTGCACCAACTCTGGAACCTCCTACCTAACAGTTCATCAACTTCATACAGCTCCCCCCTTTAGACGCCAACCTCTCTTGCAGTCTGTGCTCCCTTCCTGGAGCTTGGCAGCGCCGTGATCAGCTTCTCTGGCTTGCAGAAAGCAGGAAATGGCCTATTGTTCTGAGATAATGTGAAATATAATGTTCCCCTGCACTCTTGGAAGCATTCTGCCCTGACTGCCTCATCGCTGTGGGCAACAGTAGGCGCCCAGTATATGAACACCTGCCAAACAGAGACGTCCATCAGCGGTGCGGTGATGCTGGTTTACAGCAAAGAGAGGAGAGGGGAATCCCCTGAAGACTTGTGGGAAAACAAGCACCTCTCACACAGCCGTTTCACAAAAACTCACCTCCACCCACTCAATACAACCTGGGAGATTTTCTATCATCTAGAAGCACATGTGAAAATACACCTCTGAGTGCATTTTCGGCAAACATAAACGCATGAAACATAAACACTGAAGGAGAGCTTCTTCATTGTTCCCGCTGGAAAGAACAAGAGTCAAACACTTACATCACCAAAGTGTCTAAGCTCGGCAGATTCATTCCCTTAAAATCAGTTAATCAATCCGCATGATGAAAGCCACAGTAGACAAGCCAGCGAGAATCACAGTTTGTGAATTCACACCCTCACAAACACATGTAAGAAATTAGACTGTTTCCAAATGGGATCGCATGAGCCATGTTTTGGAGGGGCCTCGCAGCACAATGCAACAAGACGAGACCCTGCATTTAGTCAGAAGTTGAAACACTCATTGATCATTACAGTACACTGCAGAGTCACACTCTCCCTGCTGTGGAAACAGTGAGGGAGTTTGTTTATTTGAATGAATCACTAGCCAGAAACTCATAAATATCTTTGGCAACGGTACAGATTAACAAAGCAGTTCACAGAACAAGAACGGTGGCGAGCGAGAAAGGGACCTTCCACATTTTGTAATGGAAATAGAGCAATTTTTAAACCTAAATGCCTGCAGGAATAGGTTTATGAACACGACATGAGTAATCGCAATTTGTCCCTCTCCCGTGCTCTTCTCCTCATGAGTATATAGTCAGTAAGGCTCGTACATTAGCAGGCTATTACTGTCATCTTACCTAAACTTACAACGTTAGTTCCTCTGAAGGATAATTATGGGTCTTGTATTTCAAGTCCTATGCTGGAATAATAACTATATCCAAGAAACTATTTAGGATTGCTCCAACAGCTCCAGGACCTTAAAGGCCTTTGCTGTTTCTTGAGGGAGCGTTTCACCTTTTTTCACAGAGTCTATTCAGCTGTTGTCTGAGATAACGCGTTCTCAGAAACCATGAAGAACTGCTCCTACAACTTAAACATTTTCAAATGGGATTCTCCGTGAGGTGAAAGATGTAGAGGGCGGCATATTCAGGTAATAAAAGGGTGTACATCTGTCAGATTAGTGACAAAAATGAGAGTGTGTAGGATTAAGGTAAAGCATGGATGTGGCTCCTTTTGCTTTATTACTCATTTTACATTCAAGGGATCTTTTTTGGAGGAGGTACGCACCTAAATGGATTAAAGTCACAATTCACTCCACGTACAAAACAGACATTTAGGCATATATCCTCTTCACTGTATCTTTGTGACTGTATGCTTTGATGTTCAACCAGCCGCCCACTGTGACTTTCTTACAGCTCCTGAATTGTCTGTTCAGCAGAGCTTTGGCTCAGACATTTGGAGGTGCCTAACACTGCCATCTATTGTTCTTCTTCTAAAGGCTCTTAGGTTGTGCTTCACAGTAGGAAGTGTATTGTTTCAGAGATTAAAGGAGGCTGTCCATGAGGATTCACAGCACAGAGTATAAGTTTTGTAAAAGTACTTTTATGTAACAGTACATCTCACCTGGGCCTTGTAGTTTTTTTCATACATTTTCTGTTGGATTATAGTATTTTCTCTGTTATTTATTACATTTTATGTTAGCTCATTTCCCCAAGTAAAAAAACCACCAGCATCTTGTAATTGTCAGGTCAAAACTTTGTATCTCCAAAATGTAACTTTTTTTAAGAAAAGCAGCTTTTCTTTGAACATCCATAACAATGCATTTATAACTACTGGGGTTGAAATGGTTTTCATAAGCACTAATCATTGTCTGCCACCTTCTAATGAGGCACCCTTTTAAAGTGTTTAATGGAAGTTGTTACTGATGGCTTTATTACCAACAGTGCATTAGTTAATAATAGTTTATTGATCAGTTACAAACCACTTAAAAGGACATTGTTTGGGTTACAAGGTTGTGAAAAATCTCATTTGTTGTTTCCTCCTCCTCCACCACGACACTTGCGTTGTCTTTTAAGCTAGCTCTTTAGTTCATCAGGAAGATCACTCCAATGGATCTTTGACCACTCACCTTCCGGAAAAAGACTGACGGATAATGTGGGCGAAAACCATTTACATTATTAACAACTTTTACGACTGCAGAATTGATGGAACATCATACAAACCCCTTTATAAAGTAGTGCTGGGCAGCGATTAAAATGTTTAATCGCGATCAATCGCATGACTTTCTTGCGATTAATCGCGATTAATTGAATTGTTAACGCGTAAAATTGAATAATGAATTCTAAAGTAGTGCATTGTGCAATTTTAATTTAAATGTACTGCTATGGCCTGGCCTTTCTGTGTGGAGTTTGCATGTTCTCCCCGTGTCTGCGTGGGTTCTCTCCAGGTGCTCCAGCTTCCTCCCAACCTCCAAAGACATGCAGGCTAGGTTGATTGGTGACCCTAAATTGTCCTTAGGTGTGGATGTGAGTGTGAGTGGTTGTCTGTCTATGTGTAGCCCTGTGATAGACTGGCGACCTGTCCAGGGTGTACCCCGCCTTTCGCCCGCTGTCAGCTGGGATTGACTCCAGCCCCCCCGCGACCCTGTACGCAGGATAAGCGGCTGACGATGGATGGATGGTACTGCTATATACACAAAACTGTAATAACATGTGGTTTGCAAACACTTTAAACAAATAAGGTGCTTTTTACCAGCAGTATTCCCTTTACACAGTAGCAATAAAATATTTCTTGTAAATCTCAACTTAAACATTAATGTAATCAAATCAAATATTAAGCGGGGTCGGTGCGTGTGTTCACTCGCACAGACTTCACTCGGTTAAAAACTTGAAATGACGTTACAAGTCGCGGTGGGTATTTTACAAGCACAGACCAGGTAACCTTAAAGCAACATGGAACACAGGGTGCAGATGTTGGTTTCGGCTGTTTGAGTTGTTTGATAGGCTGCGTCATTAACAAGCAAGCGGCTCACCTGCTGCCGTGATAATGGATCGCGGGTGGAAAAATATGGGAAAAAATGGAAGCGTAGTCGAAGTCTCCCTCCACTGCTTGTTTGGGTGGGTGATTTGCAGGCTGATCAACATCCCGCCCCTCCTGTGACCCATGGCTTGACTGTATGTGTATTCAAAGCCAGTGAGGAAGGGACTTATACTAATAATAATAAAACAAAAACTGCGTTATTGTGCGATAAAATAATTGTCGGTGTTAATTAATTAATGCGTTAATGCGTGCCCAGCCCTAGTATAAAGCATTAGTAAATGATTTGTTAACTATCAATAAAGCCATAATGACGACATACAGTATAAACCCTTAATGAAGCCCTGTCTTGTACCAGTAGCCTACCAGTATTTCACATAGCAGTTATGGTGAAATAGAAAACATACAGAACCAAATCTTTTCATAATGTTCACAACACCATGATATGCCCTCTTGAATCAAAACAGAACAATGTCATAATTCTTACAAGAATGGATACAAAAAGGCCACATGCCTGTACACCAGGGCGGGTGAAAGTGAAAACAGCCCTATAAACTTGTAAACTGACATAAACAACAAAGCCTTGCCTGTCATAGACCCCATTGCCTCACACGGTTAACTCGACTATAATTACTGCACCGTGCACCAGGCTATCTGAGATTACAGGAGTGAGTTACACCTGATGCCAAGGGAAAGTACTCCATACTTTAAATATTTAATCAGCCCCTTCACTGGGAAGCAAATGAGGTGAGGCAAAAGTTGTTGAGTAGCTGAGGAGAGTTGGGAGGAAGGGGCCTGCCCTGGCTGCATTTTGTGCACATGCAAACACGAGTGAGCACACACTAATGCACCAGCACACACACATCAACACATAATGCACACACTCCAGGCAGTTAAGTATGTCACTACCTCATGATTTTTCTGTTGATAGATCTTTTGCCGGTCTCTCATTTCAGAGGAACCTGAGAACCTCTTTGAGCATGCCTGGTACAGTATGTGTGTGTCGTAGGTGTGTGAATAAGTGTGTGAGTGTCGGGGGAATGGGGTGGGGGTGGTCTGCACACCTGCCCAGGGTCAGGGCCAAGACTCTGTGAGGCTCAGCCACATCAAGCTGCCGGCCGTGAGGACACAAAGGAGAAATTTTTCTCCACACTAAGCTGGTTGCAGCTCAAACTGCTTCACTTAAGCAACACGGAAAGTGACACAATCAGGCGTTAAATCCTGCATGCCTTGTATGTTCAAGTGACCATGAAATGAACCATCCGCAGAGGTATATTTAAAGTGTCACATGATATGGTCAGAGGTGGAGATTACAGAGAGGGCTTGTCTGAGACCTGCAACCTGATTTTGGCAGTATATAAGGTACAAAGAGAGGCTGTGCAGTTCACCTACTCGCCTTATTCTTTTTAAACTATTATTATTATAAGCATTATTATTGCTATCATTATTATTATTCTTATAGCTATTTATATTATTACCGCTACCATTATTATTATTTTACATCTCTATGTGGAACTTGCATTCTACTCCTGTGTGTTGTCTTTCCTACTGCAATGAGATAACTTATTTTATGAAGTGGCACTTCAAACTGAATTGAACTGAAGAAATCAAACAGAAGCCATATTTGATTTTTTAAAACTTTCTTGTAAGTTGCTTCTTTATGTACTTGAAACTATGATTACCTCTAAAACAAGTACTGTAGTTGTAATTGCTTGATTTGTACCAAATAACTTGTGCAGCAGTATCTTTTTTTCTTTGTATTTTGCCGTTTCCAAATTTGGAATGCTCACTCCTTTTGTACTGTTTTACCAGGTGGAGTCACTTGTGAAGTGACAAGGCTGTGATCCCTCACAGGCTTCCTCACTGATATTTGTTGGAACACAAAACCGAGCTGAAGGTACCATTACCAGCTACCAGAGGTGGCACCAAGTCATCTTTTTTCAAGTCCGAGTCAAGTCTCAAGTCAAGGACCAACAAGTCCAAGTCAAGTCCAAGTTTTAAACTTTGAGTTTCGAGTCCTAAACAAGTCATGATGCACTCTTCACCAAATTTAAAAACCATTTCAAAAGTGTTTTCAAGTTAAAAATAAAACAATGTATTGAATGAAGCATTAGCCTGTACAGAAAGAAGGCAGAGGCGAAGTTTCAACCAACAAATTTCATGAATTAAATTAAATGTTCATGCTAATTATTTTGGTTAATATTGAGATCACAATTATTTAACAAGATTACCGATTGCCTTAGGAAACATGTAATACTTTCTTTTTAAAACTAGGCTACTATGTATGCATTACTGAAAAATCCCAAATGGCCCATGAAATAAGAATCAATAATCCAACATTATTAACTTTAAGTAGCATCTACAGTGCAAGAGGAGACAGCAGCACAGTTTCCCCCAAGTTGACAGCTTTGGGTGAAGGATGGGTCACTGAGGGGGCTCTGTGTGTGTGTGTGTGTGTGTGTGTGTACACGGAGGGGAGCAGAGCAGGTGACACTATTCGAGTTGACGAAGTTATGTTACAGAACGCTGAAATAAAACCGTGGTGTTTTGTCGGGAGATGCAGTGACAGAAACCAGCGGTGAGAAAACTATAAAGCGCTATGACGTTAGAAGATGTAGACAACGTGGATATTTTACAAGTACCGATCAGGTAAAGCAACACTGAACACACCTTTTAGGGAGGGCCTCAGCTGTAAAGGAAAAAGGTGCGCTGGATTTATAAAACAAAACGAGTGTCGTTTTGAAACAGCACCAGGCGCTATTATCGTTTTATCTTAATTAACTTGTTTTATAATTGGTGGAAGCAATTTCCAATTTTCTCCGTGAGGTGGAGGAATTTAGAAAATTGCGTGGTGCTGCGTCAGGCCCCCAGCTGTTGTGCATGATTTATGCGTAAAATTCCTCCAGCCAGAGGGAACGATCACGAACCGTTCACAGCGCGCTGGTAGTTGGTTACACAACCCATTGTAGGGGCCGGAGAGGGAGTGGGTCGCTGGGGCCTACAGCGCCAGGGACAGCAGATCGCGGAACGGCCGGGTGCGCTTCGGACGGTCGGTGATTGTTCCCTTTTGCTGGAGGAAGCCACAAGCTCCAGTCTAATTGAGCACCGCGCTATGTTGATGCGCTGCGCAGTTTTTTATATCATAATTTATATTTGGGCATGGGGAGTGTCAAGTCAGCTCGAGTCAGAGGGCTCAAGTCCAGGTGAAGTCACGAGTCATTGCTGTTCAATTCAAAGTCGAGTCGCAAGTCTTCGTTGATTTTGAAAAGTCGTGTCTAAAGTCATAATTTTTGTGACTTCAGTCTGACTCGAGTCCAAGTCATGTGACTCGAGTCCACACCTCTGCCAGCAACAGAACCCTAGGTCTCTGTAGTGGTTGGTGACAATTTTGCACCTCGGCCATTCATTAAAGGGGACCTATTATGCTTTCCCTTGTTTTCTGTTATATATATAATGTAGTGCTGGGCAACGAAAAACTTTAATCGTGACTAATCACGATTAATTTTTGGTCTGATAAACAGTAAATTCATCAAATTCATCATATTTTCCATGCTAAGTTACTATAGCTGTCATTTGCTAACAAGCTCACTGGGAACAGGATGGGGCGGAGTGGGTTCACAGCACTGGGTATATGAAAAAAACTTAGGTTGCAGTGGCTCACAAGCCCCTTTAGCAGGCTTCCAGGAAGTTGGTCAATCAGAAGAAAACTGGCTTTGAAGGAGGAGACCTTAAAAAGACAGAAGCTAAAACAGCGTGTTTTCTACAGAGGATGCACTGAGGGGCTCCTTAAGGACCTGTTTAGGATAAATAAGGATTTTTTAAAACTGTGAATCATGCAAAGCTACTCTAATGGAATCCCAGAATAAAAATATGGAGCTGGAAATATGGATAATAGGTCCCCTTTAGGTTTTTGAATGTATGGAAAATATAATGTCATGCTGCCAAATGTTTTGCACCCAGGCCTGCTTAATTTCAGACCAATTCGACACTGGCTGCTGTACGCATGCGCCTGTTTTTTGCAACAGCTGTGGTCTGCCCTGTCCCCAGATTGCTCACACTCACAAACATATAGGCTATTCCTTTTCAAGTCGCAACGCATCTCATGTCTACTGCAGCAAATATGATTGTAGAAGTGAGCACTATGTTATAGCTCCCTGCAAAACAAGAAATTAAAGAAAAATACTTTGCAAGATTGTGGTAATGACAATAAACTGAAAAAGATGATCATCATAGTTTAGTGTTAATTAAAGGCCAAAGGATATTTTAAAATCCAAGGTGTGTCCTTTGCTCAGCAGCCTTCTCCTTGGGTGTTTCCCACCCTGACTAAATTAAAATGTGTGAACAAGGCAAATTGATGGTGAGAACTCACAATGTGTAATGGACAAAAACACAAGCAAGATATTTACGTCATCTATTTCCAAGTTTCACCCCATTTTCATCAGTAGAGGGAAAGTAGCTGCACAGTGCTCAGTCATGCCAGGACTGTGCTGACATCACATGCTGGAAGATGTGCCTGCATAATGATTTCATCACACGCTGACATCACCTCGCACCTCTGTCAGCTGAGAGTGATGCGTCCGTGGTCTGACGCCATTCCTGCTGTGTTTACTGGACTAGACTGCTCTGTCTGTCAAGATGACATCAACGCAGCTTCACTTCGCTGAAATAAGTGAGTCAGCCGCTCCTGTCTATTTGACGAGAGGAAAGAAGGTGTGGAGGGCCTATCAGAAATCCTTGAAAATGGAAGAGTATGATAGTACTTGGTGGACAGTGGTGAAGTGTTTTTGCCACACTCTGATGTTCAGTATCCCCGCGAACCTGTACGCAGGATAAGTGGTTGACAAAGGATGGTTGATGCTCAGTATTTTCATTTTAATTCAAGCAGTGACAAGACATTTTTCTTTATTACATTATTTCTTCCTTTACTTTTTCCCTCCTTCTCCTTCATTAATGACAAGATAAAGTACACTGCCGCTGATCAAACCGAAAGGTGGGTAGGAGATCAGAAAAACTGACCCCAGGCCTAGGGGCCTCCGCATCCCTACTGTGAGAGAGGTGAGGGTGAAACATAAGAGAGGAAAAGAACACTTTAGAATCTTAATCAAAGCCAGTTAAGCTTCTAAGAAAGGGAAAGCATTTAGGCTTTTTATAAGACAGAACAAGAAAGGTTCCAGTCTGATCAGGGAGGATTGTCTCTGGGGGCTTGATTCTGTCATTCGGCAGTTTTCAATCTGCACTGGCCTGTCCCTGGAGAGAGTAAGTGGAGCTGGCTGGAGGAGAACGATGCTCTTTAGACAGTGGATCAGTTATCGCTGAGGCGAGGAGGCAGATAGATGCTGAGAGAGTTGGAGCTGATCTTTTTGGAGAGGAGGGAAAGAAGGAAATGAAGGAAGGAAAGACTGAAATGTGAAGAGCCTCAAAGGAAGATCTCTGAAGAGCTTCGTCTCTTGAGACTGTCTCCCGCTGGTTCTGGGTGACTGTGCACTCTTTATTAATGTGAGACAATTTACTGGTGGGAAATGAACTCAGAGGCAACATGTGTCAAGTATAGTCTGATCAAACAAAGAAATCAGTACCACTGAACTCACAGAGGCAGCCTTGTCTCTCATGTCGCTGCCTCTTTCTCTTTGTTTTCCTTACCATTCTTATTTGTGCCAGTGTGTATGTCAAAAGGAAGAAAGGCGAAGGGTTTGTTTCCGTACAGAAACTCTCTATGATTCATGTTTCCTCTGCTTTGATCTGCGAGCTGTGCACAGCCCCGGGATAAACCATTTCAGGTTGTCTAAACAATTTCCAATCACTGTTTCCATATTTAGGATCTTATATGGAGGAGAGAAGAGAGGGCCTTGCATGCTAACACGCTCCTCTCTGAGCAGCAGGGAGGAGGGGAGAACCTGATTCTATCCTTTAAGAATGAAGCCAGGCATTGATTTGTGCAGACGGAACACGCATGTACAAACAAACATGCGTATGAGCACACAACACACATCTGCACAACCATATGCCCCGTGAGGTCAGCTTACCAGCAAACCGAGAGCCCCCTGAAAACACCCACCTCAATCTCTCATCCCACTCTCACACATCTGCTCCCCAGCGTGCCTCCCCCCTAACCCTCTGTGAAATCAACCCGGTCTCTTATTAGTAAAGCCCACCCACCTTTTCTCTGCTCACCTTCCCAATTACCCAACATCCTGTTCTGTAAAAGCCCTCAAACAATTCAAAAACTGCAGAGCAAACCAGAACAACACTTCAGCTCTGAGTCCACAGCTTGATTGCGTGGATGAACAGAAAATGTGTGTGTGTGTGTGTGTGTGTGTGTGTGTGTGTGTGCGTGTGTGCTGCATGACATCATTCAGCTGTTCCTCTGGGCAGGACTCCATCCAACTAAATAATCCAGGCCAGCTCCATAAAGCAGGGAGTGCCGCCTCATTCCCCCAGCCATGAAATATCAAGTGGTATTAAGTCACCGTAACTGTCAGCCTCCTTCCTCATGCTTCCTTCTGCACTCACACATGCATATGAACTAACACACAAGTGTGCATAGTTAATTTGTTTCAGGGTAATTGCCATTTACCATGTGCTAAATCCATCTATCTTATACAAGTTATTCTCTTTCTGTTTGGGCGATGGTATCAGATGTGCAGTGTGCATGCAGTAGGTGGCTCCACATTAACCTTCACCTACAGTCTGAGCAGCACAGCACAGCGCAGGGCAGGAATCTGGTTTCGGCCCCTCACTCTTTCCTCATCCCTTCATCCCTGTGGACTCTCATTATACATGACATCAGAGCCTCTCGACAGCCTTGCACAGCTGTGGCCAGAGCAGTACTGAGCAACACCCAGGATCCACCCCACCTTACATATCCACAAACAACACAGGTCACTGGGATTCTTGCTCTTCAATTTTCATATAATTGAAGAAACATTCTTCTTGACGTTTACAAAGAAATTACTTAAAATAATGTATTTAGTTTTCAGAGCAATTTCTAACATGTCAAAACAACCCAATTCTGGATCCTAATTGCAGCTTTGCTGCTGCTTTCAAATGGTTTATATCTACTGAGTCTATGCTTTCCTGAGGTTGTAATGATTTATGGAGGCAAGACAATCAAGACAAAGTCTGGTTGTGGTGCATTAAAAGGAGTACGTCTGAAGCTGCATTCAAGCTTTTGAAAATGCAGCAACTTTAAAAAAAAAATTCAGTTACAGTAACAGTTACACAATTTTCTTAATAATTTTCCTTTTATTGAATTTGTGGAATGTCATTTCTTTTCACAACCACTGAGGAACGTTAACAGGTGCTGGCTCCACTTTCAATCCGTACGAAGCGTAATGGGACAAAAGAACAACTGGCGAGAGCACCTGTTTCCTACCAGGCTGGGAAACTGGATCCCATTCCCAAATCACACTTGAGAGTAAAAACAAAGCGCCACTATCCTTGCCTTTTCTTTTGTCACAGCTGAAGACAAATACATCCAGTTTTCATCCTGTTGACTTCTTGTGTTCTGTTTGATAGGCAGAATAGTGATGAAGTTGCCGTACTCTCAGCTGTGCTTCGCACCTTTCTGGGCTGCACCACAGAGACACCATGTGGTGGCAAATCACAAACCAGACTCCGCCATGAACAGGAAACATAATACATGTGCTAATAAAAGTGCTTTTCTATGAATTTTCTACTGTATAGTACTAGTTTTAATAAGAATTAGTAATTTCTCAAACAATACAATCGAACTTCTAAATGGAGTGGTCTAACTGATGATTCTTTGTTTAAATTACTGTGGTCTCAATGAAGAATGTATCATACAGGTCTGACAGCAGCTAGAAAGTTGCTTATTTCCTTGAAGAGCCCTCATATGTTTTGTAAATGATTACTTTCATGGTTGGATATGTTGAAATGTGTCATAAAACTGAAAAGTTTCACTTCATTAATTATATTTATTACTACTATCAGTCCTTTTCCTCTGCAGGAACTTAATGGAATGTAACATGTAGCTACAAATACAGTAACAAGACAACCAATACTTTAAACACACTTGTTGGCCCCTTAGCTCTGGAACTCCTTTAAAAAAAGAGAGAGAGAATTTAAACATTTAAAGAATTTTTTATTAATATTAGTCTTAAGTTGTATGTTTTCACTTCTAATATGTATTATCTATTTTATTATTATTATTTTATCTTACCTGATTGTATCTATTTTATTATTATTATTTTATCTTACCTGATTGTATTTATTGTAGTGTTGAAATTACCTTTATTACTCTATTTTGAAAGGTGCTGTATAAATAAAGTGTATTGTTATAATTATTATTTTATGTGATGCATGTGCATGTATATGCACAAGCGTAACATGTAGGCAGCAAGGCACAACTTTTATCTAGCAACCTAGGATAGGATTTGGGCAGAATCATCTTTTCTATGCAATCAATAAACATCACTCAAAGCGCTTTACACTCCACGTCACATTCGCCCCATTCACGCACTGATTTGCCCGCATGTAAGGAGGGCCCATAAAGATACAAGAACAAATATCCGTGGATGCGGGGATGGGCCCATACAGAATGCATATGTACAGGGTCCAGGGTTTTGTTTAGAGTGCAGGAAAAGTATAGACTCACAGTTGGACAGTTAAGTCATTTGAATTAAGTAGCAGTATTTCAAAAATTGTTGACTTAACTGAAAAAAGAGAGATAAACAACTTGAGAACACCTGAGAAGCAGAAGGTCAGCTATTCCCCAGAGAGCTCTGCAACACACAGCTGTTACAGCTAGCTCCATCCCCCCCCACACACACACACACACACACACACAAGCACACACACACCCACCCAAGTACGCACGCACGCAAGCACGCACACACACACACACGGCATGACGGCCAGTTGGATCCTCTCCAGGGCCATAGGTGCTGTGGAGCCATATGGTTGTTCTGGGTCAGCACCTCCACTCAGGGTTCAGAGGTGCCTCATTTCTCATTGACATCAGATTAGACACATTTAACAGGATTTAACCAGACACAGCCCACCCTGAGCCCGCTCCGAACCCACGTTCAGTATACAGCCTGTTTTGATTTGATCTATTTATTGTAACAGTGTGGCACAGTGTGCATGTCAACAGGGATATCGTAAAAGCATGAAAAGCCTTCGTTCCCCCAGTCCAGGAAATTTGACTTGCTGCAAAAGGGAAGGTAAAGTCTCCCAGAAGAACGATGCAATAAGACTCAGAAGCTAAAGCTCTTTTGCGTGTGTGATACCCCATTTTCATGTGTGAGTACTGCTTGCATGCAGTGAGAACTGGCAGAACAAGCCCCTCTGAGGTTAGACACGCTAGATGGAAAATACCCCTTAAACACCTCCAAAGTAATTCAACAGTCTCTCCTTCTTTTTTCCAGACTATCTTTGATCTCTCCAACCCAAGGCTTCCCCTGTTCCTGATTCATCTGCCTGTACCTGCCTCTTTATGGCACCACCTTCATGCTGACTCGGGCTCTTTTCAATGAAATTGGATTCAGAGGCTGCTTTATTCACAGAGGGATCTACACTTCAATGGCTGTTTTTTCCCCCTTCTTTTTTTTTGCTCTCCTGGCAAATGCCACAGTGAGAGCAGAGAATGGGAGAGAGAGGTGGCAGGGGGGAGGAGGGAGAAGAGTAGGATTGTATCTTCATCATCTTGGCCTGGTGCTTCTGTGGCCCGGGGCAGCTCTGTTGGAAAGCCCTCACTGCATTTCAGTGTGCTGTCTTCATATGAGATTGCAACATATTAAACACAAGTTTTGCAATCTTGTAATCTAAAAGGCATGTGTCACTTCGGAAACATGACACATCATACAAAAACAGGGACGTGATGTTTTGCTCTGAGGCCTCTCTGGGGTTTTCCTGATTGGAGATGATTGAGTGGCACCCTCGGGCTAGGCTTTGCATCTCCTGAAGTGGCCCCCATCTCTTTACTCCTCACCTGAGTAAATGGCCTCTTGTCTGCTGCCAGCTCTTGATTACTACTCTTCATCCAAGTTGGTGAAGAGACTGGATGGAGGGCAAAGAAGTGTGTTTGTGTTTGTGTGTGTGTGAAATAATTGAACCAGGAGGTGCAGAGAGACGTCTGTTGCAAACCCTCCAGCCTTATGACTGGTTTCCCTAAGACAGGAGAACACCGTAACTGAAAAGTGTTACTTTAATCATTGTAAGCGCTGATTAAAAATATTCAACAAAAATGCTTGCCTTTTTTTTTTTTCAGATTAAAAACTAACATTTGAAACGAAATGACAAAATGTTTTACAGTTTCCGCCAATGAATAAAAAACACCCCAGGCTGCTGAAGTCTCCTGTAAGTACAAGGTTGTACCCTATAACAAAGCCTACTTACAACACACACAGTGACAGTACGAACCTTCACAGACAATACTCTTTCCCGTGGACCTCCATTTGTTGCAAAGTAAAAGCCCGCCCTGTAGTTATTTAGGTTGTCAATGGCGAGAGACAACTTTGATCCTCTTTCAACTGTGCCCTGATTTACACATATGATGTTTGTCAATTTAAAAGATACTTTTGTCCATCAAGAAACTTAGCTATGTTCCACGCAGAAATATATCTCACCTGATGTGTTTGATCCAACGACTCTCCGTCACATCACCCTCTCATGCAAGTTCTGTAACGTTAGCTTCAGTAACCTTAGCTTTAGTCATTGAGAGAAAAAGTTATGACGTCACATACGAGACTTTTGGGTTTGTGGTCTTTGTAATTATGTATTTTTACAGTCTTAAACCTCAACGGTTTTACATCAAACTGCAACTTTCTTGACTTTGAAATGTATATTTTAAATTGACCATCATCATATGTGTAGCACAATTCAATCGGGATCAAAAAATTAGTTGTCTCTTGTCATTGACTACCGTACATATTTTTTCCGAAGTAAGGTCCCATGGAGGTCCACTGAAAGGGAAGGGACTTAGGCTCTCTATACTACTTTCTGGAGTCAGCTTGGTGGACTCGTTCCACACATGTGAAGTAGATCGGTTAGTACCCTGGTAGCGTAGCCACGCGGTGCGTGCGTGTGTGTCTTTACTGCTTAAACCTGTAACATGACAACAGTTTTAGCCTTCATGGTTAGAAAACTTGTCAGCATGGCACTAGAGCTCTTAAATACGCATGTTTTGGCCATCTGACAGCAGCTAAAATAAACCTCTAGCGTTCATTTATCTCCACCAACACTCACCTAGCCCCCAGCTTCCTTTCTCAAGTAACTCTCTGCACTTTGTTCCAAACTCCTGTAGAGATACGTTATGCAGCAATTGCTACATTTTAAGTGCATAGTCTGTATTCAAAACAGGGAAATAAAAACTGTGAAAGACAGCACACACCTGGGCAGGCATCTCTGTTTGGGTATGGTTGAATAAGATATGTGCACTGTATAATGGATTTTTACCTGTGTGTACTGATAAATACCAGCACACACAGGAAACGCAGCGGCGGCAGACCGTTAACTCCAACCTGCTCACAACACCGACCGGCCTCCATCTGTTGCCACTTTTGAAAAGAGTGGCTGAAAACACGTTTGTGTAATTTGGCATGTTCTTTCAAATGGAAATAATCCGCCTGTTTCTCTTTCCGAGGGGAGGCTCCCCTCTGTCGTGGCTTTCAAGGTAAGATTAAGAGGACGTTTTTATCGCGCAGAGTTTAGCTCTCTCTTCCTCTGGTGATTTCTCTGCCTTCAATCTTGCTGTTTGAAATACACAGAAGGCTTTTCTGAGCTGCACTCTTTGCCCACTATCAGCCTGTGAGGAGGGAATACGAATGTAAAAACTGTTTCATCTAAAAAGAAATAAATGAATAAAATTAAATTACAAAGATGTAGCATAAATATCAAAGGAAAATAAAAGAACTAACTCACTATTTCTACATCCAGTTTTCCAGTTTGAGGCTGTAGTTAGTGGTGTGGTTGAAATGAATGGAAACATTACAGCTGCAGCATTACAATTCAATTCATCACTATGAATTCAGAGATACTGTTGTACTTGTAGTGTATACATTTGCATTAATTGCCGCCCTTAACCTAAATTTTGAGACAAACAGTGTTGCAAGTTGGAGCTTTAGAGCAAGAAATGTTGAGCTGGAGACAGTTTTCTTCACCTCCTAGCTGGAGGACTGGCTGAACAGATTGGAGCTCTGTTACTCTGGCCAACATGACCAGCAGTGCAAACAAGTGTGACTCAGAAAGGACCATATGATAAACAGTCTGATCCCACTGATGAGGAAAGTGGGGATCAAATTCTGTATGTGTGTGCGTTTCATGTTCTTATATCTATATATGACTTTAACCTAGCACACTAATCCATTGAGGTCCCAGCAGATAGAGACTACTTATTGAGGATTAAGAGGTGGTTTTAGGGTTCAAGTTACAATAAGGTTGATGATAGGGTAAGGGGCTAGTGAATACATTATGTCAATGAGATGTGGAATAAACATGTTTTCGTGTGTGCGTGTGTGCTTGAATAGCTGTGTAAGGAAATATTTTCACTGAACGTACAGGGACATGGCTCTTTTACATCCCATTAGAGGCTCTCTGTGCTGACACCATGTCGGCATTTTTTCCCCCTACAGCAGCCTAATACAACAGCACCCTGCTTTAGTAAGACAGTTTCTAGTTTTAACTAGAGTCACATACTGTTCATTTGTAGCTTTAACTAAAAATGCGAACATCCATAGAAATTAATAGGTTCACAAATTTTGATAGCTGCAATATCAGAGACTAGTGTCAGTAGTGTATGCAGTAAGTCTATCTGCAGAGTCATAACACCTTTCCTGTCAATATTAGAACAACCCATTGCTAATTCCTATAGCCGACCCTCCAGCATCACAGAATCTGATGATCCACAGATTTCAGCATCACGCCAACACCATACCATAATAACACCATGATTTATTGAACTGGGGCTTCTTTTTTTGGTATTATTATTGAATCTTAATTGAATAATCTAGAAACATGGGGAGACAGAGGGGGATGACAGACAGAAGGAGCTAGACACACAGTACGTGGAGTGTGTCTTAACCACTTGGGACACAAACTAGAAACATTTTCACAGTACAATTTAGTAATTCTCTGATATTGCAAGCAGGGTTGGGGAGTAGCTGATTACACGTAACGGTTTTACGTAATCAGAATACCAAAATAAGTAACTGTACTGTAACTATTCTGTTACAGTACAGAAAAAACAGACGTAATCCGATTAAAGGTACATTTTGAAAAAATAGGGATTACTCATAGGGATTACTTAAAGCAGAAAGTTTCCACGAAACCGAAAGCGGAGTGCTATTTACCTCCATATGTAGATGGTATATGTACGGGCTGAGTAAGCTCATAGAACCGCTAGCAGCACTGAGCTAACCAGCCACAGATTCAGGCAGATAGGCTACAGTTAGCGGTTAGAGGCAAAAAGTAAAGCTAACTATATCAATCAAGAAGCTCAGTGTAAATCATCTCAGTACTGGATTCCCTGTTGGTCCTGTTCATGCCGTGTTCACTGGTAGGCTGCTGAGCGAGGTTTTGTTGCCCACTCGCCCGGTGCCATTCCGGTTCACAATCAGGCACTGCACCATGCCATTACTCCCTGCTGGGTCCCCCCGCCCCTGGCCTGAAAACCTCCAGTGCTTGAGTAAAGGTGTAAGCACCTCCATACAGTCTATGGCACATGTGTCAAACTCAAGGCCCGCGGGCCGAATCCGGCCCACCACGTCATTTTATGTGGTGAAAGCTTTAAAGATTCACGATTGTCCTAAAATTAGTCAATGCTGCCATAAACAACATCTCCCACAATGCATGTCGATTTTGTGACCCGAGAAGTGACGCATCACGCCACTAGATTGCGATGTTTCCACACCCACTACAGTAGTTTTCCGACAAGTGAAGATGAGAAATGTATACAAACAATCCCTAAATGTCCAAGATGAGAAAAATTGATGCAGAAGGAAGGCAATTTCATGAATGGTGCGAAAGTGAATACATGTTTCAAAGAGAAAAACCGGTAGGCTAGGCCTGTGTCTTTTGTGTTATGAGGCAGTATCAGTGATGAAGGATCAACGTTAGTTAAGGCTCGTGCAGACTACATGACTTTCAGCGTCAACCGATGGCCGTGCTGTTCACACTGCACAACTTGCTGTCTTGTGACGGAAGTCTTGAAGTCTAGTGGCTGATCGGTGATAGGGGATCACAAACTAAAGTTACAAGAGCTGACACTGACTTTGTCACCCGATGCTGGTCTCCAAACCAGTTTTGTCAAGAAAACACACGTGAAATGTGAAACGGGAAATGACGCGAACCTACAGACAAAACAGCTGTTGTTTGTTATTATAAAGACAGCAATTATAAAGACAAAGAGTATGGGTTTAAGAATGGATTAGCACACACAGGTAGCAGGGATCATCTGTGCTACAGAGAGAGCTGGAGGTGAGTAAAATGTGTTTTGCGGTGAAAAAGTAGCTGCCTGCTCTCATTGGCTGGATGTGGATGTCGAGTCGGCCGACTTCTCCAAATATTTGGCATGCTAGATATCTGGCAGACATTGGTGATGTGTCAGAAATGTGTCGGGGAGCCGTTTTGATGCATTGTTGAGTAGTTCACACATAACGACTGGCGACCGCAGATCAACCACTTATTTACTCCCAATCACAACCTGACGGTCGCCGAGCTCGAGCGGCAAATCGGACTGAAAATCGTGTGGTGTGAAGTAGCCTTAGGCTCCAGTAGCCTATACGTCTGCATTTTTCCAGGTAATCAAACTATCTGTCATTAGTTGGATGTATGTCCTCTGCAAAGCTGTGTGCAGCTGGACTATTTGTTTTATCAAATGTCTGTCCCTCATGTTATTAGCAGCTCACAATTATTTGTTTTACCATTCTGCACCTCTGGACTGTGAAAAAGTGAAAATATACTGTAAAAGCTTATGTTTGATGATATTTGTCTGTATAATGAGGGTTTTTAAATCTGATAAACTCATTTATTTATGTTATAATAACACAGAAAACTTACTAAGGCTATATTTTTACTTGTGATAAATGTCCTTAACTTGAATACATAATCAAATAAAGAGACAGTTATTTAACAATATGTTAAGGAGTAGTTACGTTTATACAGTCTTACAGTTGCAACTGGCCCTTTGAGGGTAACTGTAATGCTTATGTGGCCCTTGGTGAAAATTTGTTTGACACCCCTAGTCTATGGTAAACACACTCCCCCTGTGCTCTGAGCTCCCAGTATGGGCAGAGTGAGTTAATCTGACCAGTGGTTGCACGGCTTACTGAGCTAATAACAGCAGCTGGTTAGCTGTTAACTAACTTCAGCAAAAAGTAAAACTATCTGTCCATCAGGAAACTCTGTGAATCACAGAGTTGAGGCAGAGCAGCCCGGGGACATCAGAGAGAAAACTAGAAATAAATTCTGCTTATTTCTTATTCAAATATGATAAAGTTTCACCAAAATCAGTGAAAAAAGTTGTTTTTGTACAGTATTTGATGGGGCCAGTCCCAGTATTGCTATGTACTTTATGACTTGTTTGAAATTTAAACACTGTGCTTCAGCAGCATTATATTGAGAAATCTTTGCATTGGATGTTATTATTAATTATTAATTAATACAACAAGTGCAGAATGAGTCATCAACATTTTAAAATAGGTTTCCAAATGACAAACTCTTAAATGTCATCAAGAATTCCTACAAAACAAAATTTTTTTTGTCATTGATGGGCCAGATACTGCTATTGTGGTGACCAAGTGCAAAGCAAATCATATAAAAACATTTAAATATAGATTTTGGGAACGGGAGATTTTGTTATTCTCTGTTTCTCTAAAAATACACTAAGCAGACAACGCATCACTGACACTTGTGTTTTGTCTTCATTTGTCTATTTGGCATTGTAGTAATCCAAAAGTAAGTAAAAATAATCAGATTACTTCTATTTTGTGGTACTTGGATTACGTTACAGATTACATTTTTAAACAAGCAATTAGTAATTGTACCGGATTACATTTTTAAAGTAACCCTCCCAACCCTGATTCCAAGTCTAGCACACATTCTTCTACTCCAGCAATAAGTATTGCACGTTCATAAAGTTTGGGGATTCACAAGAGACAGATAACTTAAAAGATTTTTTTTAAATTCTGAAATCATTCATTACTGGCCCATCTTGCGCTATAGTCAAATTTCTACAGTGTAATTTCCATAGTTTCACCCTCATTTCATCATATCTGAACATTCCATAAGTCAGATGGTCAAATCAGTGGCCAACTGTATCATTGCCAACCAAATGGTTTGGAATGCAGGAGGTGCTCACTGCCGTTCACTCATGTCCATGACCTGCCAGCTGCTGACATTTAGCAGTAAACATAACAGCTTACAATGTTCACTCAAATGTAAACACACACAAGAAATCATTCACACGTAGACAAATGCACTGTGCGGGAGAACGCTGACGTGTTCTATCTCTGCATCACAACCACATCACACACTGAACCCACGATAACATTGCAGCAAGACTGTGTCGAAACGACACACACACACGCTACACCTCTCAGAGGTTTGGATAAGAACCTGGGCTCCAGTCTAACCCAGTCAGCCAGTTCTGACCACGCTGCTGGAGCAGATGGAAAACGGCAACACTCTGTTGTTCAGGCTCCAAAGTGATGGGCCAGGAAGGGTGATGAAAGGCATGCTTGTTTCTTACAGCTGCTGTTTCTTCTTGCATTTGACTGTAACAATGGCATGATGTTAGTACAGAGGCTCCCTTTCTAAGATCTTTATTCAACAAGGAAATGCGTCTTGCTTACTGAGACACTTCCAGTCATCATTTTTGACCTGATGTGATACCAGTGGGGCCACTGAGGGGCCAGAGTGCCCAAATAGTTAGCCCAGACTACACAACCCTTTAATCTATTAATTCCCTATTTAAAAAAATAAAATAAAATTAGTTGTATACAATAAACGTACCTACTCTTAAACATTGAGATGGTGTCTGCCTCCCGAACCCAAACTGGGAACTGATTCTACAGGAGAGAAGCTTGATAAGTAAAGGCTCTGACTCCCATTGTACTTTTGGAGACTCTAGGAACCACAAGTAACTCTTCATTCTGGGAGTGCAGGGTTCTCGTGGTGTAGTAAGGTAAGATACGACGGTGCCTGACCATTAAGAGCTTTGTATGTGAGCAGAAGGATTTTAAATTTTAGTCTGGATTTTACAGGGAGCTAGCGCAGAGATACTAAAACAGGAGATATATGATCTCTTTTCCTGGTTCTTCTCAGTATACGTGGCGCAGCATTCTGGATCAACTGGAGAGTTTTAAGGAATTTTAATAAACCAATAAAGCCTAGAGGGAACAAATGCATGGACTAGTTTTTCTGCATCATTTTGAGACAGAAAGTCCCTCATTTTTGCAAATGTAGGGAAAAAAGGCGGTCCTTAAAGTTTGTTTTATGTGGAAATGAATGGACATATCCTGTGTTATTCAAAGATAACTCCAAGATTTCTCATGGTGGTGCTTGAGGCCAAGGAAATACCACCCAGAGTAACTATATCTTTAAT
>NC_060150.1:25860105-25863001 GCF_021292245.1 Micropterus dolomieu
CATTCTGGGAGTGCAGGGTTCTCGTGGTGTAGTAAGGTAAGATACGACGGTGCCTGACCATTAAGAGCTTTGTATGTGAGCAGAAGGATTTTAAATTTTAGTCTGGATTTTACAGGGAGCTAGCGCAGAGATACTAAAACAGGAGATATATGATCTCTTTTCCTGGTTCTTCTCAGTATACGTGGCGCAGCATTCTGGATCAACTGGAGAGTTTTAAGGAATTTTAATAAACCAATAAAGCCTAGAGGGAACAAATGCATGGACTAGTTTTTCTGCATCATTTTGAGACAGAAAGTCCCTCATTTTTGCAAATGTAGGGAAAAAAGGCGGTCCTTAAAGTTTGTTTTATGTGGAAATGAATGGACATATCCTGTGTTATTCAAAGATAACTCCAAGATTTCTCATGGTGGTGCTTGAGGCCAAGGAAATACCACCCAGAGTAACTATATCTTTAATCTGGCTTGATTGATAGACATAATTGGGTATCATCTGTGTAGAAATTAATGTTTATGGAGTGTTTCTAAATAATATTTCATAAATGAAGCTTATATAAGGTGAATACGATTGATCCAAGCACAGAACCTTGTGGAACTCCATGACACACACAGCTGATTGGCAACTGCTTTCTCAAGGATCTTTGAGAGAAAGCAAAGATTAGATATAGGTCTATAGTTGGCTAAAGTTTCTCTTAGTGTTGTGCTTTCTCGTCTCTCTCCTCTCTCCTTCTGTTGCTTTCTGCAGGTGTTGCTGGCTCTGGAGCTGTGGAGTCTGGATCTGTGGTTGCTTGCTTCCTGCTTCCCCCATGTTCTTGCTCGACACCTGCTGCCACAATTATTTTATTGGCTGCATGCCCCTCATTTAAGTTAGGTGGTGGAGATTGATGCTCATTAAGTCATTACTACTGAGGGCTATATGAATACATGGCTCAATAGGGCTGTGAAGATTCTTCCAGATTGTAGTAACACCATTTCCTTTCAAGCTTTTAACATTTGCTTTAATTGGAATGCAAGTTTGGGGGTTATACCATGGAACTAACCTTCTTTGTTTTATTACTTTCTTTTTTAGAGGGGGAACAAAGTCGTGTCATTCGCAGTGAGCCATGTGAATATTAAAATCACGTACAATAATTACTTTATCTGTTTTAAGGACTACACTTGATAAAAACCCTTAAAAATTCAGTAAAAAGTTCAGAATAGGGACCAGGAGTGCAGTACACCAAAATAAAATTGTCCCTAGTGATTTCCAGGTTGGGTGTGACAGACAAGAAAAAGCCTTTTGAATGAATTACATTTAATTCAGGTTTATTATTGATTAATAGGCTTGAGTCGAAGATAGCTGCAACCCCACCCCCTTGGCCGGTGCCTGGAGGAATCTGAGTATTAATTTGACCAGGGGATAGTTGAGTCATTTAGGCTAACATATTCTTCCTGACCCAGCCAGGTTTCAGTAAGACAGAATAAATCAATATGATAATCTGACATTAATTAATTTACTAGTACAGTTTTAGAGGACAGAGATCCCATCTTTAAGTCCACATTTAATTCTCCTATTATTTTGAAATATTGCCACAGTGGTGTTAATTTTTTATGCATAGCTCCTCTTCTGTTTACTTTTGATTTAATTAATTTAAGTGGTCAGACACCGTCACTATAGGGTTTTGGGTGGGTAACTACTGTCATGGAAGCACAGAATAATCTGTTCATTGAGGATCTGTTTCATCTCATTTTCATTAATGAACTGCTTAACAACATGAATTCAGACATGCACAACACAGAGCTGTTTTATCTCCTTCTCACTTTGATTGATCAGGTAAAATCCCTAAACGAATATGTTTACACGCATATCCAAATGACAATTGGATCTGTGGCCTGTACTACGAAGGGAGTTCAACCTACTCAGAGTTAACTCAGGGTTATCAAGCAAACTCAGGATTGACAAACTACGATGGCACTACGACGGCGGATAAGATGTTGGTTAGTTGAGTTGGTGTTAACGGTGTTAACGTAATTGGAGTTGGTGTGCGTTCGCATACAAGGGGAATGTTCGGAGGTGCTGGCAGAGTTTTTTCGCAAGGGCGCATGCTTCGTATTTTCCCCAGAAGAATGCACTGTGATCATGTCAGGATATGAGTTTAAAGACATGTTAACGGCAAAATCTAATATTGTGGGGCAGACAAAGCCAGGGGGGCTGGTGGCATTGCATTGAGTAAATTTGTAATTATCTTTACACTGTTCTTATTGTAGGCTAATACTTTATTATGCATTTTATGGACTCATTTATATATCATTATACCTAGGCTGTATCATACAGTGCCTTGCGAAAGTATTCGGCCCCCTTGAACTTTTCGACCTTTTGCCACATTTCAGGCTTCAAAAATAAAGATATAAAACTGTAATTTTTTGTGAAGAATCAACAACAAGTGGGACACAATTATGAAGTGGAATGAAATTTATTGGATATTTCAAACTTTAACAAATAAAAAACTGAAAAATTGGGCGTGCAAAATTATTCAGCCCCCTTACGTTAATACTTTGTAGCGCCACCTTTTGCTGCGATTACAGCTGTAAGTCGCTTGGGGTACGTCTCTATCAGTTTTTCACATCGAGAGACTGAAATTTTTGCCCATTCCTCCTTGCAAAACAGCTCAAGCTCAGTGAGGTTGGATGGAGAGCGTTTGTGAACAGCAGTTTTCAGTTCTTTCCACAGATTCTCGATTGGATTCAGGTCTGGACTTTGACTTGGCCATTCTAACACCTGGATATGTTTATTTGTGAACCATTCCAGTGTAGATTTTGCTTTATGTTTTGGATCATTGTCTTGTTGGAAGACAAATCTCCGTCCCAGTCTCAGGTCTTTTGCAGACTCCATCAGGTTTTCTTCCAGAATGGTCCTGTAT
>NC_060150.1:25863101-25949778 GCF_021292245.1 Micropterus dolomieu
TGATATTAAAAGTTGATCTACAGGAGAAACATATCTGAAAGCAACCCTGAGAGCTGCTCTGCATTTTAGATTTTAAATTGTTTTATTATACCTTTATTAAACCAGAAAATCTCTTTTTCCAAGAGTGTCCTGGCCAAAGCAGGCAGTAGTACAATTGCACATTTAAGATGGAAATAAATAATCAGTTACAAGGTCATAAAATCTCAAAATGTTCTTAAATAGTCACCACAATTCAGCAACAAGGACGATCAAACGAGTAGAATTGCCAGCCTTCAAGTCATTTAAAAGCAACCAGTGAAACCGGCTCACAAAGATTCAGCCACCTGCCTGACACCTGAATTTTGTGTGTCCCTACAAAAATAATTCAGGTCAATCAGGGCCGCCCATAAGTGGGGAAAAAGGGGAAAGCTTTCTGGGGCCCAGCTGCTAGGGGGGCCCATACAGTCCAGCACTAATGATCAACAAACAAACCAAATTTTATTTTGAATCAAAATAATCACCATTACTTATTAAAATAACAAAAATTACAATTTATTTAATGTTTCTTTAGTAAAATATAGCCTGTTTCATAATGAAAACCCCCTCTCCTGAAAATGGTATGAGTAATGTTTGTTGTACGCAACATCCGAACATCAAAAGTGTGCCGCATGCGGCAGCCCATGTCTGTGTTTATGTAGGAGATAGAGAGAGAGCACAGCATGCGTTGACATGAGTGAAGCAGATTTAAGGAGGGCCCATTAACTGGACCTTTTCAGGGGCCCAGTCATTTTTGTGGGCAGGCCTGGAGTCAATTATTATGTGAAGATATAAAGTTTTATGGGCTGGGCTAAGTCTTTAAATGGGGGACGCTACAGTACTTTTATCCTTTTCTGTTTTACTGTGGCCTTGTTGTTTTGCATTGTTGGCTATCATTGTATTTCATATAGTAGCATTTCTAATGTTCTTTGAATAACTAACTATTCACCTTAATGAAAGGTATGTCTTTTAACAAATGGACTGAATAAAAGTGTCAGAGCTGTTTCAGAAAAAAACGTTTCTCACAAAACCTAAGGGCAGCACTGCTTTAAAAGAGAGCGTGTTCAGATTTACGAGCAGCATTAAAGGCAGCATGAACCAACCCAGCGTGCTGACGTTGATCTTCAAGAACAGTGTAGTTTGGTTTATGGTGCGGAGGTAACGCGGTACTGACGACTCCGCAGTGAAACAGTCTGAACATGAGTGCGAGTTTCGGGAAATCCGTGTTGATAACGGGGTCCAGCAGAGGAATAGGATTACAGCTGGTGAAAGAGCTAGCTAAAAGCAGCAACAGACCCGCTACAATCATAGCGACAGCCCGCAATCCGACTGGATCTGTGGTAAATAAACATCTAACTTAACGTTACCTAACTTTGGTTTTTACATCAGTGCACACGAGTCCTGACATTAGTTGTTTTGTCTGTTGCACGCTTCGCCAGACTCAAGATCGAAACGCCGAGCTGCAAAGTGGCTGCCACTGTTGTCCTGTTGCAAATGAGTGCACTTGTTTTTCTAAATTGTATCACTGTTCTTTACGGATCCCTGAGGACCAGGAACAAAGTTTAACCTGTTCGTCCGGGTTGTCCAAACTGACTGACTAGATTGGTGTTAAAAGGGACTCCAATGGCGAAAAAGACTGATTAGTTGATTTGGTAGATTGCAGCATGTGCGCGTGCGAAAGGCATGCACAGCAGCCAGAATTTAGTTTTTTAGTAATTGCTTGTATTTTATCGCAGAATAATGCACGATGATGGTGTCAGGACTTAATGAGTGTAAAAGGTTATCTAACACACCAAGGCGGTCATCAAAGCCGGGGATCACGCTGGCAGGACAGTCATTCCTGCTCTTGTTCTATATTCTCTATTTTGTCTTAGGGACTCTTCTTTCATTTGGAATATGATTTTAAAGCTATAACTGCGAATTAGGGCCCTTACAGGTTTAAAAACACAGGAGGGAGGTAATCTGAGGAAAAACTCCAAGATTAATATGGTAAAATATAATAAAAGTAAATAAAAACTCGACTATTCTCGGACATTATAGTCAAACATTTATGAGATTAACACTCTAGTAGTATTGCTTGGCTAGCCTCACTTTGCAAGGCTGCAACATCACACCCAAGCACCTAACCGCACATGCTGCCCTTGCCTGTATTATGCCTGCAGTGGGTAATCTATTAATCATGCCTGTAATCAAATAGCATATAAAATATTTACGTGGGTTTATTTAAGAAATTTATTCACAATCAAAATCCATTGAAACCCAAGAAACTGCTTTGGAAGAGAGAGCTTGATGACGTTTCTGAAAGTGCACAACCAGGGCTTTTTTGCTCACCAGTCACTGTGGCTAATGGTTTTCCAAAGTTACTAGACGCATAGCATTTTCACTAGCCAAATGTTTGTGTAAAGCTCTGTTTTTCTGAAAACATGTAGGCTAGTCCATAAAGATAAAGACATAAAAAGTAGCTTCTTATTGCATATAATAAAACTGGTGCGTGGTTGTAGAAAATGGAAGCCCTAAGCTGCCTTTGATTCAATTGATTTTCTTCGTTTTCCTGTGATAATTATTTCGAGATAATGAAAGTTGTTTCCCTGTGATGATGGGATAATTTTCTCCTGATCGCAATAGTAGTAGGAATGTTTCTTAATGGTATTTTCAGTGTTTTCCAGTATCACTGGTTAGCTCAGTTGGTAGAACACTGGACTCATGGTCTAAGGGTTGTGTGTTCAATCCTCACTGAAGGCTTATTTCTTTCTATTTTATCTTTTCCACAATTCTCTTCAACAAATTTCTTATGAAGACACTGTTTCACATGCTCACAATAAAGCACGTGCTGGACTTTGTGCGTCCGGGCGATTGGTCCACGTCCATCAACCTATGGACTTTTCAAATACCCATCATTCCCAGGCAGAGGAATTTCCTGCGCTTCTCATTCAGGGGAATCCATTTAAAGTTACACAGTTTCTGACGGGTATTTCGGAACCTTTGAAATAGCCATTGGGAAATGTGTGATTGGATTCCCCTGAATCCTTTCATAACAACTTTGTTGAAGAGGATAACAAAAAACACACTAAAGAAGAAAGCAAATATGCAATCCTTGTATTACAAGTTTTGTGCTCTACCAACTGAGCTAACCAGTGACACTGAAATATTTTAGAAATTCTCCTAAACAAACGCACCTGCCGACCCCTGTATTCAGCTATGGTTTGTTATCTCAAGATCATGAGTAATTATCTTGTTATCACGGAAAACGGAGTAAAAAAAAAATTTGAATGGATGGCTGCTTACGGCTTCGTAATAGAAGGATATTTGAAGATATAAACTAAACAGAAAAAACCTGGCATCAGAAACACTGTTTAAATATTTATTTACAACAGCAGTAAAAACCGCAATACAGAGTAGAAAAAATTCTATGCAATATAATCAATGAGCAAAGATGAACAAATTATGTTTTTCTAATAAAATTCATAAACATTTAACTTGTGAAGATATCTGTAATTTTTACAGCATTTAGTGACACTTTCCTTCTGACTTTTTCTTCTGTGCTCAGCTCTGCTTTTTCTCTTTCTCTCGTTCTCCTGTGCATGTTTTCTCCACTCTGCTCAGCCATGCACACTCACGCACTGACTAAAGGTCGTGGAACGTGTGTGTTGCAACCAACCGTGGCGAGATGACAGACAGAGATCAATACATCAGGTTAAAAGCAGGCGGGGTGGGGGGGCTGACGGTCTACAGGTTTTAGGGAATGTGGCAGCCCTGGGACAGAGAAAACTTTTATATTCTCATTTGACAAAAGTCTGGATGTCATAATTGGAGTGCGTAGCCAGCGGCACTACAGAAGAGAGTGAGACACACCTCACATGTGGATTCTCCTGCTTGACGTCCACTAGTTTATTGTCATTTAATAAAAAATAATCACATATTTAATCACAATCACAATATTGAAATAAAAATATGGTGTTTTTTGAAAATGAAGCCATGTAAACCTGTTCTGGTACAACTCCTAAATACAAGTTTGAACCTGAAAATGAGCAGAATACCACCTCTTTAAGAATCAATTATAAGAAGCACAAATATAAATCTAAGAACATTTTTATAAGGAACACGCCTAGACTACTTCAAAGCTCCTGGTGGCTGCATGTGCCATCCCACCTCTGCAGTTCATCCAGAATGCAGGTCTTCAACCTACCCAAGTTCCCCTACGCTACACTGCTCCTCTGCACCCTGCACTGGCTACCGGTGGCTGCTCGAACCCGATTCAGGACACTGATACTTGCCTACTGTGCTGCGAATGGCATGGGCCGATCATACATCCAGGACATGGTCATCAGGACAGCTGAAACTTGCACATTTTGACATTGGCTTACTAAGCAAACATTACAGTGGAACTCAATTGTGCATTCAAAGGTGATCATTACTATACATTTATGAATAAACCTCCTCAATGATTTCTACTCACTCAATTTCCTTGATAATTTAGGATCTGCAAGAGCTCTCCAAAACCTACCCAGGGGTTCATATTGTGACATTAGGTGAGTCTGCTCATACTGTCTTGTTAAGCTGTAAGATATTACATGGATACAGTATACAACGTGCATACAATGTGTTATTTTACTATCTGTATTTAAATGACTGCAGCTTTGTATATTCTATTGCAACATAAGTAGTTTTAATTTATAATCACTGATTAAATAGTGAGTTCCTCTGCTGCTTGCACTCATCTCAGTTAATTGGCTCCTTGTTGCCTGAATGGACCTAGTACAGTTCTGCCAAAATGATCTATCTAATTAATTTTTTAGACTGTCTGGGCTAAAAGAAAAGAAAGAAACATCTCTGCTCCACTCATACACGTGACTGCACGGCTATCATGTAACATCTGTTGTCAGGGTAGTGTCAGTCATTGATAGACCATTAACTAAAAAATTTTATGTGGTTGAGAACTATGAAGAATGTCCTGTTTATATTAAAGTTTCCTGTCATTTCACCAGATGTGGACAGCCAGCAGAGTATCAGCTCAGCCGTGGAGGAGGTCCAGTCCATTGTAAGGAATAACGGACTGAACTGTCTGATCAATAACGCTGCCATCGGACTCCTTACAGACATAAACACTGTTACCCCAGAGGCCATGATGGAGAACTTCCAGGTCAACAGTGTTGCACCACTGTTCGTCACAAAGGTAGGCCGACAGTTGTCGGTACGATGAAAGTTTTATGAACTTAACCAGAAAAAAACAAACATTTGAAGAGTCAGAAGTGTTCTCGTTTTTTATTGTGTTCACAATATTGATGTCAGTTAGATTTGGTTAGTCAGAGCTATGGAATATCTAATCATCCTAGCTCACTACTCCAATAATAAGACATCCTGCTAAATCATCTAAACATATACCGTATTTCTAAGCTACAGAATTCCTCTCTTCTTCATTAAGGCTAATGGCTTAAATTAACTAGCAAGCACTACATTCTGTACTCTATATCCATACAATTATTAGCGATATTACATAGCACCATAATAAACATTAAACTACTAAGTAATAATAAGAACTAAGGCATTCTAGGCTCGTAAGGCCTAGAATAAGGTTAATGGACAGCATTATCCATTAATACAAGCAGTAACAAAGGTTTGGCAGCTACTATGCAGATGTCTGGAAAAGTCTGGGATTTTGAAATGGAAAATGTGTAGAAACCCTGGTATGTTATATTTAACTTTTTTGCACAGAACAAGGACTTACAGGTGTTGGTCATATAATTAGAATATCAGAATATCCTTTGGGAGTCTCTGGGGTGCATGGCCGGTGTTGTCGGTAGATTTTGGTGCTCCTCCTTGGGGGTGCTTGACTGGGGGGGGCTGGGCCCCTGTCCGGGGATGCACTGTAGGGAGGGATGCCTCTGGCTGGGCTGGGGGACCGTTGGCCTGGTTCTCCCGCGTTATCACTCCCTGGCGGCAGGGAGCTTCCCGGCACGGCTTTCTGCTGTTCTTCCTTGGGGCGGGGTACAGCTTCCCCCGGGACATGCGGTCTGGGGTCCTTTGCGCTTTGGGGGGTCGCAGGGTGTCCTGGCTTCTGGGGGTGGGGGTCTCTGCGCGGGTTGATACGATTGCGGTTTGGTGGGCTGCGGTGGGATTGTGGGGCGATTGTCGATGCATCTTGATGCATTATGCTTTTTCCCTGGGCAGGGTCTCTGGATGGCTGCTGGGCGTTTAGTTTGTGCATTGGAGTCCGGGGAAGGCATCTCCTCGTTGGCTTGGGGGGGGGACTGGTCTATGTTGTGTGCGCGCCGCGGTCGGTCCGGGCGCTGCTCTTCCGCGGGTTACGCTTTTTGCGTTCCGTCGGCATTACGTTGTCAACTGGCATTTGGGTTGGGGTCTTCTGCGTTTGCATCGCAGTGCATCTGGGAGTCTTTGTTTTTTTTTGTTGTATTTTTTTTTGATTTATTCTTTTTCTTTCTCCCACCCCTATTGGCTACTGGGGTTCTTGCCTGCCTGTTACAGTCGTGGCGTCCCACTTTCACTAACAACTACATTCTTTAACAGGCTTATGCGCACACACATGTACACACATACAGACACATTCACCCACACGCACACAGACACACAAATGTAGGTTGTCCCTGGTAGAATTATTCCTGATGCTTTTCTTTCAGTTACTTATTTAAATTAATTATTATTCCAGCTCTCGTGGCTGTGCTGTGTTGCTTATTTAGTGTGCTGGACTGTTTCTTGTTTTCATTTTTCTCTTAGTTGTCTTACTATGTCAACTGTTTATTGCTGCTGTTCGGCTGGTTGTCTTTTACTATTATTATTTTTATTGTTTGTTTGTGTTTGTTTGTTGTTGTTGTTTTTCTCCTCCCCAAGCCCCCCTCTCTGTTCAATTGCAGGTTTCGTTGCTTTCTGCAATTGGTGTTTCCCACAGCTTTTCCCTGTTTTCCCCACCTTCCATTCCCCTTCTCTTACAGGTGTTGTCCTTTCTCTGTGCTGTCTGTTTGTGCCCCCCCATCCCCGTGTCTGCCCCCCTGTCCGGCCCGGTGACAAATCAATACATAATTAAATAAATAATAAAACAGACAAAGGAGTATTTTAATACTCTCTTGTTAAAGTAAAATCTGTCTGGCACAATATGGTATCCAGGTCATTATACTCTATACCAGGCTGCTGGGCAGGACAGGTTTAAAAAAAAATTAAAAAAATAGAATATCATCAAAAAGTTGATTTATTTCAGTAATTCCATTCAAAAAGTGAAACTTGTATAATGTATACATTCATTCCACACAGACTGATATACAGTATTTCAAGTGTTCAGAAAATTAGAATATTGTGAAAAGGTTCAATATTGAAGACACCTGGTGCCGCACTCTAATCAGCTAATTAACCCAAAACACGTGCAAAGGCCTTTAAATGGTCTCTCAGTCTAGTTCTGTAGGCTACACAATCATGGGGAAAACTGCTGACCTGACAGCTGTCCAAAAGACGACCATTGACGCCTTGCAAAAGGAGGGCAAGACACAAAAGGTCATTGCTAAAGAGGCTGGCGGTTCACAGAGCTCTGTGTCCAAGCACATTAATAGAGAGGCGAAGGGAAGGAAAAGATGTGGTAGAAAAAAGTGTACAAGCAATAGGGATAACCGCACCCTGAAGAGGATTGTGAAACAAAACCCATTCAAAAATGTGGGGGAGATTCACAAAGAGTGGACTGCAGCTGGAGTCAGTGCTTCAAGAACCACCACGCACAGACGTATGCAAGACATGGATTTCTTGAACGACACAGCGTCTCGCCTGGGCTAAAGACAAAAAGGACTGGACTGCTGCTGAGTGGTCCAAAGTTATGTTCTCTGATGAAAGTAAATTAGCATTTCCTTTGGAAATCAAGGTCCCAGAGTCTGTAGGAAGAGAGGAGAGGCACAGAATCCTCGTTGCTTGAAGTCCAGTGTAAAGTTTCCACAGTCAGTGATGGTTTGGGTGCCATGTCATCTGCTGGTGTTGGTCCACTGTGTTTTCTGAGGTCCAAGGTCAACGCGGCCGTCTACCAGGAAGTTTTAGAGCACTTCATGCTTCCTGCTGCTGACCAACTTTATGGAGATGCAGATTTCATTTTCCAACAGGACTTGGCACCTGTACACAGTGCCAAAGCTACCAGTGCCTGGTTTAAGGACCATGGTATCCCTGTTCTTAATTGGCCAGCAAACTCGCCTGACCTTAACCTTATAGAAAATCTATGGGGTATTGTGAAGAGGAAGATGCGATACGCCAGACCCAACAATGCAGAAGAGCTGAAGGCCACTATCAGAGCAACCTGAGCTCTCATAAAACCTGAGCAGTGCCACAGACTGATCGACTCCATGCCACGCCGCATAGCTGCAGTAATTCAGGCAAAAGGAGCCCCAACTAAGTATTGAGTGCTGTACATGCTCATACTTTTCATGTTCATACTTTTCAGTTGGCCAACATTTCTAAAAATCCTTTTTTTGTTTTGGTCTTAAGTAATATTCTTATTTTCAGAGATACTGAATTTGGGATTTTCATTAGTTGTCAGTTTTAATCATCACAATTAAATGAAATAAACATTTGAAATATATCAGTCTGTGTGTAATGAATGAATATAATTACTGAAATAAATCAACTTTTTGATGATATTCTAATTATATGACCAGCACCTGTAGGCTACTGGAGCCTAAGCCTACTTCACACCACACGATTTTCAGTCCTATTTGCCGCTCGAGCTCGGCGACCGTCAGGCTGCGATTGGGAGTAAATCAGCGGTTGATCTGCGGTCACCAGTCGTTATGTGCGAACTACTCAACATTTCCAGTTTCACATTTCACTTGTGTTTTCTTGACAAAACTGGTTTGGAGACCAGCATCGGGTAACAGAGTCACTGTCAGCTCTTGTAACTTTAGTCTGTGATCCCCTGTCACAGATCAGCCACTAGACTTCAAGAGTTGTGCAGTGTGAACAGCACGGCCATCGGTCGACGCTGAAAGTCATGTAGTCTGCACGAGCCTTAACTAACGTTGATCCTTCATCACTGATACTGCCTCATAACACAAAAGACATAGGCCTAGCCTACCGTTTTTTCTCCTTGAAGCACAAAGATGTATTCACTTTCCCACCATTCATGAAATTGCCTTCCTTCTGCATCAATTTGTCTCGTCTTGGACATTTAGGGATTGTTTGTATACATTTCTCATCTTCACTTGTCGGAAAACTATCGTAGTGGGTGTGCGGATTGATCCTAAAGTATCGATATTTCTGATACCAACGTTTCCTGCGCTAGGATCGATACTCATAAAAGGATCGATATCTAAACTCAGTCATTTGGAGTGAGTGTGTGTTTTATTATAAGTATCTTACTGTCACCAGGCAGGTCTAATTATACTCAGTTGATAGGAACCACTTTCCCTTCCGCCTGTCAAAGTCATGCTTGCGCTACGGCTCTGTGATGGAGCTTCTTTGACGTGAGCCGCTGCAGCCCTTTACATTTCCCGTGACTGAATACTGACTCTGGCTGACTGTAAAAACAGTCACATCTGGCTGTATTTTAGCTGTGAAGGTAATAATGTTGCTCTGTGTGATGTGTGTGCAAAGACAGTGAAATACTTAGATGTTTAACGAAGTTTGTAGTGTTGCCTGAGATTAAGTCACATTAATAGGATGATGTTATGAAGCAGCAGTTCTGAGCAGGATATTTTTATTATAATTAAAGAATATGACAGTAGTTTGATGTCTTGTCATTATGCAGCTATTATTTTGAATTGGTAAGGCAACAGGCTAGTCCTTATTTCTCTTATAAATACAGAAACGGTAGGGGGGAGGTCACATTAAAATCAGGACAATCATGAATCTTTAAAGCTTTCGCGGGCTACATAAAATGACGTAAATGGCCCGCGGGCCTCAAGTTTGGCACATGTGCACTAGATGACACCTTTACTCTCGCGACATCATCAGGTCAAATTTTATATTTGTTCAATACATTTGTCTACGACCAAATACCTGCAATAGTAATGACATTTCCATGAGCCGGAGCTGCACTTATTGCCAATAGTCGAATATTAGCATGCTAATATTAGTGACGGTAAACAAACGTCAGCAGGTTAGCAGTGCCACCACTTCGTTTTGCCTACGTACAGCCTCACAGGGCTGCTAGCATGGCTGTAGAACTTTAGTCTTGTTTCCCGCGGCAGAGACAAGAAGCAGGTGATACAATGGGCATCTTCACACTGCAATTAGCCTACTGATGGCTCAGAAGAAACTAACTCAACCCACAACAGGGCCAAAAGTGTGACGCTATTGAACAGCATAACTGAACACAAAAAAGAAGATTTTACATTTATTAGTTTCTTTTATCTGGACTTCCCACAAAATGTTTTTATGTGTTACTACTAGAAGTATGTTGCAGGAAACTAAATATAGGATGAAATAAAAAAATTTGATGATCAGGTCAACTGACCTTTGACCTGTAACAGCATCAGTTTCTTGTAAGGCACGGCGCTATTGTTGGACATCTGCTCGGAGATGTTGACGCTGCGAAGGTTGATGTTGCTGAAGTTCTCCTTGCTGGCCAGACCAGCCAGAGCCACATCAGAGAAGCCAGAGTTCTTATTCACTGCAGGGAACAGAACAGAGAGCAGAGAAGGGGCATGAGACACAAAGAAACAGACATAACACACAACATTCAATCATCACATTTAGCCCCTATACACCGATGAGACAACGGCTAAATGACCTTTCAAACCCGGCACTGAAGGTCTTTATAGGACTGCAACAAATATGGAACACTCTGGATAGTTTAAGAGTTTTTATTGCTGTCAGAGTAGATGACGGCAGAAGTTATGGGAGTAATGTGACGATGACTTTGTGGGTTTTCACCATCATTCAACACCACTCTCAAAACAAGCTGCAGACTACGTACAGCTTAAAAACGCAATAGCTAGAGAGACAATTCATTAACTGTACAATATCAGGGACTATTTCATTTGTATTTGTATATTCTGCTCCCTTTTATATTGCACTGGATGTCAATAGGTGAATTCATTGTCTTTTGCCAATATTATAAAAGGACAAGACAAAAGCAGATATTTAATATAACGATTACAACTGGTTTGTAAATGTTTTTCTGCAGTGACACATCTATGACACGTGTTTAACAGCTTTTCACAACACAGCACAGTCTGACAATTTGGTGCCTTGTACAAACTCTACCAAATTAAAGAAATTGATAATGTTTTGTAACGTACAATTGTGGAACATCAAGAATTAAATTTAATAATGAATAAAGTTATTTAACACAGCAGCCTCTCACGTTGCATCCCTGAGTGTTTTGGCCTTGCATTTTCCAGCTTCTCATCCATTCTCACTCACACTTCTCAGCCTTCATCCTCTTGCTCTCCAGCAGGCCAATGTTGAGCCTCTCCTCTGTGTATTCATGTCTGATGTCCTCCCTGGCAGCCAGGATCTTCAGAGGGTTCCTTGATGACTGGACGTTACGCGCCGGACGCACCGCTCGCTTGTGCTGCACCATCTCAGAGGTCAGCCTGGGGACAGGTCAACAGTGAAGAGGCAGGGTCAACAGAGAAAAGATAGTCTCACAGTAATGTTTTAATCAGAGTTCTTACTACAATATGACCTTGGCAGTGAGCGCTTACTTTGGCACCTGGGGACCGAAGATGGCGTCAAAGTCGTCCTCTATCTCCATCCTGTTTGTAGTGACGGGGAGCTCCTCAACTTGGCGGTAGAACTTGGTAAAAGTTTCATCTTCAAGGTTCATCACTTCCTTCACCTTCTTCTCTGTAACTGTGATGGTCGCTTCTGGCAGTCCGGACACTGAGGACAGACAAGACAAGGCTGCGTCAGGACCATACAATATCCAGAATTCAACAAAGTTACTACTACAGATGATTTGCTAAAGCCTGTGCAAGCATCACTGGGATAATGACTTGCTAATAAAAGTATTACGATGTGCCTATTTATTATTCATTTATAAACTTACATTGTAACTTGGAATTATGACAATTTTTCATAAAGCTAGTAAATGTCTTACTTCTATGGTGGCATAATGACAGTTTACATTTATAATCCTCCAAATACATATGACACCGCATTTCAAAAATGTTTTGCCAATATAAATGGTCTATTTCAATGTTACAATGTAATGTACATAACTAAAATTGCCAACAAACATACAAAGGATTCACAGGAATTGATAATGCACTGAACATGATGTTGAAGACAAAAGCTGGTGAATGGGCGCATTTAATGTGGGCCTGAAGTCCACATTGTGTTTGGCAGCACCGTAAACAAAAAGAAGATCTTCTTTTGTTTCTTTTTTCTGTATAGTATATTTTTCATTAAAGTATTTTATCTATCCATCTATTTTTTATTATTTATTTTTTAGAAAGTGGTAAGTAGAGGTATGACAGGAATTTAACCGGCAATGTTGCCGTCATAGTTTATGCTAACGCCTGGATTTCACTGGACACAGCTCTGTAGTGTTGTGTGAGCCACCTGGTCACTGATGGGTTTTAAAACTTATATTGCTGTTGAATCCAAGCTGTAGCCTTCAAGTCTGAAAAGTGAAGCCAAAGTGGAAGTGACTTAAACCTACATTGTTTCTAATACCTTGATTACTGATTACTACCATGGCAACCTGTCAGTCAACAGAGAGGAGAATCATATCCACTGCTTTGTGTAAATTTAACTAGCCATTAACTTGTTTTTGAGGTCTAGGTCTAACCAGTAAGATTTCTTTTTTGGACTTTTACGTAGAAGAGGCACTTATTCAAATATGAGACAGACATGTTAAATTGCCATAACATTCACGTAACAAGGTTCATCTGCTGATACCACCAGTAACCACAGGTGTCACGAAATCTAAAGTCTGGAGTCCATAAGATTTTAGTCCTGGTTGATTTATATTCATAGTCCATAATATGGAAAATACTAAATGCATGCAATATTTGCCTGGAAAAAAGCAACACAAATACTACACAGAAACACGAAAACTACACAGAGAATACATCATTTAATTACTTAATTTTGGTCTAAATTATACATAAAATTGGATAGTATCTAAAACTGATTGTATTGTTATAATGTGGGACTATATTTTTCAGAGACTATATTTAAGACTCAGTGACTTCTAGACAGTGTGCAGAAGGAGACTGACCTTTACTGTTGAGCTTGCCAAGGAATGACTCCAGTTTATCCAGCTTCATGTCTGACTCCAGATTCAGATCTGGTATGGCTTTGATTTCTACACACATACACACACACACACAGCTGTTAGAGGCATAACCTTACTCCGTTTGACTTTATGCACAATCCCATCTGTGAACAGGCAGGCAGTTTGTGGTTGACTCTGAACAATAACTGACCAGTTGCATACAGTCAGAATGAAGCTGATTTGAACATATTTACTGACGGCCACAGGCATTTTAACAAAAGTAAAATGCCACAAAATATGAATTCTTCTACACTTCAGACTCATGCATTTTCATGGGAACACTATCTCAAGATTTATATTCTATTAAGCTTTCATAGCCTAATAGAAGTCTCACAGCAACATCAGCCACATTACTGTAGATGATATTTGTGGTTTTGGTGATGATGATGAACATTGCATTCAGTGTTAACACCAAAAGGAGAAAGGAATACACCTTCAATATCAGAAACCTCCTCCATGTCTTTTGAAAGAGAAGCAAAGACAATCAATTACACTGTGTTCAAATGAGATCTGATAATTTCACTGTCAATTTGTCAGCATTAGAAATCATATTAAACAGGAATCCACCTACGTTTAAGACAACATTTCTGTGAATTAACTGTATGCCTAATATGTTTTGGAAACTGTCTGCTGACAATTGAGAATGTAACAAAGTCATGTCATTACGTCTAAATCAGATTGGAGCAGAAAGCTGAGCCCTGCAGTCTTCATTAACTCAGCTAAATGAACTTTACGGCTCCACTTGAAAGCAGTGGGACATAACAAGCAATCAGAGGTTAGCAGAGTGTAGTGAAACGCAGAGAAGAACTACGAAAAGTAGAAACAGAGGAATAAAAAAGTTAAACTGACCTTCCTGTGGTTTGGAGATGGCAAGGCTGCTGTTCTTGGGTTTGGAGGACACTGGACACTGGAGGGCTGAGGGTGAGGCCAGCCCTGTTGTATGACGGGCATGAACAATGACCCAAAAAGCATGACATGGTTCTAGTTTCACTCCATAGGTTAAGACACAGATTGTGATGTTAAACATTGGTTCAATTTACACCAGAGAGCAGGTCAGGTACTGTTACTAGGCTTTCTTGAAGACACTAACACTTTGCTAATGGCCAACTAATGTAGAGGAGTAAACAAAATTAGCTGAGATGGACCCCTCTCATCTTTACATTTGAACATGTTGCATTGATCACAATTGGCAAAACTGAACAAAGGAACAGAATAAAGAAATACAGCAGGTTGATTAACAAGCTCGTCTACATTTTCCCTTTGCTATATATAATTTTACTCATTTTTCAATGACAGTTATATAGTGCGCTTTTTTGCTGTTCATCAACACTGGGAAATACGCTAGTGGTGTGTCTTGACGTCGGTTTATGGGCTTACATCGATAACGACAGGAGTGGGTGTTATATGCTTAACAGAAAACAAGGAATACAGCAGTGGCAAAGGTCCCCTCATGTTGCAGTTATGCAGCTAGTAATAAACATGTTGTAAACAATCACTGGAACTAGTGCCATCAACACTTGCCTCAAAGGCTATAAAAGCAAGAGAGGACTGTCTAACGTGCCAAACATCTGGCCAAACTCACTGACTTCACCAAAAACACAAATTCAACCTTCCATCATGGGCCCAGTCTGGCCAAGCCCAGAATTAATAGGCAACAACTCCAACAATAAAATTTTCCGCCTGAGCAGAGTACTCTCAGCAGCTCCTCTGGCCTGGTGTGTCCTAGTCTGCTGAAGGGAAAAGGAGAGCTGAGACTGAACTGTGGACTTAAGTCTCTGTGGTGTAACTCAGCATGTGCGCATATGCTTTCTGTGAGATGGAGAAAGAGGACTGTAAGAAAAGTGTGTGTGTTCACTTTCACATCACAATGATGCCCTCTGACCTTTCTTCACCATGCGTGCAGCCACAGTGAACTGGGTGGAGTCATTGGCGGCTCCGTGGCCTTTCATTTTCCAGGACTCCTCTTGTGCTACTATCAGCTGTTTCCTCTCCTGGATAGACATGTGACACTCGATCCCCTGACACTCCATCTCAGCCTCAGCTATTCTCTAAGAAAAGAGAGAAGGGAAGGGAAAGAAGGTACTATCAGTTGTAATGATATTGGGCGGATTGAAAGTTAAAGGAATAATCCACTTTATGGCACATGTACCATATTATATCATAGTTTGTGATGTTTGATGCATTCCAGGAACCATTTTGTGAGAAGGTGATGCAATTTTTATCTTGTGTCCACTTTTAAATCAAAATGTATCCACAACAGTACTTTTTGTTAGAATTTTTCCTAGAGTGATTTGGGCACTTGGATAGAATGAGTAAAAAAAGTACTTTATTAGCTATCAAGCTCCATTATAGCATCTTTGGAAATATGTGATCACACTACAGCAAAAATAAAAATACCACCAAAAACAATGAAAACAGGACTGCATCTTAGTTTCACTGCTATTGGTTGCTCTTAACAATGATAAAGTGTGGAATTTTCCTTTAACAGCAAGGAAAACGTAGGCAAAGTGGCCAAGCAAAACAAGGACACCAAAGGAAGGTATCTAATACACAGGAAGCACATTAATCCCTGCCTCACGCTGAAAACAAACTGTTTACCAACATAAAAAAGGAAAACTATTGATTGTCTTCCTTTTGCGTTAGTGTCACTCCCCCAAGTTAAAATGAAAGAATGTTAGTTAACAAAGTGAAAACAAAGAACAATCGCAGACAATGTCTTGAGCACAATACAGTTGCTTTGACTGTGTACGTGTGTTTGTGTGAAAGACTGCCACCGGGGATGGGGAGTTGGGGAATTTGCAAGAGCACTGTATACAGATAGGGTCACCTTCCGTCTCCAGGGGTGTCTCTCATCCACCTGCATGGGTCTGGGAGATCTGGTGGCCTTCACAACCAGAGGGATGGAAGGAAAGGTAAGAGAGAATGAGGATTAAGAGATATGGATGAAAAGATGGTAGAAAATGTCCAAGTTCTGCACAAGCATCAGAAGCTGAGGGGGCTGCCATGCTGATTCATGGGCAAAGGGACAAAGCTTTGCGACAGGAATAAATCTTTAGTGCTGTAAAACATTAGCAAAGTGGCTGTGAAGGACTGCAGAGAACTCCTGATCATAATGTGCACCTGCCATAATTGTTTTCCCAGCACAGTTGCAGCTGACAGAGCAGTAAGACTTGACAGTGCAGTTCGGAGGTGAAATGGTTTGTAATGTGAAAGAATGCAGTGGCAAATAACCACACAAGTACACTTCAGAGAGCCTTACTCTCTGCACGAGGTATAAACAGATGTTCTGAAATTAGCACAAACTGAATAATGGAGTTGCTAAAGTTAAAGAGGTCAAAATCTTATTTAGGGGTTGTACCAGAACAGGTTTACATGGTTTGATTTTCAAAAAACACCATATTTTTTGTCACACTGCACATTGCTGCAGCTCTTCTTTTCACCCTGTGTTGAAGGCTCCATTTTAGCTATGGAGTGATACATCTTGCCTCTATAAGATCTTTGTTGGGAGTTGCACATGTGCAGTACCTAGTTAATGACTACTAGCAAACCAGGAGCAGAGTAGGGCGGGTCAGTGAGAAGCCAGTAAACACTGCTTTGGTTCAGCTGTATATCCCCTTTCCAGCTTAGCAACATGGACTGGAGCAAGAGATTCAGAGTTGAAAGTTATTTATCTGTAACAAATGTATCATTGATCTATAAAGTTTTAACTGAGCTCTGTCTCTGCATCACAGTAACTACTTTATGTCCATTGACTGCCTGGAGGGTCGCTAGTGTTTGGGTGGGAGAGGAGAGGCAGCAGGCAAACGTCTTGTCACTGTGTGCTCCAGCTAAATGTGTTTTTTCACTGGTGTTTTTGAGGGCGTGTCAGACTAGCTGCTAGGCGAGCATTATGACGTGGATTTTGCTGTGACGTCACAGGAATCAAAGGGAAAAGGCTGGACTATAAACAAGCTGTTTTCAGGCAGTTCAGAGCAGTGTTTTCTGTGGGAGATGGGAACTCCCTTTGGGCTTTTTCACTTTGCAAACCTATTACATGAACAAAAAAGATTTATAATTCAAGGAAGGAGAGGGAAAAAGCCAAAAAGCATAATATGACCTCTTTAAAACAGGTTTGCAGTTTGTGTATGGATTTCAGAGCTTAGCGAAGTAGGTGAGGAAGTGGACAAGCAATGCATGCAGAAAAGGCTTATTCAACTTCCTACCTGGCTCGCTGAAACGTCAGGGGAAGAAGTAAAAGGAGGCTCAGGAGGAGGAGAGAAAGTCGAGGGAAAGACTGGCTCCTACAGAGGCAAGGCAATGGAAAGGGGAAATAAACACAAACACACATTCATCAGGAGTATAGCAGTAGTCTGTAGCAAGGATTTTAGAAATACAGAGGTCATGGAGCACAAACCATACTAGGAACAAAAAGTCAGGATATCTCGGCCCTTTACCCATTCTCTTGCAAGTTCCCCAAATTTATAGAAGTGCAATACTTAACTTTCACCGTTCAACTCCATTTCCATGTATTGCCTCACATAATGGTTTCATTATGATTCATATGTTGTTGAAAGCCTTCTTTGCCTTGCCAGGTGTGTAATTTGGGGAGAGAATACAAAATGTATTTTACTTTAAACCAATATTGATTAAATCGTCTGGGCTGCAGCGCAACCAGCTGTAAACACAACACTGACATAATATCAATTTATTTAAGGTGTGGTAAGCTATTCTGGATAAATCCAACACCATGACAAATACCATGACATAGAGTGAACAACACAGCAAGTAATGTAACTAGCGTCAGCTAAGTTGTGGTTTAGCAAACTGCAGTTACAGTTTCTGTTGCGAAGCTAACATGCAGAGAGGACGAGACGGTCCCAGAGCCAGCACACCAGCTCCAGACAGCGAAACTCACAACTCTCCTGCTGCTATAGCTAACATCAGAACAGCAGCATGTCTTGGTGAACTAGAAAGTAAGCTGAATGTCCAAGTGGAAGTCATTTAACTTTGCCTAATCCACAAACTATGGCTTGAACGGCTGGAACAGTGTTGTGTGTGAAGGCCACTTTGTTTACAGAGCCAGGGCAAAGTACAGACACTGGATTTTTTTCCTGCGCACACAGAATGGAAAGCTAGTGGACCATGAGGAGATTGCTGAATATGAAAAAAGACGTGTATTGGATGAGAATCGCATACAACACCTTTAAGTAGTTATGGCGAACATGCAAGAAAGTGCCTACTTTACATACCCATAAACATTAGAAGCCATTAGGAGATATGGCCACCAGACAAATTCAAGTGCAAAATTCACTCTTCTTTTACTGTGGGTTCCATCAACTCCAGAGGGAAATACTGTATGTATCTCTTGAGTGGTTAAATGCTCCACTATGATCACCAGCTAGTAGCTAATATTGTCTGTTTAGTGCTGTGCAGGTACCATAGAGTTTTTTTTGTTTTTTTTAAACTGCAGAGTTGGGTGATAATTCTCTGTGAGGCTGTCACCACAAATGACACCTTAAATCATAATACATAGTAATAAAATCCATCATGTGGAATATCTGAGGTTGCTGGATGTGAACACAGGCACCTGTAGCTGGGTCCTTAACTTCCTGATGCAGAGGCAGCAGACAGGGTTGGTCAAGGTTGGTAGCCACACATCAAAATCCATCTTTGTGAGCACATGCTCACCCCCAGGGCTATTCCCTGATCCCTCTGTTGTTCACCCATGACTGTACTGCCAGGTATAATACCAACCACATCATCAAGTTTGCACATTATGCAACAGTAGTGGGTTTTCTTAGTAATAATGATGAATCTGCATATAGGATGCTCAGGAAGTCTGGCAGGCACCAATCATATGCCACTGACCATCGATGGGGCCACTGTGGAGAGGGTCAGTAACATCAAGTTCCTGGGAATGCACCTGGCGGACGAGCTGACCTCAATCATTAACATCTAGGCCATGGCGGCACAACAGCGGCTCTATCACCTCCGGAGACCACCACAGCTCTGCCCAACATTTTTAGGAGGCATCATTGAAAGCATTCTAACCTACAGCCTCACTTCCTGGTTCGGTAAATGCAAAGTGAAACAGCTCCAACTAGCGAAACAGAGTCCAACACCATCACCATGTTTGTAGGGAAACACACACACAAAGTACCACCACCAATACCACCAAATGTACGTACACACACACCCCCACAAACACACACAGTGTGTGTGTTAGGAGCCAGAAAATGCAATTATGGATATAAAATTTTGATTTCTTATCCAATCCAGTTCAAATGAACTTGGTAAATATCACTACAGAGTGTGTGTGTGTGAGATTGTGACCTTTCACACTGGCCTTACCCATAGCTGGTCGGACACAGCAAACTCATCGATTATCATCAGTGCTTCATCGTCCTAAAGGCAAGCAGCCACAGGAGAAAAAAGACATGTTCGCTGAAAGCTCTGTTTAAGAGCTCACAAAAAGAGCCCTGCTGTGGATGGTAGCTGTTGTGAATATGTCTAAACAGAGAGGTATGTGTACCGTCCCACCCTAACCCTCCCTTAAAAAACAAACAGAGGATACCAACACAGAAACACACTCAACACGCAGAGGATAAAATGAGGTTTATTATTTTTAAAGGTTAAAAACATGCAAACTGAGACATAGGCCAAGAGAAGAATAAAAGTTTACATGTAACATGCAGTTCAATGGAAAGAAAGGTTGAAGCCACACAAGACAAAAGATGTTAGAGAACAACCAGGTAGTTAACCAGTGCACACAGTCATTAACTTTTCTCTGAGACAAAAATAGACTTTACTTTTAATTGATGTTTAATTTAGGCAGAATTAGACTTTCAAATCAGCTTACTGTTCTCTAACCTTGATCATCTCCATTCAAAACAACTGTGACAAATCAACAGATATCTAGATTAGTCTACACAAATGGAACTGCCACACATGGAAGTTTATTGCTGCAAATATTAAAATGAAATAATTTTGCCAAACCCGAGTTGATGACAACTTGTTACGTTACATAATACTGAAATTCAACAATTATGTTCTGTCGGGAATCGCAGTGACTTAAACTAACGGTGAGAAAAGTATAAATCCGGTAATGTGTTATAAGACGGGGATACAGTGTATATTTTACAAGCACCGACCAGGTAAAGCACCCCCCCCCCAGGTATAGTATAAGCATAAATGATAAATAAATTGTTAAGCTATGAGTATAGGAAAGGTTGCCATTTATGCCAAAAATGCTGATTTATGCAGGGTAAATACCATAGGCTTAAGCTAATAATGGTGACTGGCAAGTTGTAGTAGTTATAACCGCGGTGGGGGGAGCTGCTGTGAAGGAAAGGGTGTGCTAGATTTATAACAAGACAAAATGAGTCATTGCGAAACAGCATGTGGCACAATAAGAGTTTTATTTCGATGAACTTGAAATTGCGATTAAAACTTGATTATTTGCACAGCCCTGGCGCATTGCATAGCACTGACATACATTAAATGAAATTTAAAGAGAAACTGCCATTTTTAAATTGACAGACAATATTCAAATTACAACTTCAACTTGAAAATGAAATCGCCAACTGGAGTTTTGCATTTGAATGATGTCCTTATTTTAGCTCATCTCTAAAGACAAATAATATGGAAACGCAACTTGCGGCAAGTTTAGGATGCACACTGACAATTTGAATATAAAGTCTATTTCACATTCATGATCATCATGGCAATGTTAGGTTAAAGTACACTGCAAATAATTTTTCAATTGAGTTTTCATTTTGTTTTTAAAGGAGCTGTTTGAGACTTTCACTGCCACTAAATGTTTCACTTCAGCACCACCTTTTCAGACTAAAACAAATGAGTGCTACTGCCCACCAGCCTTATTTCAAATAATTTTACCTTGAAGATCATCATAAAACACACTCCAACTGGACTGAAACAAAACACCATCTTTGTTAGTCTTTTCACTGTTCCAACAATCACCAACTCTGGTTTAGTCAATACAAACTCTTGATTCACCGCCTCTATGCCTCGGCAGGAAGCCGCAAAACGGGCTGCAAAGGCTGCAAAATAATCCTTGGGGACAAATGCGCACTAAAAGTGCAATGTGACGACATTATGGAAACAATCCATATAGAGATAGACCTTTTTGTTAAACAGTTAGATCCTTTTTGTTTAACCAGAAACAGCATTTATATCGCTCTCGCTAGCCACTATACTCCATTGAAAAGAATCCCAATAATTTTACCACGCAGATCATTGATAAACACACTTCATTCAAACTGACCGGAAACAATGTAAAACTGACCAAAACAGTCTTGGTTAGTTTTTCCACTGTTCAAACAATCACCATTCTGGTTTGGTCGAAATAAATCCTTAATTCACAGCATCACATGAAAAAAGAAACAGCCATTGTAGCGCTCTCCTCAAAGCCAACAGGTCCACAGCGAGGGACTCACATCCCCTAACATGCACGTGCGGCCAGACAGGCTACCCAAACAAAGACACTGAGAAACTCTGTGACTGTGATTCTCTGCTCGGGACGCCATTACTCCACCATATCTTTACATAGCAAATAGTTGTTTGCGGATATATTATTGTACAGAACCTTTAATTTTAGGACGTAATTTTATTATATATATATTTTCAAACATAATTCTTTATTTAAAAGTTCAATTATAATACAGTTTGTATTGTCATGAAACATGCAGGCACGAATGAAAACCTACTTTTCAATTTAATTTCATTATTTCATTGTAATATTGGCAGCTACACACTTTCATATAATTGGGATGAAAACATCTTGCACAAATATCTTGTGACTTCAAATTCAACATTATCCATGCTACTGCCATAACAGAAATAAATGCAGAATAAGTCTTGATACAGTCCAAGCACAAAAACACACAACTGTTGTTTATGAGACAGAACAGAGGAAAGAGACAAAGAGATCAAAAGACATTAACATGGGACAATAAACAACCTCTCTGTTTAGGGATATCCAAAACTGTTACCATATGCCTTTGCAGATTCTACTGCAAAACTGATTATTTAATGGCTGGCTGTCATCCTTCTCACATTCCTGACTCTAGGGTTATGTCAGGAAAAAAAGATCAAATACATCTCCAAAACAGCCTAACTTCAGAGGCTGATGCAGGAAGAAATACTTGCTGGCATATCGTGACACTGTGGATCAAATCAAATTACTCAAGTCTTGTAGCATGTCACTGCCACTGTATTAGTGCTGCATTCAAGTCTCATGGGCATAAACCGGTGCAGTGAGAGTTAAAAGCAGTTCCCTGGAGGTGTTTGTGTGTTTGAACTTGCTTTGAAGGTGCCTTGATTGGAATTTGAACCACAATTTGAATGCTCCTAATAAGTAGGAAGTAGTTCAAACAGGACACTCTGCCATCCTTTAAAGATGACATTAATGGAGCATACAGTCATAAGCGCATGAAAAACACGATGTACCAGACATGATAAACATAACAGCGACAGGCAGACGGCTGCCTATCTCAAGCTTGTCTGTTGATGTGTTCAGTCAGCATTGAGTGTGCACATCAGGTGGTTACCTTCGTCTTGAAGCTCTGCTCCGCCTCCCAGAGCTGAGCATGCTGTTCATCCACAGCAACCTTCACCACATCCTGCTTCTTATTGATCCTGTTCCTCCAGTCCTGCTCACCACTCATCTTCAACAAGGCCACTCTGAAGGAGGAAGAGTAAGCAGAAGAAGGAAAAAAGTTACAATAAAGTTCATATGAGGGGTGAAAACACAAGATGCTTTAGCAAGATATTGTGAGATGCTGGGATTTACAGGGACATTGTTGGACCTGACTCAAAACCTAATTCGCATGACTCAAAACCAATAAACTTAAATTTGATAAATCATAATACTAGTCATAGTACTAGAAATGTTAAGTGACTGTGTTAGTGATGAGGTCAGAAAAGTGTTTGTGGTACTATCAATTATGTAATTTCTAATTTAATTAGTAGGAATAAAAATAAAAAAAATTCTTGGACAATTACATTTTTTTTCTAATTACAACACTGTGATGCTAATGTAACTTAATGTAATTTGACAAAAAAGGAGGCACATAAAAAATTATCTTTAAGCTATCCAAAGCTCAGAAATTGCCCGGCCAGCACATCTAAAACTAACTAATCAACATATTTTTTCTTGTTTGTTAAATCCCCATTAAAAACAAAAGATGTAAAAATCATGCTGTGATTTTAGTTAAAGGGATACTATGCAATTTTGCAGAGAGTTTGTTGATATTTGAGTCCAAATGCTCTTTCTCTCTGGTCACAGTAATTTCATTAGGTCATTGCTGTCAGACAGTTGGTGGACTGTTTTTTTTATATCAGCACAATACATGATGGTATGTATAGCTTGCTTAGTGACCATCGGTTGTACACTACTTTTCAAAATGCATTCTGAGATACACTGAGTGGGCTATATAGCAGTATAATAATTATCACTATACATTTGGACAGCACTATAAAATGGCGACCTCAATATATAGTGAGTAGTAGTGGGTGATTTTGGACACAGCCATGAAACCAGCAGAGACTCCAGAATCTAACAGAATAAAAGCTGGTAATTCCAAAATGTCAAACTATTTCTTTAAGATCACTAGCTTGTATTAAATTTCAACTTTTACAAATATTTAGCCAATAAGAAATGAGTGACACATTTTAGAAAAAAATGCACACATGCAGTAAGTATTATAGAGCCAATATAACAGACAGCCCTTTGCACAAGGTTACTGCAAAGTAAGCACTTCCCCTAAGCTTTTAACTCAACCTGTCACAGCATTGACAGCAACAAAAAACAGGGACGTTGCCACAAGCACTTTAGTCTCATCTACAATACTGTTTGCAGTTAAGACAGCAGATACTAAGCAGAAGCAGAGAGCATCCCACTTAGTAGCCACAGTTAGAAATACGGTTAAGTTCTGGATCACAGATAAACAGACTGGTGACAGCTAATGGACAATTAGATATAAATATCACTTTGAGATCTAAGAGAGCTGGAAGAGTATTTGACAGGCTTTGGCTTAAACACGGAGTTAAAGCAACAAAAAAAAAAAAAAAAGGTGCTAGGATTTATTTTAGCTAAAGTAAAGGTAAGCCAAATGTTACAAACACTAACTTAAAATCACTGTTTGGACATACAGTCTTTTAAATGAGGAGTTGTGGAAAGCTGGGATTACGTATAAAGCACATGGATGATTATAAGATCAAAAAATGAATTATAGTGTGACAATGCAGGGTGTTGGCAATGCCATCTGCTCCTCTCACAACCACCCCCAGTGTGACCAAGTGAGGGGAAGTCCTGTTCTGCCCCAGCGGCTCCACAACAACATCCAGAAAACAGAATGAAAGTAATACTGAATGGATGTCGCAAGCTGTATCTGGGATACAGATCCTGCCTCCAGTAAATTCCTTTGAAAATGGGAGAGACTCAAGGACGCCTTGACATAGTGAAAAGAGTGAGTATGATGTGACAGAGTACACAAGCAGACTGGAACAGGCAACACACACCCAGTTTACATGTACTTCCATTATATCATTAATCAATTTAGAGTGTGATTGCTGCCTGGTGTGTTTAGCAGTCAAACCAGCAGGGTGTGCTTGTTAACACAATGTGACATAACTAGACTTATGTAATCATTGAATTAGTCTGGGAATCCAATACTGAGCTTCAGTTAAAGGTCAAAGTCAAAGATACGTGATTAACTGTACATTTTAAGTGCACTGCAATGATTTTATATCATAAAAATGATAAACATGAAAACATTTGCTTAAAGAATAATATGCCAAAAACCAAAATCTCAAAAAACTGACTGCTTTACAGGCTTTATGATCATGCTGTGTATCAGTTGTATTTAATGAGCTGCAGTAATATTGAGTAAAATCCGTAACGTGATGATAAATTCCTACTCCCTTGTGTATAAGAAACAAGGTCAGAAAAACAGAACTTGCTGTGGATAGGGGCAGCAACAAAATGTATTTCAACCACCTAAAAAAATCAGTTGAAGTGTACGCTATTTATTTTCATCGCTTTAACTTGCTGTCAGACAGCACTTTCCGATGGGAAACTGTAGGTTATACAGGGACTATGGATAAGTAGCTCATACAACTATACCTTTAATATTCCATTCTATATCCTGGCCAGGCCTGGCCTGGGGAGGACAGCAGGGCAGCTGCAGAGGCTAAAAATAAAAACTCTAAGAAACCACTACCTTGCTCTGTCTTGTCCTCATGATTTCCTTTTCTGTCTCCATTTAACCCACATTTCAAGCAAAGAATGAAAGAGAAACTTCTCTTCCTTCAGCCAGAGCTTTGTTGGCTTTGTTAACTGGCCAAATGATCAGAAGAAGTATATTTTAGACCAAGCTAACCTGAATGTCTTTTAGATTGAGGTAATAGTTCAAACAGAAGCCTACTTGCAAATGGTTTTAAACTGTTCGAACTAAGAAAACATTCAAAAAAATATATTTCTGCATGCACAAAAAGCACAAAACAACAACTCTAACTACTCTAAGCTTAGCATCAATAACAGCTGACCACACCACATGGCTCACCTCTGTTTGATGGACATGTGTCTGGCCGTCATCATGTCGTTCAGTTCATCTTCATGCTCAGGTTGAACCAGGCCAGCTGGGGGTCCACTGCCATTTATGTGTGTATCTGCCACTGGAGGCTGACACACACTCCTGGGCGAACCAGATGCTGCTCTGGATGCAACCACAGTGGGCTCTAGCAGTTCTGTGAGCAGAAGCAGACAAGCACACGCAAAGGAAAGCGTAAAATCAATAACATGACTACACAAACAACATAAATGTTACAACGGTTTCCAATGGGGGATTAGATTTTAAAAAATGGCATAATTTTTCTGCTTAGAAAAGACTTAAAAGAAGATCCTGTTTAGGATTCAACACTTTAAATAACACAATCTTCCAAAAATGTCAAGACTATAGGTTTTGTCATTAATCTCACAGTGCAAACTCAGCATCACAAAACATAGTGGGAGCAAACATCTTTCACGCTTACCAAGAGGCTCTCATCTGCCTGTGAGAAGCAGCGTAAACACTTTTCACAGCTTTAAACCTTCCAGCCACAGCTGTAATCAAATAACCCACGCTATTTTGTAGGAACACTACTGCCTGCTTTTCGTGTGTGCATCAGCTCTGCTCTATCACTCTGTCCCCACTCCACAAAAAAAACAACAATCATCTGACTGATTTCTGTGCTCTCTGACAAGTTGTAGAGACAAAGTGCTTTGCTTGGAAAACATGAAACCACAGTTTGAATGTCACATTTTCACAGACGACGCACACATGGCCGTGGTGGAGAAATGGTTGTTGACTGTTGAGTGAAATTGACACCGATGTTCATTAAGTCTATTGCTCTTTATTTAGTCTTTATGTTTTTGCTCTTTGAATATTTAAAACCTGCTTCACTGTTCTATCCAGCATCACTTTGCATTTTATTAATAAACCCACAACCACTTAACAAAAAATTCCTTGTTAAATGCCATCATCATCATGATAACAAGCTCACATTAACAATGCTAACGTGGAGAAGTTCAGCGGGTATAATGCTTACTGTATAATGACTGCCATTTTAGTCTAGCATTTTACCATACTAAAAATTTGCTAATTTGCACATGTTAAAAAATCTATTCTGTTAAAGAAAACTAAAGTAACCACTTATTCTTTGTACTCTTCTGTAGATAAAATAGCTTACATGGAAAACCAGATTTGTAAATGCTAACATAATTGATAACATTATGACAATGTTAACATGGTAACGTTTAGCAGGTTTTAGGTTCCTAGTCTTCTGACCACTCAAGTGTTTTACACTACATGTTTATACATTGATGACAGTAGCTAGCATGCAAGGTACCAGCTGCTCATCAGAAAGAAAATATTCATTCACACTCACACACTGATGGCACAGCCTTCGGGAGCCATGTGTTAGCTTGCTAAAATTTGCTAATGAGCACACAGTTTGAAAATGACATATGTAGTGTTGTCATGATACTGGAATTTCTAACTTTGATACAATACCTTGAAAAATATCAATACCATTTGAGGTGTCAGTTAGGTATTCAATTTGACTTCCAGTTGAGTTTAGGGTATAACTGTCAAAAAACAGCTTCCTGTTTAATTGCAAATAATTACTCACCAAGGCAAGAGCATTTGACAAGAACTTTGAGATGGATGTGGTCAGCCTGTTATGAGGAGCATAAATGCCTCACTATGGACATTTTTGTCCGCAAGGTGCTAAGTGGGGTAAAAATATGAAAGAGGCATAAGAAATTAATTTTAAAACGTGTCCTTTCCAGATGCCAGTAAGTGGCACTATCACTATGACTGAATATTGACAAGTAAGTCTCTAAGAGGTTTACTAGTGAATTTTGGGACAGATCGGACCATGTCTAGTCCATTTACATAGACTTCCTTTTTCATGGCGAGACATCAATTCAACTCCATGCCATGGACACACCGTTGGATCAATCAAAAAAAGCTTTGCAATTTAACATTGCAAGGCTCTTAAGATGGCGCTACCCACATTTGAAGTCAATCGGGTTAAAGCTCTAGTTTGCTCCAAGAGGCTTATTTTTAAGTCAAGAGATCCTAAAGGCCTCAAATATCTGTTTAAAAAATTGAAAATCACGCAGGAAGCGCAAAAAGGCTGACTTCCTGTTGAGAAAATTATTAAAAAAGCAGAAATGTGGACTTTGTAATAAGAGCCATAATCCAAACCACATCTCATGAAGATCAAAGAAACTTTGTCCAAAACCTATTGTTTGTTTAGGGGCGCTATTGAGCCCCCTGGCCACGGCCAACCCCAATCACTGCAGAACATTGGATTTCCCACCAGACCAAAAGGTGTGTGCAAATTTTTGTGAGTATCCTAAGACCATGAAAAAATGAGTTCATTGGGGAGAAAAAAAAATCTGAGTAAAAACAGTAGGTTCCTTGCACTTTCGTGCACGAGCCTTAATTACTAAATTATTTAATCAACATAGCTATCTTAGTAAATTAAGTTTCAGTTAAATTACTTCTGACCTCGGTAAAAGTATTTCCTATCAAGTAAAACTGTGCTGTTTGAAATTCCTCAGGTCTGATAGCTTTGAGGGGCTTAGCTTAATTTTGAGAATTATAAGTGTCTGTTAGGCAAACAACAGGACAACTATCTTATCAACAACAGTTTACTGGGCCATCTTGTTTAATACTTTAGTGGATGATGAAAGGGGAGATGTCTCCACCCTCTCCAGGTTCTTTATAAAGGACGGAGTGTCGGTCCTGCAGGTGCTCTTTCGTTAGCACCGCTCTGTACCGTCACTTTCATTTGGGCTTCCTTGTTTTCTTTGCCAGCATCCAATCACAAGTGACGAGTACTAGCAAATCACAGCACAGTAGGGCGGGGGAAAAAACGCAATTCAAACGGAGCGAATAAGACGAGAAGAAAGCGCTGTGAGTGACAGGAGACAGGGCTGTGAGAGCACTGCAGCGGTGTGTGTATCAGCTCGCTGTCGGGGACAAGAGAAACACATTTTCAGGATCAATACTATGGAAAATGATTATTAAAACAGTTTGAAATATTCAGAATCTATATGCATCAAAAAACCAATATGGACAACACTGGACTCTTTTAGCTATATTTATATAATTTTTTTTCCAATAGGCACTTCTTTACCACAATATTTTGTCACTAGCTACATGTCATTCAGGACAACTTTCATCAAAGTGATATTTGCGGCGCAGTAAGATAAAGTGGCTCTATTCTGGGAAAGCATCTCCCTGCCCATCCACGTGCTAAGCCTGATATTGTATAAACTGTGGAAACGCAGAACATGACTTTCAAATTACATAATTTGTTAAATTCACACTTCACATACACTGCACAGTAAAAAAATTAACAAGCGAGAGAAGGAAATGGGGGGAAAAAAACCCATCTTGAAAAACAAAGTTGTAGTTCTATAATGTAAAAGTAAGCAGATAGTAAGAACCTCAAACTGATCCTTTGAATTCCCTAGCTACTGTTCTTACCTCCAATAATGGCACTGTTCTTCTGACTCTCTGGGCAGTGTCCTTCCTCACTCAGATACGCCTCCTGCCTCGCCTGGACCATGTGGCTCTCTGAGCTCTGCATGGCTCTGTCACCTGCCCCTCTGGCTAGCCACTGCTCCTCTTCCTCCTCCTCCCCACTCCTCTCTCTTCCAGTCTGGGGCTGGGGCAGTGCAGCCTGCCTGACCACTCCCTCAGGAGAATACAGCTTCCTCTTCCCTCCTCCCAGATCAGCTCCGTCTTCTCTGTGGGAAAAGATTCCGGACCTCTGTTGGTCCACAGAGTCCTGGGACATCAAGGCCAGGTCGTGGCGAGGGGGCAAAGACGAGCCCGAGCTGGTAGGGAGGGGTTCAACCCGGGCTGCTGCTCTGGTTATGTGGATATCTCCGGCATGGTCAGTGGAGACGGTACTTCCTGCTCTCAGAGCAGAAGAGGATGATGAAGTATGGAGGTGTCCGAACCGAGAGCCTGTACCATTATGAAGCTGTGTAACAGGGAGGGGACAGACAAAGAAAAAGTGGGTCAGTTTCCTACAGAGGCTGAGAAACAGGTCGGGCAAACTGCACACACACACAAAACTGAGAGAATCACGCTGACTAATCACCGCCTGCCTGACTCACTGCACTTCCTGAGCATCAAAAGGGCAGCCTATCTCGCCCGTCAGTTGCAGCCCACATCACAAAGCCATGCCAGCAATGCAATCCGCCCCCACAAATTTGCTGTTTTCAGTCCAAGTGGTGGTGAATGAGTTAATGTGCTTTTGTTCTCTTCTCCTCCACCCCACAGGCATCTTTCAAGTCCTTGCTGAAATACACAGCCTCCTCATTGACACAGCAGGATGATGTGAACTGAGTACTCAGAAGCCGGGCCATGCACTGTACATTCATAATAAAATCATCCAACATGGACACGGGCCAAAAGTGAGATGTCATAGCAGCATGTGCTGTTCACAGAAATGTACGGTAATTTCTGAGAAGAGCGAGCCAACTGTGTCAACCTCCTCTGTCTCAGGCAAATGCATGGTGATTGTTCAGATGAACCTTACTTGTAGGTGCTCTACTGGGCTGTCACATAGCTCCAGTTCATCCCTGACGTCTATGTCTGAAGCCTCCTGGAGCAGAAACACGCACAGGCTACAATGCTTGGTTCATGTATTATACTAGCAGGAATAGGAATTGAAACTCATTGACTCTTTCAAACTTAATATTTTAGTTCTTATTACTTAATATTTTATATCTGTTTTTCCATATTATAATTTCACTAGTGCTACTTCTGTATACTATTGCATGTCTGTCCAAGAGGGACTGCCTATATGGTGCTCTTTCTGAGGTTTGTCCCTCTTCCCATTAAAGGTTCATCCAAATCAAGGATAGTAGATGCCATACGTTGAAATTCTATGATGATTTTATCTGAGCCGTACAAATAAACAGTGGTAGGGCAGTACCTTCAGCACGTCACTTCAGTAGTTCTCAAAATCATGCTAATCCTTTCAAACTATATATTTGTATACAACATAAAAATTACACTATAGCCAAAATATACAGAACAACAATATATCTCATTTTCTAAAACCTTACAAACTAAGGAAACAGGAATATGTTCTCATAACAACAAAAAGGTTAGAGTTAGAATAATGCAGACTTCCAGAATAATACAGGCAGAACGGTCAACAGTATAAACTGCAAATGATCCTGTTCCTTCACCTACCTGCTCCATATCTTCCAGTGTGATGGGTTGTGTTTGATAGCGAGTGTTGGCCCTACGCTGACGCGAGTCCCCTCTGGTGCGGGTAACCCTGGTTGGAGGCTGAGACAGTCTGTTGAACAACGCCATCTTTTCTGCCAGGCTAAGGGTGCAGAGGTCAGGCTCCTCCTGATCCTGGATTTGACTCTGGCTCTGGTCCTTTCCCTCCACTGCGGACACAGGCTTAGGGCCCTGGACCTCCTGGGTATCCTGCACTTGTCTGGCCTCCCACGCCTGCTTCCGGGCGGCGGCGCTCTGCTGTGAGGATGCCTGCAGTCTAAGGGCAGGATGACACCCAAGACACAAACAGGAAGGAGAAAGGTAGACTTCTGGTAAGCATGGAAGGAGCTCATGCAAGCTAGCAAGTGGCATGCTACATGACAGGCAGCATTGTGGAGCAGTGTGCATCTAATGACAATGATATCCACAAAAAGAGAGCGAAAAAAAAGGGTTGATGCATACGCAATGAGTTATGCCCACCACAAAGCAAACTATGATATTAAGTAAAATCCTTTTAGTCTTCTTAGTACTCCAATAGTTCAATCATGTGATTACCTCCAATCACACAGGAGGGCACCAACATCGTCAGTTAGGACTTTACACTACAAAAACACATCCTGTGTTTTAAAACGCAATTGTAAGAACACCATCCATTCTGAAAATAACAATATGCTGTGGTGAATGAGCAGCATTCAGTAAAAATCAGTCATGTTAGTCACACACTGTAGGTCGGCGACAGCATGAGCATTCATATCCAGGGTCAGGTACCTATATGGCAGAACAGTGCTGGTAGGGCTAGGGGCGCGTGCTACAGCAGTGTGAACAGTCACCGTTTGTGGCACGTGAGTGGGGACGCTACAATAGTCAAGGACAGGGACAAAGACGCACACACACACACACACACACACACACACACACACAGGTGACAGAGAAAACACACAGATGACAGAGGGGATGAACCAGATTATTTCTAAGGTGATTAAGAAAAAGGTTTATTCAAGCTAAGGGAGAGGAATACAGCATGTTGAGGTTCAGAAATACAGTACTGTGCAAAATGTTTAGGCAGGTAAGGAAAAAATGCTGATGAGTAAGAATGCTTTCAAAATTAGACATGTTGATTGATGATAGTGAATGAACAGAAGAACAATCGTTAACACTTTCAATGAAGGACATCGCTATAATGACTTGTGCATATATTTATAACACGATATAATGCGTCCATAAGACATTATAACAGTTGTTATAATCACTTACAAACATGCATTAGGCGCTATAGCAAAGTTCATAACGTATTATGACCTTTTGATTTAATGTTTTATAACTAATAGTAATACCAGTTTATATCAATGTGCGGCAAGAATCTCCGACCATGTTCCATAACACATTATAACCACCGCCTCCGCCTCGTTATGAATCCACTTTAGTCACCATTTACAATTAGTGATATAAAATGGAATAATAGCTTATAGTAATGTTTAAAGTTATATAGCATGTCTTTGTTTGCTTTAAGTAAATTGTTAAAATATCTATCCCTGTATAATATATTCCAGGTGGACATAATACCATATGAACTAATTATAAGACCTTATAACACGTAATTGTTTGCTTTAAGTAAAGTGACACACATTTAGCGCAGTGAAGTGGTTGTCTTTAATCGTCCACTGCATCTGTTAGGGCCTGTCCACAGGCTCGCCATTCATCTGTGACAACATCTGAGCCTCTTCTTACATGATGTTGGTCGGCAACAGGTCTTCTCTTGAGCGATCTCTCACCACCCTGAGAATGAGTGTCCTTGATGTAATTATGTTGTGTTTTTGTGCTAAACTGCAAAATGTTCAAAATTCATACAGATTGTTCATAAAGTGAAAAAACATAAATAAAAGTTGTTTTCCTGCGCTAAATGTGTGTCACTTTACTTAAAGCAAACAATTACGTGTTATAAGGTCTTATAATTAGTTCATATGGTATTATGTCCACCTGGAATATATTATACAGGGATAGATATTTTAACACTTTACTTAAAGCAAACAAAGACATGCTATATAACTTTAAACATTACTATAAGCGATTATTCCATTTCATATCACTAATTGTAAATGGTGACTAAAGTGTATTTATAACGACGCAGAGTTGGTGGTTATAAAGTGTTATGGAACATGGTCGGAGATTCTTGCCGCACATTGATATAAACTGGTATTACTATTAGTTATAAAACATTAAATCAAAAAGGTCATAATACGTTATGAACTTTGCTATAGCGCCTAATGCATGTTTGTAAGTGATTATAACAACTGTTATAATGTCTTATGGACGCATTATATCGTGTTATAAATATATGCACAAGTCATTATAGCGATGTCCTTCATAGAAAGTGTTACTGAACAATCTAAATCAAAACAAAATATTTGGCGTGATATTTGCCTTCAAAATAACATCAATTCTTCAAGGCATACTTGCACATAGTTTCTGAAGGAACTGGGTAGGTAGGTTGGCAGTTCTTCTGTGGATTTAGGCAGCCTCAGTTATTTCTCTCACTTCATGTAATCCAAGACAGACTTGATCACGTGGCTCAGTGGGGGCCATGCCATAACTTCCAGGACCTCTTATTCTTCTCTATGCTAAAGATAGTTCTTAATGGCTTTCTCTGTATGTTTGGGGTTGCTGTTCTGCTGCAGAATAAATTTGTGACTGTATATCTCAGCATTGAGGAGACCATTATCTCTGAGCAAATCTCCACCTCTGTTTGCAGAAATGCAACAAAAAAAAAGAAAAAAAGCCTGCGGACTCTCCTTGTACTGCTCTCTAGACCTTCGGCTGAGCTGATGGTACGGCTGGACATCTTCTGATATGTTATCATCTGCTGCAGTAAGTTCCTTTGGCCAACCACTACGGCCCTCAACTTTGCCCTTTTCTTTGCACTTCTTCAAAAGAGCTGTCTACATTGAAATGTCTAACTGGGAGAGACCTTGCCGATGCAGTATAAATACGTTGTGTCTTAATGCTGTGTTCAGTCTTGCCATGGTGTCTGACTTTTGACAATAAACTGTCTTAAGCAGCCTTAACTCGTTAGCTGAGTTTGGCGGGTCTTCTCCCAGTTGTATTCCTCCTACACAGCTGTTAAACTTTCAGTTAACGATTGTGTTGCAACCTATATATTGAATAGGTGATCATTAGCACCAGTTGGGTATAATTATTTAATCATACACATGAAGATATGCCTATAAAATCCCTGGCTTTGTGCAATTGTACCTTTGACAATTGATGCTGTTTTGAAGGCAAAGTGTGGTCACACCAAATATTGTTATTATATTGTTATTATAATATTATATATTGTTTTTGATTTTTCTTATGTTCACTCACTTTGTAGTTTGTTATTTGAAAATTTTGTTATTTGAAAAGTAATTTTCTATCTTATACTGACTCTTCACCTCTGTCTGAAACAAGCTGTAGATGCTCCTGTCTCTATAAGCCACCCCCTCTCTAAGCCCACTGTCTTCTGATTGGCCAAGACCTGAAGCATGTTTACCAGGCTTTTGCTCAGCTGAGCAGTACCAAAGGAATAGGTAAGTCCTGCCACTCGGCAGCCATCTTAATAAAGGCTCCAGGTAGTTATTTCAGACTAACAAGACCAGGGTCTTATCTGAATGAATTGGGAGGAAGCCATAACTGCACTTTCACTGGTCTCTGGGACCTGCAAGAATGGAGTCAGCAGTAAAATCTGATAAAAATCGCTGAAAATGTTTGATCACTTTGCCTCAAAATATGGTTAAAAAAGTGTTTCCCCACCGAAGTGACGCATGCGCAGTAGATCCTTATGTTAGTGGAACCACACGATTGGATGAGTTTCCCGTCTCGGCTGTTAAAAGCAGACGATTGGCTTTCTATGGAGAGGGGCAGGATACCCGCCATTTCTGGATTAACAAGTTTTCCCTATAGAGTTGTATTGAAGATTCTTAAAGTGGCATTTCTCCTCTATAAAACGTCTCTGGTGGTACAGACAAACTGAAGGTAGTGGTGCAGGCATATTACCATATATGGAATACCGGCTCGGTGTGGAGTTAAAAAAAGCTGTTGAAAGAGCATTCGGAGCAGGAGGAAATATGAAGTTTTGGCTCACAGGGATTTCTTTTAAATACTTTAATGTCATTATTTGAAGCTTTCATCCAAAATTGTAACATAGATAAGGAAAAGCATAATAGGTCTCCTTTAAACCAAAATTTCATTTCAGAGTTCATGGAGAATTTTATGTACAAAGGAAATTGTGGGTAATGTCCAATGCATAAAATGTGATGGAAAAGCTATCAGGATGAGAAAATACTACTACATCATGTGGATTTTTCAATTACTTAAAGGGTAGATCCACACATATTTAAAAAAAAATATGTCTCATTTACCTCCACTGAAGTCTAGCCATGCAGATAGTTTTATAGAGATATCCAATGTCTGAGATTTCTGCCTCCACCTTAATACAATAATCCACAGAACCAAGTTTTTTCTGAGTGCGGTCTGTGGATATTCCAGAGCAGTTGGAACATTGTTCCCTATTTTCAGTTATTTTCAATGCTGTGAGCACCACAAACAAAATCCTGTTTATGTCCACTGTGGTGGTGTGGAGGCAGGTGTCTCAAATGTCTGAAAATGTAATTTAATAATGTGTCATGAGGGGTGAATGAGAAATGTTTTGTAATGTAGGTATGTGACACTTCAAAGCACTTTAGTTGAGCTTTTATTAAAGGAACATTGTTCCATATCCTCATCACTTTCCACCTGAAATTCAGATGAGAAGATTAATACCACTCATGTCTGTATGGAGCTTGGCTCTGTGGAAGAGACCTGAATTTTGACAAATGTCAACCTATATCACTTCAACATAAAACAAAGTAACTTGCAAAGACTTACGTCGCAGCGATGACTACTTCCTCAGTGGTGACTGGCTGAGTTCTGGATCGGTCTTGTGTCCGTCTTAGTCTCCTGTCCACTGCTGCATTCCTGGACCGTGGTTTAGGGGCTCCGCCATCAATGCTCTTTTCAAGTTCCTGGATGGAAACGGAAATATGAAAAATCCTTATAAATCAATCACCTCATCTTAACTCTAGTAGGATAACCTTTTAGAAGAGTTAACTTGGTTGTTGTAAGATTTTGTAAGAAGTGAAAGTCTGATGAAGCATGGGCATTACAGACTTTAACAAGGGATTATTTGCATTGACTTTGACAGTGGGTCTGATACTTGATTTGGATACTGAAGTATCAACTGGATAAGAAATTGAAATTGAATTGAAAATTGAGGGACATTAGGGACGTATTTATTATCAAAGGTGTTTGGAAATGTAAGTACATACTATCTTGAGCTTAAGAAACTCAGGGCATGTTTGAGGTCAATGTGGAGTGAAATGTCTCCATTAACACGCTTCCATTGAAATGCCTGTGCTGAAACCAAATCACGAATATTTCCAAGTTCTTATTTCTAAATCCCCACAGTAGTGAGAAGACAGAAAAAAACTGTGTCAATGATTGTGTTCTTGATTGGAAGCACATTGCTCCATGCTTGATGTCTGGAACCAGCATGTTATCTGCAGAAATGAAAGGACATATAGGCGATAGTTGAAGCTCACCCTGAAGAGAGAGCGCTTGGCTGCTACACTCAGCTTGGCCCGTTCATCTAGCTTCTCTTCATCAGCTACAGAGAAGGGAAGCCAGGAGGGAAGAGGACACAGAGACATTAGAACCTTTGAAAGTCTTCTCACAAAAAAACAAGTCAAAATTATCTTTCAAGCAGTGCCCGAGTGGTTGGTGAATTATGATCATATTGATCAACTACACATTTTTAAAGTGTACAAGACTTAATTTTAAATTCTATTGAAGATACTAGAGTTTCTAAAAATACCAAATATGTCTTGCTTTGGGTAAATGTGTTTGAAATGATGTCCAAGATATCTAGAATATTTCAGTTTGATGGAACGGTGCAACCATAAAAACGTGGAGTTTTGGGTCTGATTTAGTGTAAACATCATAGAGTTTCAATTATAGGCTGGAACTGTACAGAATATACCGTATTACATACGGTATATTCTGTACCAGAGAGAAAACCTTGAGGCTACTTGAGGGAGGGTGGAAAGATAAGAGGAGACGTTAAAGGCTGAACAGTTAATTATTTCTCATACATTTTATACGGAGACTGGATTTTTAGGAAACTCAAAAAGATTGAAAACCAATTGCATCACATTTACAGAGTGGAAGATACAGTATGACTATTTAACATTTATATTTGAGTTTTAACTGCGGCATCTGCTTTTGGCGAAACTAATATATGACAGCAAATTAGGGCTGTAGCGATTCATTCATTCAGAAACCGGAGTAACTTGACGCATAAAATGCATGAATGGAAATTCCTAGCCTCAATGCTTCTGCTGTGAAGTGAAGACGACGTGATTTAATGGCATGGATTGCAAAATAGACGAAGAGAGAGAAAATAGCGAGAGACAAAGAAGAGACTGGCCAGAGAAAAAATGTCCAAAGTATGGGATTATTTCAGGTTAAAAGAAAGCAACTCTGTACAGCGTGTCTACTGTAAACCGGAACCAGCCTACCACAATAGCATGACTGCAGTGCTTCAGCATCTGAGCAGAAAGCATCCAATCTAGACATCAAGTCCAAGGAGTGGACTCGAAAACAAGGTAACGGTAATGTTAGCGTTTAACCTAAATAATGATTGCTAGGCACAATAAAATTGTTGTAAATGTCCAACCATGCGTTTGTTGTTGTTGTTCTCCAGCTAGAGTCTGTGAGTTTGGGAAGTACAGTGAAGTGAGTTGCACAGCTGATCCCGGTACTGGGGGCGCCAATCAAAAGTATTTCTTATCCGATTACTTGATTAATTGATGCAATCTGTAGAATAGTCAATTACTATGATAATCGATAGCTGCAGCCCTACAGCAAATGCACTGCTGAGACGTTCAACTAAATTGCATTTGTTGTGTCTTAGAAAAGAGTCTTCTTTTGTCACAATAGATGGAATATTTCAAAGCAACACATTTTTAAGTGTCCATTGATCTCCATCACTATAATTATCTTTATCATTACCCACCACCAGTACAATCTGGGTTTATAGCTGGGAGCAAAGATAAACCATAAACCTGTGACTGGCGTCACTGCAGAGCTAGACGGGTGTGAGAGGCATGTCTGTATACACACAAATCTCTGCAAGACATATGACATGACATCACCAAACAACTATTCTCTTTTGATTGACACCGCTGTACTGAGCCCAATATAAAATGCGTCCCAGCTGAGCGTGTGCTTATAATAAACAGATGAGAGGGTTCTGCCCTCAGTGGAGCTGATGTGCTCTTATGCTACTGTAAGCACCAGTAACAAGTAGTATTGATAACAGACTAGCAGATAACAGTGCCTGTTACTAAAACCATGCAATTATGATTCAGAGCAGGCTTAATTTAAATGCAAAGCAACTCAACAAAATCGTAAACCTAACATTTTTTAATACTTTTTATACTCTTCAACTCAGCCCATCCAAAGACAAAAGAATGATGAAATATTTTATTCTACTCAGAGAATAGTGTTGTTATCTGCAAATTACAAGTCCTTCACTCAGTTTATGGTGACATTAATACCCTTTAAAGAACCTAAATATAGTGTGTGAATGTTGATTTTGGTAGCATTAATTCAAAATTACATCATGTAACTAAAAACATATGATTCATTAGCTACAAACAAAAGTGCATCACTTTTATTGCTGTAAATGTGCCATTAAACATGCAACTGAAGTCCCAGCCAAGCAATCTCATAGCTCACACACAACAGCCATGCTAATAATTCTACTAAAGATAGCCAACAATTGCGCCAGAGGCTACAGTAGTACATGAGCTTTATGGTTTTTTTATTTTCTTGAGAACACATTCATTGTAATACATCCTAAATGTCTGTAACTATGTTCATCAACAAATATACTTGCACTCTAACCACTTATGACCAAATATGTGTACCATATGTCCAGATAATGTTATTGATATGTTTTGAAAACCATGATTCACTCTTAAACAAACTTCAAATCTTAGCCGGGACAAAAAAAAAAAAAAAAGACTTACCTTCAGTGGAAGCAAGATCTGAACTCACACAGGACCTTCAAAAGTCCAAAAAGAAAAAAATAATTAGCAAAAGCTAGCAACAATGCTTAATTCAGTAGTATCAAAGGTGTTTGGTTAGAAAGAAAAATGAATCTAGGTAGTCACAGAGAAGGTGAGGAGATGCAGTGAAAAGCAGTCGTTTCTGGTATGCTGGAAATGTGACAGCGAGTGTTTTGTGAAGAAAGGGAAATATTTAAGTAAAGCGGACTAAGCTGGGGAATTAGGCGGCATTACAAGTCTGTTCAGTTCCATGGTCTCAGGGAGTGATTACCAACAAAGGCCAATTCATGCTTCCCTGGTATAGTCACATGCAATGACCACTGCCAAGGCCCAATCAGATGGACCTTTGACCTTTAAGCTTCCTTGCTTGCTAATGTTGCTAGAGTGAGGAGCAAAATCAAGGACAAAGTGAGCGTGTACATGACTGTGTGTGTCACAACCACTGACCTGTGGTAAACTATGATCCATATCATGCTATTAATCTGATTATGGATTATCGAAATACAATCAAATTATTTCTTTATTTATTTTAACCTGATTGGAATCAACATTCCTATGCATAGAATCACTCAAAATCAACATCATGTTATGTCTTTGACATGCATCATCATACGGATATTTTCTAGCATTCACTCGCGGCAATACATTCTTGAGTCCAGAGCAGTACCTATCAGTCTCCTGGCGCTCAGCAGAAGTGATGGGCTGCGTCCTAAACCTCTCTGAGGTCTTTCTACCATCCCCAGGACAGATATACTGTCGAGGCCTGCGCCCCCTGTCCTTCTCCCCTCTCCATGGGGCCTCGTAGCCAGCGAGTGCCCTCTCCCCCATAACCTCACTGGAGGGGCCACCCAAGGAGAGGGACCAACAGATAGAGTACCCAAAAGAAAGAGAAAATACAGTGTAGTGAGGGAGCGATGAAGAGGGACCGGTAGCAAAAATGTTTAAAAGCAGAGGTTTGAATATTTAGTCACACCACTGGTTTTTAAATCAGTATGTGAGCAAGACAATGCAGATTTATTAGCGATTACACCATGCACATGTTCATTGGACCCAAACAAGTCACAATGCCAATAAAGAACAAAAAACAAACATCAGAAAAAGCTTAGGAACTTGAATAATGCATTAATACCATTTCTACAGATTAGAAACTCTGAAAACTATGCTTTGATGTTAACTTCACTCCAGCCTTAGTTGCTTGTTAGTCATTCAGTAGCCAGCAGATGTTAGGTAACAAGCAGCACTGAGTTCTAGAGCAGCCAGCCAATGAGTAGCAGCGGTGTAGCATTTGACTTCGCCACCTACAGCTCATTCCTGCGGCTGGTTGGGGGGGTGGTGGTGCTTTCCATGTAGGAATGTCTAAGCAGGGCCACTGACACCCCGGTGTCGTTGTGACTCTCTCGGTTACTGAAACCTTCACCATCCCTGACCTCTTGGGGGTCCTGGGCCTGGTGCTGCAGGTTGCTCTGACTGGACCCTCGTGGATCCCCAGCATCTGACAATGAGCGACTCCGGGCTGTGCTGGAGCTGGAGCTTCCTGGGCCTGCATGTGCCACTCTGGGCTGGATGTGGGTGGCAACCGCCCCTTTGTGGATATAAATGGCATTTTCCCGCTCTCTGGGCTTGCGCCCTGATGGTTGCAGGGCGGTGTGCTCTGTTTCATCCAGCCTGGCTCTGCTTCGGTTTCTTGCTGGATCATCTGCCTCAGACTCCCTTGCCTGCCTGAGACTCAGCACCCTGGACATCCCTTGCTCCTCTTCCCCCCTTCCTCTCCATGGGTCCTCAGTGCTCCTCTCCCTGCGGCGAATCTCAGAGGGCAGCACTGCTTTCCTACTCCTCAGAAGGCCCTCTGTCTTCACATCCTCTGACTCCTCAGTCTCTTCCTCTTGCAGTTGTTGTTGCAGCTGCCGTCCGGCTCTGGATGTGGGACCAGAGGCCATAGACAGGTAACTGGGGTAACCTCCAACTTCTTGTCCTCCCGGTGGCCCTGGTCGGGTGAGTTGAGCCTCGGGGTGGAGTTGGGGATTGGAGTAAGCTTGCTGGGGGCCTGGTGGGTCTGTGTGGTAGTGTGTAGAGGTTTGGGTCTGGTGTTGAAATTTTCTGCGGTACACTGGGGTTTCTGTAGTATTTCCCAGCTCTGGGCTCTTCTGGCTGCCCTCCTCCCTGGCAAGCCTCTCTCTAACTCTGATTCTTCAGGGAAACAAAGGGCTGGTTAACATCTGTACAACATAAATAAACACAGCATATGTATTTTAAACTCATAAAGATGACTATTGTACATGGTCTGATAAAAGGAGCAGACAAAAACAGAACCTACGCCTATCTGGACTTTTATGTATATACGCCAATCAGCATGATGGGAGGAGCTGATTTTGTGTGTCCTTAGAATAGAGTACCAAAAGTGATTACATTTAACGTTGAATGATGATCCACTGATGAATGTTGGCATGTTTTGATAGACTGGAAGAAAACATGTTCATATTCATCAGAGTTAGGTACTGAAAGTAGGGATGCAACTAATCCACTACTGTCAATTAATCCTTTGACTTTGTTGCTCGGTTTTTACTCCTTTTATTTGTAGGCTTTTAGCAGAGTTACTGCATCGTTAGGATTGCCATATATCAATATTTTCAGAATAGGTTGGGCTACTTAGAAATACCATAAATGTGCATGCAAGTTGTGATTTATAACATGTTCTAGTTTTTGGCCTGCATGTCCACAGGTTTTCAACACATAGAAAATATACAGTATGTATGTGAACTCCATAGTTATACTTTTTAACTTTTATTTGGGATAATCTTAGTTTTGGTACTACAGTTCCCACTGGGGGATGCAAGCAAGGAAACATAATTTTGCCATGGATTCAGTGAGTTAGCTGTGGGCAAATCTGCACTATGAAGGGTTAATGCCGAAACAGCTATTAGCAATTCCTGTTTGCACTGTACCCATGGATGTACAGATAAGTAACATTTTACAGTTGCAACCATTAATCAGTTAGTTGTCAACTATTAAATTAAGAGCCAACTACTTTGATAATCAGTCATTCAGAATAATTTTCTTAGGGAAAAAAAATCCTCTGATTCCAGCTTCTTAAAGGAGACCTATTATGCTTTTCCATATTTTATAAATTCTATCTATAATGTTACAATGTTGGATGTTCATGTTAAACATGGCCAAAGCTTCAGATAATGAGGTTAAAGTGTTTAAAAGAAATCCCTATGAGCAAAAACCTCAGATTCTGAATGCTCCGTTTTCAACAGCTTTTTCTACCAACGGCTCCGTTCTACGACACATGGAGCCAGATGGACGGCACAGCAACTCTCAGTCTGCCTGTACAGCTCAGTGGCAAAAACAGCCTGGTAACATGCTTCAGGTCTTGGCCAATCAGAAGACAGTGGGCTTTGGGGGGGGGGGGGGGGGGGGGGGGGGGGGGCTTAAAGAGACAGGAGCATCTACAGCTTGTTTCATAGAAAATTATTTTTTTGAACTTTGAATCATGCTACCATACAGGAGTTGCAGAACTACAATAGAGGATTGGAAATGCAGTATAATAGGCGTGAATATGTTCTGGTTTCTTTCATTCTCAATGACAGTTAATATATGTGGGTTGTGGACAAAACAAGACATTTGAGGACATCATTTGAGGCTTTGGGAAACACTGATCTACATTTTCAGACATTTTATAGACCAAACAACTGAATCGAATAAATAATCAACAGATTAATCAACAATGAAAATAGTTAGTCGCAACCCTATGTCATTTGATTACTTTGATATGGATGAAAACTTCCAAACATGCTCATTATAAGACAAGATCTGAAGAACATCTTTTTTCTATGATTTCTAAGCACAATTAGAAATCAATGTTTGTGATCGACACCAGATATACAAATATTCCTCTTTATAGTATAAATCACACCAAATTTAACAATGTGTTTCAGCTCAAACAAGTTCGTTTTAGCATCTGTACCAAAACTCGTTTTCTGGATGATACTCCTATATGAGATACCTACCTCAACTGATTATTGATAGATAAGTAGAGAGAGGCAAAGAAAAAAAAACCTGAAGAAAATGTAAAGTCAGTATCTAGGAAAAGAAGCAATATAACATCACTACCCAGTGTTTAATCATCCAATCATCTTCATTAGTATGCTTAATATAATGTGTTCTTCAAACATTTTATTTTCACATGGGAATTAAACTGAACACAGCAACATGGGAAATGAAGTTATGGTCCGAAGCAAAGGGAACAGGAGCATTTGGCAATTAGGATGATCATGATGTGATGTCAGCAGAGGTTCTTAAACATGTGTCTTCACAACACAATCAGCCCAGAACCCAAATTGAGTAAACCAGGTTTAACACTATGAGATAATAAAAGACAGAAAGCATAGTCTTGGAACAGTACTGGGTTCTGTTTTGACCTACAGTTTAAGAAGCACTACTCATAAGGGTTCATGAGTTTTGGTAAGTCCAGCTGAATGGCAACATGGCAGGTGATACTGGGGTGAGAAAAAAAACAAACTGGGTGTACCTCGAGGGCCAGTTGATGAGAGAATGCGTGTCGCCCTCAGCATCAGTCTGGAGGAACCAGTCAGTGCTCAGTTTTGCCCTCACACTGTACCAATGGAAAGCCGGTGGGAGATGTGAGTTGAGTGAAAGTCTAGATTCAGTATTCAGCCATTTTTCTTGGCTCCAGCACAGCCCGGAGTCACAATGACACACCACTCGATTACACACACCACTGACTTCACATTGAGCTTGACCAGTTAGAGAAAATAGGCTTGGACACCAGCAGAGTTCTGCTAAGAAAACAAGTTTTACTCCCCAGTGAGACATTTCATTGTTAGTGGTTTTGGGAGAGGCATCACACTCAATAACATTTGAACTATTAATGTTTATTTTTTATATTTAAGTGAAGAGCAATGAAAAACAGAAATATGTCCCTTGACAGATCAGATTTGGCCACAGAGTGCACATACGTTTTGTGGAATAAAAACATGTTATATCAGTGCTTGACTGTATCACTGTATCTGAGACACAGCTCAGAGCTGTCTAACTGTGGTCTTATCTGTGGAAGAAGATATTCAGAGGTAATGCAAACTCATTCTACCACAGCCAAAAAGGCAGATGAGTCATGCTGGCTCTGATGCTGCGCAAAGAAAAATAGCCTAATCACTTTCATTAAAAGGGAGCTTATTTTTCAAATGGGGACAACACTTTTTGAAATTGGTCCAGTATTGAACAAGGGCACTGCAGTCAGTAGAAGCAAAACTAGGCGTAATCCTTCTCAGAAATTGTGCATCGTCAAAGTTCATCCACTAAAGTGCTTATTTTTGCCACCAACAGCCTCAGATTATTATAATAATAACTATCAGAGTGTCTGACAAAATTGTGGAAAGGGTCCCTACAGAAATAAAACTTTTTTTTAAAGTGTAAGATTATTTTTGTTTAGCAAGAAACAGCCGCTACGTCAATCTGCTCAGAGCCACCAGACTACATTGACAAAAACAGTACTTTTACTACAGCTGACTTGTTCGGCTTATCTGTGTTATTGTGCGACTTTGGTGATTTAAGCTTTTAAAAAACCAAAGACACACAGTAACACAAGCAAACTAACCAAACAGGCAGGGATAGACCAGCAACTCCATGTTCTGCAATGTAAAATAGCTTCTTTTTGTCGAGGGAGTCTGGTGGCTTTGAACAGAGCTATATAGCGGCTAGTGCTTCAGGTTAAACAAGAGGATTTTACTCTTTTAAAAAAAAAAGGTATTTCTCTGTAGGCATCCTTTCGATAGTATTGTTTATAACAACAACAACCTGAGCCTGTCAGTGGAGATACTTTGACAATGCACAATAGCCCAGAAGGATTAAGTTGCAGCCCAGTTTCACTTCTGCCGACTGCAGTGTGCTCGCTCAATACTGGACCAATTTCAATATATGTTTTCCTCATTGGTCAATGGGAAAAAAGGGAACAGTTTGAACAATACTTTATTTACTGTTTAATAAAAGTGAATAGGCTATTTGTCTTTTTTCAGCATCCGAGCTGCTTAAAAAGCACTTATTTACTAATGAAAATGAACCTGATAAGGAGTATTTATAAGAGTAGTCGTATGCAAAATCCTAACGATACCCATCCCTACCTGTGTCGCATTCCATACCCCTCTATCTTCTTCCTCTCTGCCTCTAAACTGTCCAATCCAATAAAGCTAATATAGTTTCTATGACATTACATTCATTTGAAGGACACTTTTATTATACTGTTGCTCTTTTAGACCACAGCTGCTTGTTGACTGATAAATCATCACACGGCTGCAAAGCTGGAGTTCTCTCTCTATTTGGGTCTATTTTCTCTCTTTTTTAAAAGATATGTCATAATAATATTTTCAATGCTACATTTAATCAAGAAAATGCCCTGGTCGAGAGCTCAGTTTTTCACAAAAAAACCCCACTTGATTGATTGAAAATTGAATGATAAATCAGAACAGGACTGTTTATTTTTTATTTAATGGCAGAGATAACCTAGATAATACGATGGAAGATGTTTTTCATACTGTAAAGAATAAATAGACACAAATGGCTTCTTCTAAAGGGCCGGTAACTACACTGAATATGTCCAGACACCACCAGAAGCAATGTAAAGAAGCTGGCCAACATTGATAATTGACAACATCTTAAAACACCATTTTAAAGAAAACTATGTTGAACTATGCCTAGTAAAACAGACAGACAGTTTCCAAGGTCAAGAGTGAACTCCTAAAATGTAGCTATTAATGTCAGAGAATTTTGAAGGTCCCACTGATCCTCAAAAGAGGTAGAGGGGGCGCTCTCCTATCTCATTCTTTCCCAACAGGCCTCGCTGGACTTGATCAAGTCCAGCTGTGGTTCAGAGATCTGAATGTGAAGGCACACTGAGCCGCCCAGTAACACAACACCTCCCCTGCACCATAGACACACAGGCCAAGTTTTAAAACCTAAGAGAGGGATTGAGGAACAGGCAAGAGGGTGATGCAGACAGGAACATCAGATAGGTAATGACAGCATAGTCAGCTATACAATCATCATCATCATCATCATCTGTTCGTCAGCAACATGGACTTCAGGGCCAAAGCCTGGGCAAGAACATTGCTGGGCCAGCTGGTTACATCAGAAATAAGGAAGAAAGATACATTATATAGAGGTGCTCAAGCTGATAGCATCTGTACTATCAGTAGTGGAGTCAAAACACTACTTAGTACTTACCCTCAGATAAAAGCACTAATACTTTTAAAAATAGCACTTTAGTAAGTCTTTAAAATCAGATGATAAAAATGCTAAACCTAACTTTCTGAAGCAAAGCCTTTTTGTGACCTTGGGATACAAGTGTCTTATTTTGTTTTGCTATATGTGTGTACTTTTGGACAAAGCCCATTATATGAAGAAACATAATCAGCGCTCACAATGATGTATTTCCTGAATACCTAATTTTGTGAGCAGTGGAACAAAAATCCTAGATTATTCCTTCACTCCTTACATCTCCCTCTCTGCCCACTGTGAGTCCACATAACATTATTTGGTGAACTACTGCATGCTTGTTCATTTGTTCATATGAACAGCATGGGTCTAAATGATTACATGACGATAGCTGTAGGTAAATGTACACATGATTTAATGATTACAACAAAGTTAACATGCCATAAGGATCAGAATGTGGTTAAAGCAGGAGTGCAGGACTTGCATATAAATTAAGGATGTGCAATAAATCGTATTATATTTTTAATTATGATTTTTGCTTCCAACTATTATGAAAATAAGATAATCAAGATTAAATTATTATTGTTCGGCATTCAGTTTCGCAATGATGCTCTTGTTATTTCTTGTGTTATAAATGCAGTGCAACCGTTTCCTTTACAGTGGTGGCTCTTGCCCCTCCCTAAAAGCCCAAACTCACTCTCAACCAGGCTGTTGGCAGTTTTAGCTCAACTTGAGCCAAGATGATGGGTGCTATAACTGCCATGACTTGTCACCATTATTAGATTTAGCCTACTGCATTTTACACTATGCCATTTAAAGTTAATAATGTTGGATTACTATTTCTTATTTCATAGGCTATTTGGGATTTATGGGGTAATGCATATAGAATAATTTTTGAAAATGAAGTATTCAATTTTATTTTAAGTTCAATAACTGCATATGTTTCCTAAGTCAGTGAGTAATCGCGTTAAATTATTGCAATCTCAGTATTGACTAAGATAATTGTGATTATGATTTTTGCCATAATTGGGCAGCCCTAATATAAACGTTAAATTCAAGCCCTTGCCAAACGTGTTCACACAATGCTAATTAAGCCCATCACTGCCAAGTAAATGTTTCTGTATTTCGCAGTATAGCATAGTTTTTAAATCTGGTGTCTGTTGCATCATTCCAGCACTGGCATGCTGGTGAGGATGCATTTACCACCAACAAGCAATGATTTGTTAGCCAGAGCTAAAGGTGGGAACAACCCAAGGTCCATTGGAGAGAACATTTATGACTGTTTGTTTATTTTGTTTATTTATCTTTACTATAATTGTATAGTTTGTGGTAATATACATGAATAATTTAATAAACTATACAATTATGAAGTATTGTATGCAGTCATGCCGATATCGCCACTTGAATTGAAATTTAATGGGGATGACGCAGCTCTCTCTCTACATGGCTCTGGAGTAACTGTTGCGATGGAGTACGCTACAGCAACTTGGAGTATGGCAGAACCTATGGTGGAAAAACCTAAGAAGCATCCAAGAAAAGTGCCCCAGTTAAAAAGAAACTTGGATGCAGAGGAAGGATTACAGAAAAAAAAAAATAAAATAAAAAAAAAAGCGTTCGACAGCGAGGACAAGCATGGGATTATTGTCCTGGAACTGCGGAAATGTCCCTGTATTTTTGTAACTATTTCTGAAGTGGAGGCTGGGGAGAGCTCACCTGTAGGCATACGTCATAAGCACGTTTCGATAGTGTTAATGTATTACTCTCATTGTCACAAGGGGAGAGAAAAGTTCTGCACTGCAGGTTTAAAGAGGTCATATTATGCTTTTTGGCTTTTTCCCTCTCCTTTATTGAGTTATATACCGTGACATCACAGCAAAATGCGCGCCTAGAGGCTCGTCCGACACGCCTTTAAAAACACAGGTGGAAAAACACTCAGCACACAGTGACAAGACGTCCGCCTGCTGCCTCTCCTCTTCCTTCCAAAAGTTATAACTTTATGGATGAAAGATATATTTGTTACAGATTAATAACACCACTCTGAAACTCTTGCTCCAGTCCATGTTGCTAAGCTGGTAAGGGGATATACAGCTGAACCGAAGCCGTGATCACCGGCTTCTCGGGACCTGCCCTACTCTGCTGATCAGATTGGTTATAAGTCCTTAAGTAGGACCTGCGCATGTGCAACTCCCAACAAAGATCTAGTAGATGTGCGATATATCACTCCACAGCTAAAACGGAGCCTTCAACACATAATGAAAAGAGGAGCTGCAGCAATGTGCAGTGTGACAAAAACTATGGTGTTTTTTAAAAATGAAACCATGTAAACCTGTTCTGGAACAACCCCTAAATAAGATTATAAACATGAAAATGAGCACAATACTACCGCTATAACAAACTTCCGCAGAAATATAAATACACAACCAGCTACTAATTTTCACTTTTCACAGCTTCTGTGGTTTTCCAAAGAAAAGCGTAATGTCACTGTTCCTTTTCATGCTTATTACTACGATGTCAAATACAGATCTAATGGCCAAAGTGGACTATTGGGGGTTGTAGCAAGAATGTACACTTTTGTCTAGACTCTATGTGAGAGTTTGAGAGACAGCTATAGCTCATGTCAGCGGTTTACTTCTATTAGTAAAGTGTAGACCCTGCATACCCCAGCATCTTCACTGTTCAGCTTTTAAACATTACAATAATATTACATATTATGTAACCTATGTTTCAAAGTCGTGACAAAACTAGAATCCAGTCTAGCCATGACCTGAAGCGGAGACATAAAATTGTGGGCAAAAAATAACTAAAGGGCCCCTGTGAGTCCCCCCAATTCATTTTGCCCAGAACCTAAAAACTGACTGTGTTCTTATTAGCTTGGAACACTAACCTGGCCCCAATTTGTATGTAGTAAATGGTGAACAGACTGCATTTATATAGCACTTTCCTATCTTAACAACCAAAGTGCTTTTACAATTTCGCTTGGTGATCCAGCCTTGGTGCAAGCTAAACTATGTGTTAGTAAGTATGGTAGAATATTGAAGTGGAACCACAACATTAAATCTGTAATTGATATTAACAGACAGTCAGCTGTGGTAGGTGTTAAGTATTTGGGTAATAAGAACTTGAGGCAGAGGTAGAATATTGTAATTATTATAGGAAATACAAAAACCAAGTTGCAATAAACTGGAACGATCCTTCAGGAAAGCACTTTGTGTTGTTGAACTTCTCAAAGAAGAGCAAATTCTCTTTAAGAATGTGGATCAGCTATAGAGCCAGAGGTTTACTCCACCCAAAGAGCCTCATTGACAGCTTATAGCCAATAGCTTGGCCGGCATGTGCTCATTTGGGAATTTCGTTCAGCAATTTTCTATTCTCAACAGATCCACCTGAAATCCCTAGAATACAACACACTCATTTTGCATTAATCTGCCCATGTATTTTGTAAGCCCAGCTGTAGGTCTCATTGGGACTGGGTCCGTGCTCAAAGATTGTTCCAAGAGTAGCTCAGGTTGCCTGACCTGGTCTGAAACCACACTCCTGCCAACAGGATGACTGATGGACTAGTCTGATGGACCACAGCAAGTCCATCTATTAAAGGTAATGATAGCAGTGTTCTTGTCCACATGGAAACCATGTTCAAACCAAGGGAATAGTCTACTAAGGACATATCAAACACAGAGCAGTAATAAAAAAAGATGAGGGCAAAAAGGAACAGTGATCAAGACCACTCACCCCTGCCTGCTGAGGACGTTGTGGGCCTGCTGCTCAATGAAGAGGTCCCCACGAGATACCCCGTGTTTAGGTGGAGAGAGGGAAGGGTGCCTGCTCAGCTTGGGTGAAGTGGGTGGCATCCCTGTGACTGAAGAGTCCTTGGCGGGCACCCTGGCAGCTGAGGACAATGATGTCACATCCATGTATGAGGAAGAGGATGGTGGCTCAGCAGCTCGGCGTTGATTCTCCAGGTTCATCAGCCTCTCCCTCTCTGAGAACGAGTCCACCCTAATTCGACCCATCTCGTAACCCAGGTTGGGGTGGCCATGCTGTGGTGCCGTGCGTCCTGCCCTGGGGCTAGTGGCAGAGGAACTCACGGTGATGTCCTTCCCTTCTTCCCCCACAAACTCCCCTTTCTGCCTACCGAAGCCTTCCACCTCTTTCCGGGTGCTTGTGTAGCTGGAGGGACAGTCAAGGTCTGGCTCCTGATCCAAAGAGATGCCGTAGCGCTCTGCCAGCTGCCGGCGCCGCTCTGCCTTGTAGCGGGCGATGCGTTCAGCCTTGGACTCCAGCTCTGGGGCACTGGTGGTGGGGCCTGAACTGTAGAGAGGTTCTGTGTGGATGGCGGACTGAGGTTCAGGTCTGCATCGAGCTCGGGACTGTCGCTCCGGAGCGGTTAGCTGCATTCCTGCGCTTTCAAATCCCTCTATGCCATACCGCTGGACTGTAACTACACAACAATGACAAAACATGAGTCAATTATTCCCATTTAAGCATAAAAAAGTTTTTAAAAAACTGTCCAGGTAATGTACTTGTCTCACCACCACAGGGCTCACAAGGGTCAGAGGCCCTGGTGTATCGTGGTGTGTCCTCTTCCAGAAGCCGGTTGGCCACCAAACTGGGCAGGAGAGACGGATGCATCTCACCTTCAATGCCCTCCAACCGCCGAGCAATACGCTCCTTTCTACACGCCACAGGCACACAAACGGACAGGAAGTAAGAGGTAGTCAACCTCAGACGTTACATTATTAAAAACGTTTGCAGCATGTATCGTCGCCTTCTCACCTGTTCATTTCCCAGTCACTTGTGCTTGTGCTAATGCCTTCAAATCGTTTCCTCAATTCAGAGACTAAAGGAAGAATGAAAACATAATACTATTATATCTCAATGAACAGGAAAACACATGCCCTAGCAGTGCCATCTTAATCAATCCAAACTGTTCGTTTAGACAGTAATGGACATTCACAGGTTAGATCTGGGTGGCAGATTGTTTTCTTTCTTTGCAATGTTCTTAATCAAGACTCTATTGTCTATTATCTGTAGGGTTGGGTTCAGGAGCAGCAGACCCCACTGTACACTACCTGTCCAGCACATCAGTGACTAGCTGGTGAGCAAAGCAGTTCATTTAGCAGGTAAAGAGCTAAGAGATATTTACCCCACAAGTTGGTTGAGAGCTAAACAAAGTTAAAAGGAGAGTGTATATTGGCCTTGTATTCACTAGGTGGACAGATACAAAACTCCAAATGAATAATGATGCAGCTCCATGATGGGTAAATAGCACAGGCTTTGCTAACATGTTGGCCATAACAACTTTATAAGACAATAATATGCAGGTGTTGAGTTAACAGCTTGTTATCTCTGGCCTTAAGTGGCCAGAAAAATCTATTATTGCAGGTTTAACATATAATAAGTATAAACATTTAGCTGGGAGCTAAATTCTCCTTCGAGATGACTCTTACAATTTCCCTCACAAATGATCTTTTGTTAATAAAAAAGTGCAAGAAGTTGAGAGATAAACGGGTTGATAAGAAATGTGTTAGTCTAAGTTTAGAAAATCCAGGTATTAAGCCAAAAGGAAATCAGATCCAAAATGGAACCAGCTATTGAAACCCAACCCTTATTAACTATAAGTATCTAAGTATTCCTGTCAAGTTAAAAAAAGTTTCATTATGTTACAACATTCAAAACTTTTGTGTACATCACAAGAAAGGGTGGTGGTCTGGCATTATTGTCCAAAAAAATAATGCCAGAGTTCGATGACCGGTTTTATTTTTCCGGTCATCAAACTCTTTATTTAATTTTTTTACAATTTCACATGTACATACTTTCTATCTCATTGCCCAAATCACAACTTGTAAAAAACTAATCCTCCAACAGCTCATCAAACTATTATATTCACCATCCAGTAGGACTTCACAGCCCCAGAAACCTCTATAGGACCATATCTCTTTACTGTACAAACATTTGTGAGTAAATGGACGCTATCAAGAAAATAGAGAGCAGCTTTTTTTTATATTGTACAATTTGTGAGCACTGCTTATAGAAAAACTGGTTTTAGACAAATCTTGACATGAATCCACCTGGCACAAAGGCTGCAGTTGCACAACAGTGACTTTCAAAAACCCTGGGAAAGTTGACATTGTGAAGGCCATTTGCAAGCAGGGAAAAACCTCTCTCACCTTTGGGAAGATTGGCCAAGACACTAACATCTATATCCTTGGTGCTTTTGGCTGGGTCGTCTTTTTCGTCAAAGAATTCTTTCTGGAAGCTGAGGGGTGCAGAAAAAATACCAACTGTTATTGAAACAGGGCTGAGCTGTGGGAAACTTGACTTGTTTATAGACTAAAAGTGTAAGCAGTTGTAAGGGGCTCGCTGAATAAATCTGAAGTTGTTCGAACAGTCATCCAAATCCTAGAAAAATGTTGCTGGAAGCAGGATCACTTTGAATGAATCAGCCAGTTGATTGTGGATGAAGCTACAAAAACAAGCAATTGATCATCTAAACAATCCATTTGGATTTCAACCTGTAAATGTCATGAAGTCTTGAATCCCCAAATATTTAGCTTGAAATTATGAGAAGGTTTTACCCCCGTCACGCCCTCAGCCTCATCCAGCACATTTCTCTCTCAGAAACATGCTGAAGTCATTTATGGATTTGAATCAAAACCACAACATTACAATACAGCTATATAACAGCTGGAAACAGATTACTGAAATGAGGAAGAATTGGGAAAACATGACTTTGTGGTTTTGTCCATTCCAGCACCCACAAATTTCTCAACACGCTGATATGCATAGACATAGTAGATCCTTTTTCTATCATAACAACATCTGTTTTCATCACTGAAATCCTCCAACACGCACAGTTTTCAAGCCATAGCCACACCCACACAGTTTGGCACCAACTTGGTGTCACAGTGCCCGACGTCCTCACAGCCGTAAAGGAAACTTTCTAAATAGAGGCTAATACGCATACTAGGTGCATTTGATATGCGGCCAACAACAGGATGCTGAGCAATCTTACTAATGCTCCAGCAGAGAGGTTTTACACTGCCAAGCAACAAAGTTAGCTTATCTTTTACTTTCCCATTGAGCTTGGACACTGGCACTGTCAGAAGCACCCAAGCCTCATCTGGTAGGCTGCTATCTGTTTGTTTCCACAATCAGAGTCCTACAACAAGGATGTGTTTAATGGATACCTCCATTTTGGCGTCTTTAAACTCATTCAGAGGGCATAAGCTTTTGTTTGTAGAAAAATAAGACAAGCCGATTGGGAATGGTGCAGTCTATGTATTGCTTTCTCAATGTGCATTGCTGTTTGCCACTACTACTAGCAGTGACCAAAGACAGAAATGTTCAAATGTTAGACTTTAATGTGATGATGATTAAATTATGTCAGCCTTTTCTCATGGCATCTTTCATATTCAAATGATCTCTTATAAAAAGGACCTGTGTTTTTATTTACCAGATTATTTAACAAAGTGACTTAACACAACTGAAATAAAAACATCATGAACCTGGTTAACACACCAAGTTCAGCATTTCTTACCTCAAAGCTCTCTTCTGTAGCAATCTTGGATTGCTTAGTTTAATGGGGGTCTCACTCCCAAGTCCTGTCAACAGAAAATAAGAGTTTAAAATTTAGTCATGTCACAATGCCCATCCACCAATTTTAATTTTGGACAGCAGGACGTTCAGTTTTAGCTTTTAATGAACAGAAAACAACGAGGCATCTTAAGGTGAACCAGCCAGTCTGTCTGCAGGTCCTTGGCACAGAACCATATTAATTAAGGGGACTTCAACAGAAAAAAAACAAATGATGTGGAAAACAAGAATCTGCCTGCCTGACTGAATCACATCAAATAATAGCTATGTGTAAAGGGGTTGTACCCCTCCAAACCCCCATAAACAGCAACACACAAATCATCACTGCACTTATATCCAGAGAGTGACTGTCTCCATCTTAAGTCTCCGTAAATATGCTGTGCATGAGGTCATAGCTTAAAGGGTTTGATAGAGGAGTGACTGCCTCTGTGTAAAGTCTGATCACACGTCAAGGTTGTAGTGCAGTGAAGCTGGGATGATGCCAGAAGGAGTCAAGCACATCACTGTCTCTGGGCAGCACTTTTATACTCGCCCTGAATACAGATAGGGGACAGCATGAAGAGATAGAGAAACCACATTGTCTTATTCCCCAAACCTTACACACACACACACACACACACACACACACACTATTATGAAGCTATGTTATAAAACTCAATTAGACACAAACAATTTAACAGTCTAACCTATTACAGTCTGGTGTCTATTAGGAAAATGGCCCAAGTCAATAAAAAGGGAAAAATGTGGCATAAACACCTGCCTACAGAGAAACAGCCGCATAGCGAGAACACGGGCATTAGTGGGTATTAAGCATCATAAACAGTCTTGTGTGTGAATGCGAGTTTTTGTGGAACATCCCTTTAAGGAATGCCTGTGTCTGCTTCAATTACTGACTCCAAACCTCAAACGTGAGGTTTTGGCTGCCCTTGGACCTCAGAGTGGCCAGAGCAGTGCAATTTTGGGACAAACATGTGGTCCCACTTCCACCCTGTCAGAGTTCACCTCAGGGCCGCGTGACGCCCCCGACTCCCTCACTGCTCCACCCAAACCCCTAACTTCTTCCCCCGAGGCCACCAACCCCTAATCCCTCATACCAGATCTGTTAGTCCTTATTAAAGATGTTTGGGTTGATTCTTTAAATCCCTCCTACTTAAGCAAAACAACATTTGAGAAGAAAGAAGGCTTATTTAGAGAGGGGGTTATGCCTGGATGTGTGTGGAGATAGTCGTGTATTGTTTCAGCTGGGTGGGAAAACAGCTGATGAAAACATGGCTCATTCCTTGCAACGCATGAATGATAATCCTGGTTATCTGAGCCGATTGTGTTTTCTTTTGACAATGATCCAAAGATTAGGTTGACGCCATTCTAGCAGGTATTTGAAAGCATAAAACAAGAGTTTGATAAATCCTGCACACACATATCGTTTACTAACTGAGACATTAACATATTATTCACATATTGTTCACAGTGGATGAAAAGTCAAATCTCTGAATTTCCACAGTAACACCTACACATATACCATGTCAATTTTACATTAACCCCTTGAACCCTTTGATATTTGCTCTGTTTTCACTCTCTTTACTTACAGGCTTTCAGTCTAGTCACTACATGGCTTGGCCACGTACTGTTATTTTCAGTTGGGCTATTTAGAAATGCTATCATTTTGTAAGCAAGTTGTTCTGTACATGTTCTAACATAGGTTTTATGATATTTTTTGCAATGTTAAAAAAAAGGTTCTGGTCCGGAGCCCCGTTCTTTGCCTGTATTTGTTTTCATTTTATCCAATCAGCACCGCACGCTGCATTAACTCCTAGCAGTTTTGTTTTGCACTGTAACCATGAATGTAGAGAAAGCAATCAAATGGGTTACTTTTGATACTGAAAAAAACATTGAAACATGAAAATTACTAAGCAGGATCTGAAGTTATAAAGGAACATCTATTTCTAAGCAGATTATTGGACATCTATCTTTGACTTACTTAGATACAGTCACTGGTAAAGAGCAATTTGTGCTGATTTTGGCAGTGTGTGTATGATGCCTGTATGTGCTTTGACTGAATTATAACCGAGGAAGTGGTGGTCAGCTGGTTTTGTTTATGTTATGGTGGGGCTATGGCATACTACTGATTTAATAAATGTGCATGCTAGTGAAGTAGTAGCAGCAAATGCAATTAGATGGTTAGGGTCTGAATCGAAAAACAAGTGTTTGAAAGGATCTCTATATGGAAGATCTTTGGAAAGCTGTAGGAGGCTCACACTCTTTGCACCCACCAACATGTTTTTCCTGTTTCCCAGATCTCTACAATGCAGGTGGCAAGCAAAATGTCATCATGACCAATAGTCATAAAGGTCAAAAATACAAGAGTAACACCCACATTGACAAATCCCAGAATTTTCCTTTCAGTAAGAGTGTGAAACAAAACCAGATGTAACAATAAAGGTTAGTTAGCTGCTAGGGGGCAACTGTCTGAGGCTATTGTCAGGTCTAACAGAGTTCTCCACAACCCAGACCTGTATTCCTTTTACACCTCATATGTAGTGGCATGACAGCCATCAAGCGACCCTCTTGGAAAGCCCAAGTGCCTCAATATATTCGTCATTCTAGACACAGGCATAAAAACCTCCACAATGATCACAGATGTGGCACAGCCTTTGATGCTGGCTGTAATCTACAGAAACACTATGGCTGCTATAGCTGGGAGGGAATGTGCCAGGAATTCCTCAGCACCGTGTCCTGTGTGTGTTGATGAGGCTGTAAAAGCGGCTTCACACTGATGAGGATAAAATGATTACATGATTCAGTGGAGTGTCATTCAGGCTCTGCAGTGAAGAAAACCTTTTATGTGAAGCTTTCAAAGGTGTGAAGCACAAAGACTGTATAACACTGTCTGAACACAAAGACACTAAGTTTGGGAATGGTTTGCTCTGACAAGTCTGACCTTGAACTGAGGGTAACACATACAAATAAATGGGGGACCATTCACAAGAGGACTGAAGAGTATGTCAATCAAACAACATTACTTGCTCCACACAAAAACACCCAGTGTGGTAACCAAAGAGGCATCAGGGGCTCAGCATATGTCCAAATTAAGATACAGGATTAACTTTGATTCCTGGGATTACAGTGAGCCCAAAAGGAAACCAGTCACTCTTTAACTGTCTGCATTTCATCATACTTACATGTGCTTGTGTACCCGCATGTTTAAGTCTTAACATCCCCTCTAACAGTTGCCCACCTACTCTGCCTTCAGCTTGCTTGCTGGGAGACTCAAGCTGTAACGTCAGCCTCACTGAGGGAGGCTTAAGTAGTAAAGAATTAAAAAACAGATGGAGAACCAGAATGTGAGGCCATGGCTACAAACAGTGGACTTTGACAATAAGCTAATTACGGCCTTAACACTAATAACAATGAGTATACAAGCAGCTCAGTCTCAAATTCAATTCTGGAGAGGAAACGGAGAACAAGGACAGCTACACTGACACATCTAAACCCTCCAACAACCTTTCCTGAAAAAACAGTCTTGCTGCTTGCATAGGAGCCTGAAACTATGGGCCACCTGTTGTGGATTCCCAGCCCTTTTAGCATGGAGAAGCCAGATCTTAACACTCAGTTCTCATCGAGAAAATAATACAGAAGAGTGTGAATGAGCAGCACTCTGAGAGGCAGACATGGATCTATAGCCAGTCAGCAGTGCATAATCATCCATCAAGTTTTTTTTACCCATATAAAACTTGAGTCTATGACATCTCCTGTATTAAGGTCTGATCACAATAGAGGCTGAGGAGCAGGCGGGATGGAAATCATAGTCAGTTTTTTTATTTACAAATATGCATTTCTAATGCATTGCTAATTTTAAAATGCTATTTTCAGATTTTATTTTTCTGATTCTGGAGCAGGATGGGACAGGACACGAGTCCTTCTTCCAGGATTATGATGGTACAGGTATTTTTTTTTTCCTTTTTTAATTTTGTCATGGGATTGGGACAGGACAAGATTATTTTTGTGGGAGCGGGATGGGAGAGGAGTGAATATCCACACCTCTGTCACCTTCTAGATCACAACAGAAAGTGGCACAGCGAAAATAATCTGTTTGCTAACTAGCTAGTTTGCTAACTGTCAGTCAGCTCATTATGAATGAACGGAAGAATAACACAACGCATTTGTACTATAAATTCTCTCTATTCTGTCAAAAAACATTCTTTTGTGGAGCAATGTATGATCTGTCAGAGGAGGTTAAATAAAGGGGATGGTGACACAGCTAATAAGTTACATTAACTTTCTTCAATTTGGATTTCAGCTTTCTATCCCCTCAAGGTCAGCACTGTCAAGGAGGATTGCTATTGGTCAACAGTGCAAATTAGAATGTCAAGGTTCACCAAAGACTTCTGGTTAGATCACTGGAGGTTTAGTTATTGGAAATTCAAGCAATTTATTTATTTCACAATTATGATAAGAAATTAACAATATCAGTAATCTAATGAATTTGGTTTGCTATCCAGCCCCAGAGGTAAAGCCTCAGAATGCATCCATGTATGCTATTATACTTCTGTTCTAAGTCCAAGAGGCTGTGGAGCCTAGAAATAGCTTCTTCCCTAAAAGAGCCCTCTGCACTGTTAAGAGTCCCTTATCTCTGCTACGTAGTGTCCTTGGAGGCTACAGCTGCAGTGCAAGGACAGCTGGCTAGAAAGCAGAGAGGAAGGGAGTCTGCGGTAAGTTGCCTGCCAACTTCTAAGAGCTCAGATTCCCAGCTCCACTACCAGAGTAACCTGTCCCCAAGCTCTGAGCCGTGAGCTTCAAATCTCAGCTCTGCCCTGAGCTGCAGAGCCCCAAGTCGCTGCTCTTACCTTGGCTGCAAAACTTGACATGAGTCAGGTAATTTGAGATCCACGGGTTCCGGTACATTTTTGCAACAAAGTAAGAGGTAAGGCAGAAAAGAGCAAAAGGAGATGGAAACAAGGGGCAGAAAGAGGGACAGCAGCTGAGGAGGTGATGCAGCAACAAAAAGCAGTTCGTCAGTGCTCCGGGACAGACAGAGAAGAAGAGAGAGGGGAGTCAGGTAGCGTTAGAGAGATGCAGAGGAGAGGGAGGGAGGGGAGAGAGTAGAGAGAAACGTCCCAGCCGCAGTGCCGATACGAGTAGAGGTGGTCCTGGTAGGCAGTCAGAGGAGTGGTGAGGCTGTGGCTGCAGCTCTGCCCCTTCTGAGATTCACTCCTCCACTCTGGTTCCCCTTGCTAACCGCTATGGACTAACCAGTGCCCACTACAACAATCTGCAGGGCTAAAAGCTACTCAGCACGGGCTAAGCTCATTAACCAAGAAAAGAAAATCAGGCCCCATCCCTACTACAGATTGGAGCAGAGTGTCCTGCATGCTACTGAACGCCTCACAGGCACAGAGTGGTGTGTGTGTGTGTGTGTGTGTGTGTGTGTGTGTGTGTGTGTGTGTGTGTGTGTGTGAGACAGAGATAGTTAGAAGTGTCCCAGGAGAGTGCTGCCTCCCTTTGGCTCACACACATGAGCGGGGTGCCAAAGAAACCGGTGCATAGCGTCAGAGAAGGAAGGGAGAGAAAGCACACAGGCAGGGTGGATGGGAGTGGAAATAAAGTGAGCTGGGGAAGAGGAGAGAAAGTTAAAATGACCCTCTCAGCCAGATGAGAAATTCCAGCCATCTCAGTGGGGACAAAATAAAAGGAAGGCATGTAGAGAAAGAAAGGAACAGGGGAGGTGGGAGGGACAAAGACAAGGTAAAAAAAAGCAATAGTGAAACAAAGTCAGGAAGAGAAAAACAGAGGGAGCATAAACGGTAATGAGAGAGACAGAGAACGTGAGTTCTGCTATGTCCACTTGTGAGTAATGGTATCATTATGCTTAACACAGAAACAACTGAAAAGAGGCGCACGGGGAAGAGAAAGAGGTTGATTTATTGACAGCCTCACAATTCTGCTTTTAACACACTCCTCAAAAGTGTTTGTAAGTCCCAAAGCATGCATAAAGCGATATTCCCTGCGAGTCATGGCGCATATAAACCTATTTCCTAGTATGATTATGCTGTAAGTGAATGCCAAAAACTACAACAACAGCACACATATACACATCTCAGCTATGCATCAATGTGACAATGACATGCTTATCATTGTACTGAGAGCATTGTACTGCAGCGAGGGTGGCGCAGAACCCAACGCTGCTTTACAGATGCTGATGGGAAAGCGGCATCTTATCTTTCTGCAGCAAAAGCTGTCAGTGGCAAACACAGGCTTCAATATAAAACAGATCTAGTGGATGAAATCAGTCACAAATGCCAGTTTCTCAAGAAAAGCAATCCGAGAATGCTATTCCCTTGCTGTGTTTTTCAAAATACATAGTACTCCGTGTACTTCTACTAAACATCTTGTAAATCTAAGTCAGGGTGTCGGACTGTTTTAATAAAAAATTTAAAAAACACCACACAGACCAGGCTCATCACAAAATAACTGTCCAGCCCACCATTAAATGCTACATCGGTGTGTGAAGACGGAGCCTGACTGTATGACTGGGGTTTGTACACTTTAGAGGTGGTATGTTTGGATCCTTCTCTGAGATGAGCTCATCTGGCTCAGCATGTGGACTTCGCACACAGACACAGACACACACACACCATAAACTTGCCAATACATGCTGGGGGTGAGTGGATGGGAAGAGAGCTACCTGCACGCAACCCTTTCACAATGTTATTTTCACCACTGGTTTCTGGTTCGAAACTTAAGATTCCAATATATCAGCCTGATATTGGAATTTTAATTAAAATTAAGATTTATTACCAATTTATTTGCAGTCACTGCTTACAGTACATAACTGACTATTTACAGTATCCATAACTTTGTGCATCTCCAACTGTTCTGGGTGCTACTTTCAGTGCTCACATACAAACTGACACAACTCAACTGCTAATAGTGCTTAATTTTTTAATAATAACTTCACATGCTTTCACTGACTACACCGATTTCAGTTGCTTTCAGCTTTAACACCAACTCTTTTCAAAGCTTAAGTGACCACTCCGACAGAATCATCGGATTGTCGGATTGTGGTGGTGCCTCAGAAACCGCCTCCTGTCTGACCTGTAACTTTCCAAAAAAAGACAGTCTGCCATTTACACCCACTTCAAGCCTTGATTAGCCAGCTGTGTGGAGGTAAGATGGGAGCCAGAATTTGAACTTCTCTTTCGGCTATCTTTTTTTCCCGGCACTATTACGGAGAACAAAAGAGTGCAATATGCAAAATGTGCATCGTTAGCCGTCGTCAGACATATTAAACTGTTTACAGTGTTTGCACCTGCAATTTCCAGCATAACCAAGTGCACTTTTCTTCTGAAAATGCAACATTTGTAGTCGTGGAAGAAAAACCAAGACTGCAGTAACGCATGACAAAAATGTTTATTTGTTGGCAGTTTTTAATGAGACAGTTTGGCAACGACATGCAATAAAAGTCCCAAGCCAGAACTGACCTATGACGTGTACATGAAAGTATAACATAGTTTGAGCACTGTTTAGTTCATAGTGTTCTGATGTTGGACAAGTTAAACACTTCTTTGTTACTTTAGTTGGCCTCCAACAAACAGTAATTCCAGTTATTACCTGCCACATACTTAATCAAATAAGCTTTTTAATCTGCCTTCAAGCATATAGCATTTTGTTTGTTTTTTCCCCCAAAAGAAAGTACAGTTGATATCAGCCCATCTTTGAACTTCTGACATCTACTCTAACTACACAAGCAATATTTCTAAATGAATGTGTAACTATTTAATAACAGCAAAAATGCTCTGTGAAGCACCTTTAATGGCATAAAATGCGATCACTCATGACTAATCAAATGCAAATCAAAACAGGTCTCACTACCCAAGCTGTTGTCATCAATTCTGCACCTACCACCATCTGGCTGTATGTAATGTTTGCTGACTCATCTGCTATTGGGATGACATCAAACCTACAAAACCACCAGACTGTTTCTACCCTGTTATTAGCAATGATGAGTCTTTACTGCCAAGGATGTGCAAGACCTTACATGTTGCTGCAATGATGCGACTGTGCTCTTGTTCTCTAATCTTTGTGTCGGACTGCAGGATTTAGAGTAATAACGACCCCTGAGAAGAAGTATGCATATAAATGAAGAACCATGTACAGAAGCAAACCACGAACAGATGGACTTAAAAGAAATTGTATTTATTTGGCATTCAGTCCTGTGCTATTGGGTGATAACTGATAAGTGTGCTGTAACAGATATGTGGAATGTGTATGTAAATGTGTAGTGCTACATTAAGAGGGATTACTTTTGCTACACATCACAGCCACAAAGTGCAACAGGAAGTTATACTAACTGGGGAAAGCCAGTTTTTTAATTTTAATGTAAATTTAAATCTAATTTGTTTTCCAAATCCAATGTTCAACTATTTATTATGCTTCCAATCCAATAAATCTTATTAGACATTAAACAAACCTACCCGTAAGGGGATATCTACTTTGTTTAGGAACTTTGTGAGAACGGATTTAAGTTTGCTTCTGTAAATGCTTCCACATTGACCATAAATCTGCCTAAATGGTGATAGGAATGACAGCACAAATACCAGAAACTGAATCAAAGGTTAACGAGAATGAAAATTAAAACCACCTCTGCTGCTGTGGTGCAAAACTTGACAAAAACGAACAACGTTTAATATATGTCCCAGGAAACCTATTGCCATTTAGGACAGCATTCCAGGACACTATACTGAGACCCATATGGGATTTGAAGACGATTACAGTACCAATGTTTTTTTTGGATTAAAGCTGTCAACTGACAGTAATTTCTGCTGATGTTCAAAGGCTGTAGTGGTGACATTTTCATGCCAAAACACACAAGCATTCAGTATAACCCCCAAGCTTTTGTTCTTGTCAGATGTGAAATACCATTTAGACCATGTGACAAAATACAGTTCTCTCAGATTCAAGGCCTTCTGAGACAAGCCAGCCATCAAACTATAAAAGGCTACATTTTCTTAAGTGTGCATGCTTATGCAGGAAATAAATGCTGTAAATGTCTTAAAATGTTAATTGTTTGCATGTGATAAGTGTAGGATTTGCAGTTTCAGTACACTTAAGCACTTGAAGTATCAGCTGAAGTTGAAGATTTCGGAGATTGTTTCCATTAAGTTTGGTAAAGACATCACATTGGCTGCATATAGTGCAAATGTATGTTGTTCTATATTTGACTGGCTGAAGCGATTTATTGAGAAATTCAAATAATTAAATTATTAAGAAGCATCGACACATTATTTGCATCAATGCTTCGTTTAATCCATTTAACTATACAGTGCACTGTTTCACACGGACATTTATTACTGTCGCACATCGCACTTACTCTGTGATGAAGTTAAGACGACTTGATTTGATGGCACTGAGTGTAAGCACTGAAAGCAGCTGAAGACAGTTGAAGAGTAGTTCAGCTGCCATTTAAAGAGTAAGAGATAAAAGCAGCTAAACTGTAAGTCAATATCTAAGCCATGAGAGCAATTGAACTGTTAGTTGACAAGGGCACTGACAATGGTCAATGACAACTGTCAAGTGTAAGACATGAAAACAATTGATATGTCATTTGTTGAAATTTCAACTGAACTGTAATTGACAAAAGAAAATTTCATTTGAAGCTGAAGAGTAGAAGATAGTTTGTGTGGGCCGGATTGTAAGCAAGCCGTCACTTCAGTTGAAATGTCAATTTGTTGATAAGATATTATTAAAAATAATGTCAGTATCAGGATACTGGTAAGCTAACATGTAAAACACTACAGGAAAGGCACAAATTAAACAGCACAGGTTATGTTAACAGCACGGGACAGGTTATGTTTAATATCATAACAACAGTGCCACACCTCTCCACTAATCATTCCCCCAGATGTTCAGTCAGCTACACATTCTGAGTGGATGCTATTTCAGCCTGGACAAGCTCACATGTGCAGCCAGTCAGTGGGTCATTATTGGATAAACACTTCCAGGCAGTTCGGGTTTGCACTTAAAATGACCCCTCGAGCGCACATAGGCATCCCGACAGTTCTATACTTAATGGCGGCATCACCTTCACGGTCAGAAAATCTTTCAGACGAGAGGGGACGGTGAGCAGGAGGGAGAGAAATACACATTAGCAGGCCCCGTCTCCTGCTTTACGCTTTCAGAGAATCTTAAAAATAAAGTCCAGATTTATGGAGTCCCCTAGGAAAGATATCTGTCTTGTCTGGCGAGAGAGCGACGGAGGGATCCAGTGCGCATGCTGTCTCTGCAGACACATAACAGAGCTGAAGCCTCTGCAGCATGGCCATAAATTCAGATTTTTTTTTGGGTGGTGGTGGTGGGGGAGTCATTTATACACATAAAAGGAGTTAGAGGGAGGAAAACTTTTGCAATGTTGTTTTTCCAGTATGAAAGAAAGACTTTGCCTTTTGACCTTCAAAGAGTAAAAATTGTATGTAAGACTAGGGCTAGTCATTGCGTGTGTGATACTAATTATTTAAATATATATTTAAATAGGGTTTTCATAATGTTGTCAAACACTGAGCCTGTCAGTGGCAAAAATAAGCACTTTAGTGGACGTACTTTGAAGGGGCGCAATTGCCCGCAAGGATTACGTTGAAGCCCCGTTTCACCTACTGCAGTGAACTCGCTCAATAATGGACCAATTTCAACAAATGTTGTCCCAATTAGTCACACAGACAAAAAACATCGGAAAATAAGGTCCAGGTTGAAAAATACCAAAGTTACCCTTTAACACCCAGAAACACACATACACACACCTCAGCATAGTTGTCCCAAAATACAACACAGATAAGAGGTCTTAAGTAGAAGACTCAGTGACTCCAAGTGGTTTCCAAGAGGTCCAGCAATGTATGCCTCAAGGCCTATCACACAGCTTAAATTTGGCTGTGGGCATGAGCTATACCTCAGTTAGTCCGATGAACGGAGTGAGGTAGCTCCCTTGTACCAAAACTTAATGTCTTGTATTTACAGGAAAAACACAGAAAGATATTCCTAAACCTGTGATGTTAAATGTTTGACCATGAATTTCCTATGACTTTCAAACTCTAGAAAGGTTAGGAAGGAGTCTTGCTTTGTGAGTCTACGGGTCTGACAACAAAACCTGACATTTGCCGTTACCATTTTCTTTCTGCTATTATACTTAACCAAGGTTATTGTGGTAAGAGTATTTGAAGTCACACTGTCTACTTCTGGTTATCCGTGGGAATAAAATACACCAAACAACAAAAACAGGTCTTAAGAATACAATGCCAAAACATTTTTCACCATAAAGACCTTTACTTTTCTTGCCCCTGAATAAGTAACTAAATACTAACAGTGACTGGACTGCACACTTTCCATACTCCTAACGGCAATCATGATAAATCTGTAATTATCACATCAACCAATATAGCACCATCTGTTCCTTGATGATGTGACCCTTTAGGCATGTGATGCACCTGAAATACTGAAAAATGTCATGAAAAAAAAAGAGCCCAGGGGAAAGATATACCCAAGTCAGTGCATAGACATATAGAGTCTTCAGCTGTTAAATAAACACACATGTGCATGCCTCAGTGAGATACACACTGCACATCTGGTCAGGAGAGAGAGCTACAGCACCAGAAAAATCATCTATCCCACTTGCCAGGGAATTTGTTTCCATCCCCGGGTGCCGGGGACACCTTCCCAAGAACTGTCATCCTGGGGTACGGGAACACTTAAGAGGATGGACAGACAGTGGTGGAAAGCTTGTGTCTCTCATTTCCCTTTCAGAGTTGACACAGTGTGAGCTGAGCCATCAGAGCAGAGGCTGCCATTGGTAAACTGAACCAAATGTAGCTACAGTGATGAAAAGTTGAGAACTCAATGAACCATGATCTGAGTAGTGTAGGTATGCTGTGTTTAGGGCGGCTGTGGCTCAGGAGTTAGAGCGGGTTGGCTGTTAATCGGAAGGTCGGCGGTTCAATGTTCAATCCCGGCTCCCCCGAAGTGTCCTTGGGCAAGATACTGAACCCCCGAATTGTTCCACCGGTGTATGAATGTGTGTAGGTTTATGAATGTTAGTTTCTGTTTGAGCTCAGTGTGTGAATGTAGATGTAGTGTAAAAGCGCTTTGAGTGGTCGAAAAGACTAGAAAGGCGCTATACAAGTACAGAGCATTTACATTTAAAGAAATATTATCAATGGCCTAGGTACTTATCCATGGTTGATTAGTTAAGAACAGTTGATGAGCCGGAGAAATTGGAATACAACCTTTCGCTTAACCTTACCTGAACAGCAATTGTCATAGCTTGGCGACCCTAACTATGCACAACAGACCTGCCAGGTGTTGGATCTGTCCACATGTTCATCTAGTTAGAGGGATACCATGCATAAAGAGTATGGAGGATGGTGTTTCTTTTTTAGCCTTTCCAAAACCAAATACACAATATTAAAAGCATAAGCAATGGATTAAACAGTGTTTATTTGCTCCAACATTAGCTGCAATCGTTAGCATGTTCGGCTAACTAGCTTACTACCTACAGTAGTAAACAAGAGTTACTTCCAAAACCTAAAATCTAACTGAACTAATCTGATTCATTTTTTGGGGTTACAGGTTACATTACAAAAAGCCCAGCCAACAACTAGCAAATGGACGATATAGAATTTCCCCGCCATGTGGAAAGCAATCCTGGATGCTATCCGAGCAGATCCTAAAAGCCTTCTTTTAAGTAAAAGTATGTAAGTTAGACAACAGCAGCCAAACAGGGTTTTGTTAAATAAAGAAATAACATTGTTATACTTCTTCCCTCATCATACTCATAGAACTTAGTTTCACAAAAATATTGTTTATTTTTTTCTGCATTTTCATGAATCATAATCGTGCCCACCATTATCATTGTAAACAGCATAGGCTACTGCATAAAAACGGAGAGCTTGACAGGCGTAGCAACAGTAACTACGGGAGACTTAGCAAACAGTTTGTTACATTAAAAAAAATTGTGGGACATGATCATTTATGAACCCCAATTCTCCTCAAAAGTACACATTTTCCCTGGATAGTTTCTTCACCAAACACTCCAAACCATGGTGATTACTCGTTACCATAATTACAGCTCGAGATCAGCCAGACTTAATGCAAAATAGAGAGCATTCTAAGGGAAGGTCCACAGACCACTCAACATTAAACATGTCACTTTACTGTGGCAGTTTGCAGGATCACAACTTGGTTCAGAGAAGGCTTATGATTCTAGCATTGGTATAAGTAAAACAACACATATGACAAATACCAAGGGATTCTGGGTAGAAAATAGAAAAGTGTAATGTAAATTAATGAAAATAATATAAATACTAAAATATTTTTTATATATTTGTGTCTTTCTGTTTCTTGGGGATGTTTAACTGTAACAAAATCATGAATGCATTTTTTTTAAATAAAGGAAAAGGTGTCATGGAGGAGTCAATATGCACTTAAGACACACCACATTGAGACCACCAGGCACCAGGACCAAGCCTCCTACAAGACTTTTGGTGCTACATAAAGCCTGGATCGAGTCCATGTGGGTGTGTAGACAAGGAAACTTTAACCTCATCTGGCTTTCAGACTGATGGAGAAGGATCCAGTTACAGCAGACAGGAAAGTCATTACCCTAACACTTGTTTAGTGACTCTACCAGTGCAGTTATAATTTTGATCATGTAAGAACATCAAACATGTTCTGGTTACATCCTCTCTAATGTGGCTATTTCCTCTGTTTTATACAGTATCCAGGGCTGATAGTTATTTATCAGTGTTAAAACAAAACCAAAGACTTATAAGTTATGTTACTCTGTTAACATGTTTAATTGTTTATTAAACACATCCTGGATATAAGAAATGTAATCAGTTAAAATTATCAAAAATAAAAAAATTTACTTTTAAAGCAAAACATACTAACACACTCAAACATGACGTGCTCTCTGATAGCCACTTAATAAAAAAAATTTACACAGAGCAGCGGATACTAGTCGCCTCTATCCCTATCCTGATTGACAGATCGCCATGGTAGCTACATGTCAGACAAAGTAGTCCCACCCTAAAGCATACGCTGCTTGAGAAGTAGGGTCATTTAACCATTATTTCTGGAACCGGACTTCTTTTTGTAACCAGCAGACTCACCCCCTGCTGGCCGTTGGCCGAACACGCAGGCACTCGTCACGTCACCACTACTCTGGATTGGACAACTGTGCCAGCCAAGAGCTGCAAAACAACTGCAGGATGTTGAGTTTGTAATGTGATTTTTTTTTTTTTTTTAATACTAATGTTTATAATGTTATGTTATAAAAGGGCAATTCTTTGCTAACACATTGGCAATGTTACCTTTAATTAATGAAGAGTTTAATCAGTAATGAAAATAATTGTAAACTGAAGACTTAGAGGTCACATGCAAATCTTATACTATGCTGCCAATTGATATCACTCCTAAGCAAAATGAGTTAAGACACTATGAGTGTACAGGTGACAGTGAATAAAACAAAAGTCTGAGGTCAGTCTAAGTCCTATTTAACTTGTCCACCTTGTGTTTAGTCAACCCTGGCTGTTGACATGAGGCCATGCTTAAATAAGGCTTTGAACATCAGTATGAGACATTTTCAGTCATGGTGCTTCTATCTGTGAGATATTAATCCACATACAGGCTCAACCACATGTCTATTTTCTGTGTTCGGTGAAGGCTGCAAACTCAGTGCTGCTGTAGGTGTTTTTCATAGTAGCGTGTCATTTGATAGAGCACTTCCTGATAAACTAACAAGAACTAGCTGTCCATCTTGACAGGTGAATAAGCCTTCAGAGATTGAGCTCAACTCCTCAATGAGAAAATAACCTACGCTGACCGTAGCTCTCCACATGACTACCTGAAGCCCAGACAAAACACACATCATTACTCTTAACTCCAGTAAGAGATTTGTTACTCTGGATGTGAGCCAAACAAAATCACAGCGATTCCCCCCACGGCAGTCTGACACCATGACAAACAGCTGAGAAAAGTGACAGTGACACAGCCAGAATCAACCACAGACAATCTGTAAAAGAGGAAAGTCAAAAAATCACCACTCGGCTTCCACTCCCCCAGAGCAGGAAATCAGATCAGACCTCAGCCAATTAAGTAACTTTGAACTAGGGCTCATATATATTTGGAGCAGTTGGTAAAAATAAACCTATCCCTCAAGGCATCATGATTAAATGATGCATTAAAAAGGACATTTGCATACAAGCTGAATTATTATAGACACTTAAACATCTAAACTACATTCTGTTTGGGTGAGTTTTTTCCTAACAATAATCAATCACATGTTCTAAAATAAAATAAAAAAAGCTTTCACACATTAAATACAGAGGGAAGCTAAATTAGAACATGCTTTTTTTTTAAATTGTTAACCATGGTGCTAGAATCAGTAATGGTTAAAGACAGGGCTTGTATCAATGGAAAAACTTGTGTAAAATGTTTGGTGTGTGTTGCCCTGTTAGGCAGCACTCTATTTTTGTCTGTGCGTCCTGACAGAGTGAGAGCAGGTGCAGCACAATGAACAACTGTAGTCTCCCTGGCCAGCCACTCACCAGTGAATGAATCACATATGGATGAGCTCAGCAGCCCCAAAATCCAAATCTCACTCGGAACATTAATTTCCTCAACTCACCTATACACAGATAAATGCACTTATGGAGGCTTTACGGATATCCAGCGAATCACTTCCAGTCAAGAGATTGGAAGAAACTCCAATTTTAACATCTGAACACGTAATAAATTAAAGCTGCTTCTAGGTCAAAATACAGAATCCAACATGGATGTGAAAGTCTTTTTAGAAACAGTTCAATGATCCAGACTAAATCATTACCATAATGCAGAATATATTTTCCTCAAAACATAATAAAAAAAAAAACAAAAAACAAGCATTTAAACCACTTTTGCCAAACAGTAGGAATCTACCTGTATTAGCATCAAACATACAACCATCACACTTTTAGACTAATTTATACGATCATAAAAAAAGGTTAACTGAAACACAATGTTTCACCACCAATGTCATTCAACAACTCTGACAGACAACTAATCCTGTAGTCAGTTATCAAGCCACATACCTTCTTAATGTAGGTTATCTTCTCAGAAAGCCACAGAGTCGTGGAATTGAAGTGTTTCAGGTGGGCACAGTAAGGTATTAGTTAAAAGTCTTCCCTGTTTTGTTCAGAGACTACTGGTTTCACAGTCCCTGAGAAGGTCAGAGCTCTGGAGGCTTGTGGGACAGGACTACTGGGACATAAAGATAGACTGACAGGTCCACAGGTCCAGCCAGCTAACACCAGCCACCCTCCACCCACTTTCTATCTACAACTCTCCTTTAGGGGCACATGTGTTGTGGCTAGATCTACAGCAGTCATAACCCCGAGGGATGGGTGGTTGGGTGATAAATTTAGAACGGTTCTTTCCCACTCCACCAGTGTCAAGCCAGATCAATCCAATGACAAAAGTGACAAGCGGCAGGCACGAGGCCGATCAAATTGGGGAAGCAAAGATTAAGTTACTACCTGGTGGCTTGTAGCTCATGGGTCAAGGTCTACCAACAGGAAGAAATAGCTATAATAGTAAAAATCAAAGCACTGGCATAGTCTGGGGCATGCAGGGCACAATCATTTTTCATAGTGGACATCAAGCAGAGATATTAAAGACCGTAAGTGCTAAAAAGTGGCACGAAGATACCTAAACAATCAGTTCACCAAGCAGACAAACCTCTCATTCATATTGAGGTTAAAAAGCACAGTGAAGTACCACACCGGACAGATGGGGAGGAAGGAAGGGAATCGAGCACACACAAAGACCCAAAGATAAGGACAGGGCTCTGTTTCAGCTGGCCACTGAACAAAAGGACACACTGGGCAAAGGAGGAGACACTGGGACACCGCCAGTCACAAGGACAAAGGGCGAGGGGGGCTTAAAGGATAAAGCAGAGTTTTATCATCTTTTTTTGTGGAGAGTGGTCTGTTAAACAAATGGGCTACAGAATTGTTTGAACTGGCATGAATTTACTATCATTAGGGACAAACACTGACTTCCACTTTGATTTTGAGCTTCACAGCAAATAGCACCATCTACTGTTGACAACAAGGTACAACCTAAATGTTCACTCTGGCCCCCGTGGCTCTTGGTATGCTTTGTTTGCTTTTTAGGTCTTAACACCAAGATATCACACCAACTTTGTTTATGGTTGTGTGAAAAGGTAAACCCTAAAATGCACTTGTGATTTTTTTCAGCTGGTTGAGAAAGCATGTCTGGGCACAGGGCCAAGCTTTGAGGTTCTTCAACACGACCTTTGTACTTTGTATAAGCTTTGAAAGCAATGGGGGTTGAGCCACTCAAGAACTAATTAGCACTGGAGAAACATTAGTTCTTCCAAAGCCAGCAGAGAAACGTCAGAGCAAATGTGATTTCAATTTAGCCCCTTGTTGGGCCAGAGCTGAATGTTGATTGCCAACATGCCTCGACCACACTGAACTCTCAGCACAGCACAGAAAACAGAGGGAAAAAGAACTCGCCTCCTGTATTTCCATAAACAGTTGCAGATAGACCACAACAATGTCCTGGGATACAGAAAAACTAGAAATATGCTCACTATTAAACCCTCTCGCCTCCCTTACTGCCTCACTTTGATGAGGGTCAGTCATGCAGGCAAACTCACACTCAGCAGCTTTGGTTAAAAGGAATATTCTCTATACCATGCAGAGCCCGCAACACCCATGAACACGGGCACGGACGACTTCTGAGACAGAACATACCCGACCAGACTGGGACTGTTCGGCCCTGAAACCATCCAGCAGCATGAGGCGCCATTCACACGGAGCACTGAGCATAAACCACCAGGGCCAATTAAACAGAGACACAATAAAAGTCTGTTTAAAGTGTTGTGAAAAGAAATAACAAATGGGGAAAGAGATCAAATACACACAACAGGTTGGAGAGAGAGTTGTTTAAAACAAATCCATCTCATTATCAACCCTGTTTTATATTATCACTATATTTCAGAGATTTCAAGACTAACTGAGATAGCCTATTTAAGGCACCAAAAGGATATTGATATGCTCAAAAGGTAAGCTAGAGGATGCACATCTTTTAGGATGAAGAAACCTTTAACTAATAAAGGGCTAAATTTATTGTACCTATACAAAAGCAAACTTCAATGAACTCAAGCATGTAGGTAAATCTTTAGGTGAGTTTGGACCTTTTAGAGAGGACATGTCTTAGCTGAATAAAACTTAGATGAGCAAATTCACTGATTAATCATTTTGTCTATAAAATATTACAAAACATATTCAATGTACAATACAAGAAAATGCAGAAAATTCTCACATTGCGCGAACAATCAAGTGCTGAATTTTTCCATGCTTGTTGACTAACCAATTGATTGAACATTTATTGCAACTCCAAAACCAACATTGCCACATTTCAGGCTAAAACAGGTCCACACAGCAACAATGCAAAAAAAATGCAAAACATGAGCCTAACCTTTGCATGGGAATAACACATATCAAGTCAAGGATAAACCGGTATTCTTACTATTGCGTTTTCTTTTCATGCAAGTGGTCAGTATCCAAGCTCCAGCAGTGTTTACGTTGCTTCTCATGCTTCATAACCTGCAATAATAATTTTTTAGGCCACTTGTGGGCAACAGAAACAAGTTCTGAAGACAAGATTGACTTACCACCTGTAAAGCTGATATGGCAATTGTGAGACTACCTCACATTTAAGCATCCTGTTCTGTACTTGACAACTATCCAGTAGATCTGCAATGATTAATCGATTAGTAGATCAACAAAAAATGAACTGCCAACTATTTAGATAATTGATTCATCGCTAATGTAATTTTTCAAGCAAAAATGCAAAACTATTGATTTCTCAAGCTTTTTATATAATGTATGAGGATTTGCTTCATTTCCTTGTCTTACCTCATTTTAGTAAAATAAATATCTTTGGTTTTAGACAGTTGGTTGGCCAAAACAAGCCATCCGAGCCACCAGTTTGGGCTCTAGGACATTGTGACAGGCTTTTACAATTAATAGATAAAATAAAAAATGGGACAGGTGGAGGGAATAGAGGGGCTTGAGCTATCAGCCTTTCTAGTCTTCTCTACCATCCTACACTGCCATGACATACACATACTCAACAGTAGGCATGGCAGTTACCGGTTTCTAGGTATCTCGCGGTATGAAAAACTCAAGGTTTCAAAACAACAAAAATGTTATGTTATACCGTTGCTGAGGTATGAGCTGTTTTTCCTTTTGACTCGTTAAAGACAGAAAGTGCAGGAATCCTGCTGGCTGACTGCAGCGTAGAAAGTAACATGACCCCTCCCCTTCCGGCTGGTGCGAGCAGTCAGTCACCTGTGTGAAGAATGGCCATAGGAGGGGAACCCCTGAACATTTTCCCCCCATCAAAAAAGACAGAGGCATTATATATTATGATATCCCATCTACACCACTACTCGACACTCGTCGCTAAATTCAACGTAACACTATCGTGAAATTAATATTTGCAACAAGCTAAGAGCGTAAGAGTGTTTAGCACTTGTGAAATAAATACTATTGACTTGCTACTGAGGTTACAGAGCTAGTTTCACCCCTCATGTTACTTCACAGAGCGGAGTACTACGTTTCTGTGATTTAGCACAATAATTTAATTTAGCTGGTATCGCCATGGTGTAAATTTGTTAAAAATTACAAGAGGAGAAAAATACAACTGCTGGCTCTGGCATCTTTTCCACTGTTTGTCTGTTGTACAGAGAGAGACCGTGTGTGTGTGTGTGTGTGTGTGTGTGTGTGTGTGTGTGTGTGTGTGTGTGTGTGTGTGTGTGTGTGTGTGTGTGTGTGTGTGTGTGCAAGAGAGAGACACCCATGCTGCTCTCTCTCCTTATGTGTTTGTGCATAAACACTGAAATAACAATTGATTTTAAGCGTTATTTGATATTATTCTTAGCAGCAGTAGTATATGCTGTTGCTTAAAAATAAAATATATTGTGTCCAATGGAAAAAAGTTAATGTCTTCTTAGCCAGACATTTAAAAATAACATTTTATAGGTGTAATGGCAATACCGCAATACTGTGAAACTGTGATATTTTTGCTTAAGGTTATCATACTGTGAATATCTCATACCAGCCCATGTCTACTCAACAGCAGCAAAATTGTTGGTACACACAACTCCTGGCAGATAATAGCCTTTCAAAGCACATTAATGAGCGGATACAACCAGACCGGAGAGCAATCATACAGCTGAAGTGAGACAACACAGGAAAAACAAAGGTTGAGATCGAAAGACTAGGTGATGGCCCAGAAGAGAAACTGAAGATGAACAAGGGACTGTACCTTTCATAGCTCGTCTGCTGCCAGTTGTTCTTTGCAAAATAGATTGTCTCCACACAAAGTCAGTATCTATACTCAGAACACTTGAGAAACAGCAGGAAGGAAGAACGATGATAGCAAGGACAAAGAGGAGAAGAACAGGGCAGTGAAAGAGTGAGCCTGCCAGAGGGTAGGACTGGAAGGACCAGGAGTCACATGACTCCTCACAAGTAACCACTGCCCACAAAACCACAGGGTGGGTTTGGCATTGACACAAGCATTGGCCCGTATAGGCAGCGACAGGCACAGTTATAGTCAGCCTGGCATCTGGGAGTGAATCATCAGGATTCCAGCCCACAATTTATCACAGAGAGAGACATACACCTGGAGTGTGTCTAACAGTGCTAACGGACATCTTGACAGCGATGAATAGAAATGGGAATTTGTCCTAATGAGCTCCAACGAGGAGTGAAAATGAAGGGGTGAGAGGGGGGGAGTGAAACACCCAGCAGAGATAGGAGGGGGAGGAATTCCTTTTTATTCCTTCCAGCAGCCCTGATGAGTCAAGCAGAGGGACAGTACACCAGAGAAAGCAACAACTCATGCGCAGAGGGAACAACTTTCCCACATGGCTGAAGACCAACGGCTATAACTGACAAACACAGACACAAACATTAGTCCAGTTCCTACTGGAGATAAGTGAGTGAGCTGCATCACTTCCTCTGACAGTTTGTATTGTCGTTTTCCTCCAGGTCAGAGGTTAACTAGACTGAACTCAAGTCTGACGACAAGCACCGGGAAACTATTTTAAAATGCCTGCAAGCAATATACAGTTGATCTTCAAAGGCCAATATTGACATAAGCTGGCCATTTGTACCAAATTCTTCCAAGGCTAGAGGCTTCAATGAGCATGGAACGCTTTTAGAGGTGCCAGTGCACAATGGGACACGAGAGCTCTCTACTGAAACTAGCAGTAAACTAGACACCATCTTGCGATGGAATCACACTAGCTGGAATGCCCGTCAACATGTTGCCTCTCCAACCCGTGAGTACTCAGTAGTTTTACTACATTATTACATAAGTACTTAGTACTCTTGGGTCCGGCTACACCCATCAAACTTGGCCATGCTGTGTTAATAAATTCAAGTTTGCAACCCATTGCAACCAGTGAAAGGTTGGAAAAAATCTGCCTTAAATTTCAAGAGTAATTTACAAAACACATTAAAGCTGCATTATACACACATAGAAGACACAGCAACATTAGTATTCATTTGACGTTGTGTTCCTGGCAACATGATAAATGTCCAATATGCTCTCCTTTTAGTTGAGTTGAGTTTGCAGGCCAGAAAACCAAAACAATGAGTTAAAGGAGATTGAAAAGTTCAGTAGAGCTGAAGGGAACAGTACTCATCCATGGATTAGTCTTTTTTAGTGACTTATTTTGCATTCCACATAGTGTTTTGATCAATTGTTACAAATATAAATATATAATGCGATTACGCTCTGGTCACATGACACTCAAGAGTAAAGCAGTCTGCAGACGAAGCATCAACTTCGCACGTTACGCTGTACCTTGACTTGTTGTACAATGGCCTTAAGCTTGACAGAAGCTGACACTAAAGAAACTTTAGTGGTCTACATATTATTTTGCTGCATTTAATGGCATATTAATTTATTTTAATTAAATGCTCTGTATTTGTATAGCGCCTTTCTAGTCTTTGCGACCATTCACACACATTCATTCACTGATGGCCATCTGGGGCAATTCAGGGTTCAGTATCTTGCCCCAGGACACTTCGACATGCAGCCTGGAGGAGCCATGGATTGATTCGATCTTCCGATTAACAGGCAACGCGCTCTATCTCCTGAGCCACGGCCTCCCATTTATCAAGTCATTTCATATTTTATTTTGGCAGTTTCGTTCCTCCATAGAGACACAATAATAAGACCATGTCCATGAAAAACTGGACTGTAGTTTAACTAACCAGAAGAGTCTCCACAGTGACTGTGTGGATAAACGGCCACTCAACAACCCTTAACAGCTTGTGTTACATGATATTGTTATAAACACATAAAATTCATAATACCAACACATTCTTACTAGCCACCATTACTATCACAACTGTAAGATGCCCAGCTAATCACAGAGCTGTGCAGGGGAGTTGATGTACTTAGTGCCGCTATGTAGCAATCAATGTTTGTCAAACTGCTGTACTAGAAAGTCTATGTAATTTCCTCCAGCTTTGTCTGTCCTCCACGCTGTACATTATACTGTGGGTGCTCAGATATTTGCTTAAATTGCAGTGAAAGGTGATCGCAGGCAGAATATTTCAAGATGATACATCCCACTTCCGGTGTAGAATACAGAGTCAGAGCACTTGTTGCTGAAATGCATTAAGTCAACAGAGGAGAACGGGGAAGAACCAACAATATAGTGAAACAAGAGAACAGTGACTAGGTGTTTCTGTATTGAAATTAGCAATATCCACCAGATGTAGCAACAAAGAACCAAAATTAATGGTTTTAAGAGTTTTTCAAACAAGTAATTATGGAAATTCTCACTTTTAAAGCTAAGTATTTAACAATCCAACTAAGTAGTTAGTTAAAATGCAGTTATTTAATGTCTTATAAATGTAGTTAACGTTGCATAGCACAATTACATTTTTACAGAATTATTACTGCTGCTGCCATTTTCATTTCTGATGCTGCTGTTATTAGTATAGAGTCAGATACAGGTTGAACTTTGCACTTTACAATGCTCCAGCCACACCATGTTCACTCTGCCTTAAATAAATTAAGGCAGACTGATCCTTTTTTTTGTCTTGTCTAGTGTAGTTACATGTTTGTGTTTTGTCTTGTAAGATGATTGACATCTTATATTGAGCACCATGGACCGTTAGAAACTGCATTTTGTTCATTTGTATACTCAATATGTGGATGAATGACAACAAACTAGAACTAGCAGCCAAAAAACATCCCACTCAGCTTCCAGACTGCAGTCTGAAGAGGAGATATTAGCTAGCGCCAACCGCCTTATCTTATCCAGCAATTGGAAAACAACAGACAGATTTTAATTAACAGGCACACTGTGACCTGCACTGTACATTTACAGCCAGACTGAAATGTAGCGCTCATCTTTTCCTCTGCTCCGCTCACTTTCATCGTCATCTACTGTCGCCTGTCACGTAGCTGTGCTTTGAAGAATAAGGAGAGGACGCTAGCTAAGCATTACCGTGCTGTACAGTGTGCGGGTGAAAATCATTAACGTTAGTTATTGATCATGTGGAAGTTTAGTAGCAGCAGTCATTCATTCTAGAGCCTTTTTTGACATTTGTGAATCGAATCAGAATCGTCCAAGTCCGCATCGCGATGCATCTAAAAGTCAATTATTTTCCACACCTCTACAAGGTAAGCCATTCAGGAAAAGACTGAGTGAATGTGGTAAAAGACAAAAAAGTTATTATTATTCAAAGTTATTAACCATAAAAAAAAACAACAACACTATTTTAGGGCTGTCCCCGACTAAGGATTTACGTAGTCGAATCAGAATCGTCAAGTCCTGTCTATAGTCTACTGATAGTCAAATCATGTGTGTGTTTTTGTGCGCGGCGATTGCGAACCGGGAGGGGGGTGTTACACACAGTAGCTCCGCTTTAATCTTGAGAAGCTGCAGAGCTGCAGTCTCTTTTCATTCACCTTACACTGTAAATTTCCAGCTAAACTGAGGCTTTTTGAAGACCCTTTTCTCTCTCTCTCTCTCTCGCCTGTCATTCACCGGTCTTGTGCAGACTTTTACGTGCATTACTCAGACTGTGGCATTACTGCTGCCGACAACTGCATGCACGTCACGGTTCCCCGTGGGTCTATTTCAAGTAGCCGGCTATTTAAAAACGATAAAATATTCTTTATGTGGTTCATCAACGGTGATAAATTATCCGAAAGTCCTGCGAGGTGCGGACAACTTGGCACAACACCGTGAAGCTGGGCCTCGGTCTCTTCATCTTCTGCCACTGCACACATACAAGCTACACTTACGCATGCACACTGACGACCCAAGGTTAGGGTTACAATTTTGGATTTATTGACGCACTTCAAAAACATTTATTGAAAGTTTTATTGTTTTATTTACAGCATTAAACGTTTAGATCTATATTGTAATAGGCTGTATATTAACTTATTGGGAGAAAACTGGTAGTTCTATGTAAAATCAGACGTTGAGCACCCCCATATCGCGAAAATGGCATGATCCTTGTTTCGCTGCGAAACTTGGACTGTGAGATTGACAGTCGAATCAGGCTCCACCCATCGAAGCATCGAATCTTCGACTATTCGGGGTCAGCCCTACACTATTTACACAAAATGTAAAAAATATATATGACAATCAGGCTTTGATAGGAGTCCCAGCAGCAGGAAATGCTTTAAATTAATCACATGAATAACAGATACACTGGCATAGATGATGTAATGACAAGTATTCAGCAGCTCTAACATGTGAACACAACCACAGCCTCCACAACCACAAGCCGTACCCTCCCAGGCATTCTGTATGAATGCTTTCCTATAAAAGGCAAGCTCTGAGCTCCAGCATGGCATCAGACCAGGGACAATGATGAGCAGCACCAGGTGTAGGTGTGTGTTCATGTACATCTGTCAACTTAACAGTTACCCAGTCAGATTCGACCTTTCATAATGACTCCTCATTAACTCATCACCTGGCAAGACATGACATGGGGTGGACAGACTTGGATAACATCGTGACCTCACACACACTCCGCTTCATCAGGGCATGTTGAAGATAGTTCTATTGAATGGTTAGGACCACACGGGTGAGCCTTCCCTTCCCAGCATAGGACTAACAGCAGTCAGTCAGTCAGATGTGACTAAGTAAACTGAATTTCATATATTTTACTGAATCAACCTATTTGATCCCTCTATTTGATTCAGTCCTGTTGTCATTGGGAGTATCCTGTGCATGAGTCACATCTATCTCATTCTGTGTGCTTCATCAACTAAGAACCTTTCAATGACACATACAAGGAGGGATGTAGAAAAACACATTTCAGTTTTAGATAGATGGGTAAAATAATGTTCAGTAGACACGCAGAACACACCTAATATATAGCAAAAACAACGTGGGTGGATTTGATGGAGTATTTATTAGTGTTGGAGGTATGTCAGTGTATGTAAAGAGTCTTGAAGAGCTCCGGGGCCTGAGGAGTAAATTGCAGTTTGGGCAAACAGCAGGAACCTATAAAGAAACTTGTCTGCAGATGTTAGTCTGCTTGAATGAATCGAGTTGGGCTTTTAAGAAATATTCCACTTAATTTTGTAATTTTAAATATTTTGTAGTTTTTTAAGAGTCATTTCAATTGGTTAGAATAACATTGTACTCACTCACTGAGATGTGGTTTCAGATGTGTTGAGGGGAAGGACAAAAAGAAATGTGAATGTTTTCTTACACCTACAAATCTAGTATATAAAATAATTATGATACAATTGGGTAAATTACTGCATTTCAATTCACTATCCCATAAAATCAAATTTAGTTTTACTGCTAAATTATGTTTTTGCATCTTTACTAAAAATAGACCATCTCCGGGAATTGAGATTATTGTCTGTAAACCTAAATATTGATTAAAAGAAAAATAACACTTGCAGGGGGTTGCAGTAGTTATTTCAGCTTTGATGAGTCTCCGCAGCTTTTCCTGTCCTGTGCTGTAAAGCCCAAACAACCTAAACCAATTCCAGAGTTAGGGGAGCCTGTATTTAGCCTGTGGCAAAACCCAGGACCTGGGTCTGAAATTAACTGTTTTCACAGTATTATTGTACTGTAGTATTTTTTTTTTTTTTTTGCTGCCACTGACAAATTGTATATGCCACTTCGGAATGTAAGAATGTAGGAATAACATTTAGCTCATTTGGGCTTCAATCACTGTAAACACTACTTAACAATCATTAACAACCAGGAATTTCAAAAGGTACCAACAAACAACAACACAAAGCACACAAGAACTTGGGAAGTTCACTACAGTGTATTATACAGTGAGTGCTCAATACAAAACCCACAATTCAACCACCAATGACAGTCCTTTTCTCTATTCAAACTTTAGTGTGTAAATCTAACTAAAACCGTAAAAGTGGTGGGGACAAAAATAAGACTGGCTGTTGAAATCACCCTTGTTGAGATGTAGGCAACATTGCTTAAAAGTAGTCTATGGGAAAGAAACCATCAGACAGGATGTAAATAAGCCAACCAGTCAGGAGCCGCCCCCCAAGCGATCACAAGATCAATCAAGGGATTTGAAATGTCTTGATTTCTATTCCACAGCACTGTAAATCTGGTAACTACCGATCTAAACCACTTTATTTGGAGGTTAAACCTAGTCTAAGTAACATTACATAAGCCTTACAAAGCCTGGCTCTACAAGGGCACAAAGAGAACACAAACAAAGTCAGATGATTACACAACAAAGCTTTAAGTAAAGTCCTACCCTACCAGGTGCTGATCATTTGTGTGACACACTAGAAGTAGGATGGATTTACAGGGAATACAAAGAACTAAGGGAAACCTTATCAGGTGCCTTTTGTCAAAACATGTTCAACTTTTCATAAAGTCGATGCGTTCATCAGTTTCACTTTTCATGAACTGACCCATCACAGTCTGGATGGGGCAGGACTTTCATCAACTGGTTATGATTATTGTCAAGTTAGTACTTAGATGATTAGAAACTAACCACCAATGTAGACCTTTTTTCTTGCACTAGGATTTAAGGAAAGTATATAAAACCTACAAAAATGTATGTAAATGTTTGTTGTGTATTTCTTAAAGGGGCTATATGTAGTTTTTAAATGAATGACTTCTTTATTGCCTGTGTGTGAAGAGGTTGTAACCTCACATAAAAACAATCCACTTGCTGGGTTTTTTTGTTACCTCTGACAGCCAGTATGCCTATTCCTATGTGAAGACCATGGGTCGGATTTTCCACAAAATGTGACATGAATGCATGCTCCTTAGCGTCTTGCCTTTTCTACTGACTGCACTCAACAGCAAAGACACTGCAGCTAAATGACATGGAGTTCCCTAACACAAAAAAGACAGGTTCCCAGCACAAACTCCACATTAGGATAGAAAACAACAAAGTTTTATGTGCTGAAGCCCATCAGGCTGAATGACAAGCAGATCGACGTTGGGTGAAAACCGACAAAACCGACATTGAGTTGGCTTTCATTCTGTTGGACAGGTAAACTAACATTACTGCAAAGCATGTGAAATATATTGTGATTTTGTGCTTTAGTTGGCTCAAATTAGATAACATTAGCTTGCCGGCTAACACAGATTGCCGTTGCTAACGTTATCCGGTGCAAAATACTACATTTGTAAGGCTCACCTGATTTCACCAGCTAACGCGATCCATATTACTTTCCTGCACACCTGCGGTATTATGTTAAAGTATTGATTTTAGCGGTACAAAGCAAAGGTTGAGCGATTTCTTTATACTAGCCTATAGTGATGCAAGGCAGGAGCAGCCAGCTAGCCTTACATTAACACGGTCCTGCTGTCGCTACATAACGTTCAATTTAGAAGGTCCAACAATAACAATAGTGGCATTTCTAAAATAAAGGACTGGTAGGTTAGATGCCCTGGACACCCATAATAACCCCACACAGGAGATTTCACTTATTTTGGCTGATTAGAGTTCTTCTCTGAAGTGCGACACATGTGTGTGCGTGACACGTGTGTGTGTGTGTGTACTTGGCAAAACACTGCCACAACAGCTGCTGAGGTCTAATATGTCTAGCATCTAGGAAAGACATACAACCGAAACAGTGGAAAGTTTGTCCATCGGTGCCAGTGAGGGTGTTGAATTAATAATATCAGAAGTCCAACTTATTAGTGTGAACTGCCCGCATCACTACTACAGATACAAGCACAAATTGGTCATATATTTGCACAGGTGCTCAATCTACCCACACCAAACCTGAAACAACCCCATCCACAAGGCTAGCAGCAGCGTGAGATAACACAGTATATTGTATTGGGCGATGTGATTTACATTACCCAGGTATCCATGTAGGCAAGACAGAATGCCAGCTCTGTAATGGGAGGGATTCTGTGTGTGTCTGCCAAGCTCTCCTCTTCTCAGAGCAAGGTTTGGAGAGACGAAACTCACGGAGTAGACCAGCCAATGGCCAACAAAAAAAGAAACAAACAGGATGCAAGGTCCAGTTCCTCCAGGTTGTTAAAGATTACCAGACCTTTTGCTCCTTATCAGGGAGAGAAATACGGAGGACTTCAGGCAGGAGATTCATGTCCATGGTCTGTGTTGCCTGGCATCCTCACATGGATGTGGACGTGCATACGCTTTTTAAGTAAAATCAAAAACCAAATGTATTTATAAAACACACAGTTAAAGATAAAAAGGTTCTGAGAGACCCCTCCAAAAACATAAACTGTCTACTTTGGGCCCCCTGCCATGTTTTAAATGGCAATGGAGTTGGTTAAGTCCCAAAGACATGAAAGAATCCTACATTTTACAAAAAGATAAGATTGGAGAAAATTGTATAGCACAACTCCATTTATTGTCTCAGTAATCTTACGACCTTTCAGCTTCATCTTATTACTCTTTGGAGGTGGCCTGACCCCTAGGTTGGCAATCACATTGATGCATCAGTATTAATAATCTAATAATGTAATTTCTTATAATAGCCCCAGGCACTTTTCTACAAAACCAGAACTTTCCAAATCATGGAAAACATATCCTGAAATGCCATACTGTTCCTTTAAAAGGTGGGGTACGTGATTCTAATCCAATACACGTCTTTTTGTCATATTCATCAAATATTTCCTCATGGTCTGCTAGCTGTTAGTTCTGTGTGTAAATATAAATAAATCTGGTGTTTGTACACAGCCCTGGCTCTGTAACTGTGAAACAAACAAAGTGGCCCGCACCACGCCACACAACAGTAATCCAGCTGTGATGTGTGTGTCAGGCAACATTAAGTGACTTGCCCATGGACATTCAGCTTACTCTCTAATTGGCCAAGACATGTTGTTGTTGTGATGTCAGCTATAGCAGCAGGAGAGTTGTGATTAACGTCGTCTGGAGCTGGTGTGCTGGCTCTGGGACCGTCTCGCCTCTGCATGTTAGCTGCGCAGCAGCAACTGTAGCTGCAGTTTGCTAACCCACGACTAACATTAGTTACATTACTTGCTGTGCTGTTGTTCACGCTATATCATGGTTTTTGGTGATCATGGTGTTGGATTTCTCCAGATTGTTTACAAGCATCAAAAATATCTAAGGAGAAATAAAACAAAATGCATATTAAATGTTGTAGGCTACTTTTTGTTTTTTGGCATCATTCTATAAAACATAGAGAATGACGCCTGGCTATTTTAGAAAGCACTGAATGTGTCATTTATGCGGATAAAACTATTTTAAAAAGACTTTAATCTGAAGTTCTTTCATTAGGTCATAAAAATATACAACATCTAATCCAAAACTACTTAGAAATAACTAATGTAATATCAAAAACTTCACAAAAGATACACACAAACAGGAAGCTGTTACCATGGCAAGGAGTTTAAAGTTTGGCATTGTCTGTACAGCCAGTCTGTTGTTGATTTACCTCATCATAAAAATGTTTACCACTAACCGGTGGATGTGAACCAGCAACAAAGAAAGAGGCCTTGTAAAGGTCGGCCCTTGTCTGGCTGACCTCAGGAAAGGAAAAGGCGGAAATCCCCCCTTCCTACTGTGATCAATGGGCCAAGCTGCTCAGTAATGTACTGTATGTCCTCTTGGCTGCAGTTCTGTCCCATGAAACATTCAGAAACTCTAAAGGGAAGAATCTGTTTTTATGAGAAGTACAAATGGACCCAGCTGATGTACTTACAAGATGATCATTGAGACAGACGAGTTCAACTTTCTTACTCCAGAGTCCAGGCTCCTGAACGCCACCTGGTCCTGAAAACAAATTAACTTAGTCACCACAGTGTGTTGGGGATTTCAACATAATATAAGGGGTTGGGGGGGGGATTGATTCTTAGATGTACTGTGACACAGACAATTCTAAATCTATTTACAAATGTCAAAAATTGATTTTCGAAATGTTAACTGACAACGTAATGTTGACAGAAGGCCAAAAGCACGGTACAGCGGCCGGACAGTCTGTGGCGTGCAGTTTTGCCTCTAAATTCAGTGCAATGCTGCTGCTGAATGAATTACAGCCACTACTCAAATTTTACACAATCATTAATATCAAGGCGCAACTAATGATTTTCCCTTGGGAATGAAAGAGAGCGAGCAGCAGAAAGTGATGGTGAAAGCTTGTGGAGTAGAGGAAAAGACTAGCAGTAAGTATCATCTGGCAAGAATGTACAGTGTAGGTCACAGTATGTCCATTAATAAAAGTCTGTTGTTTCCCATATTTTATGGGAAAACATACCATTTTCTTGGGGGAAGATCCCCAAACCCGGATAGATCATTATAAATACTTTACTTAAAAAGTACCAAGTAGTCACACTGATAGAAAAAAGATATACTGAATAGAAAAAAAGATGGATAATTGTTTTATCATCACATCGCAGGCCTCTGAACAGGAGTTAGACAGAGGTGAGCTTACCAGATATCTCTAGCCCACTCCTCATCTCTGCTTGAAGCTTGAGGCTCCAAGATACATTAACCAATACTAGCATAACACACCCAATCGTCGACCATTGACTGGGGCACAATTCTAAAGAAGGGGGGCAGTTCTGCAAAATCAGTAAAAACGTGTCAAGACTCACATTTGAAGCACTAGTTCTTGGCAACAATAAGCTGTATACATTATTTTGTTAATAGTTACATTGTTTATTAACTGAAATTAACAACTTGAAATATTCTAATATCAATAAAGAGCTGCGATTTATTACTCCACATTAGAGCGCTACTGATATGAGATTTTTAAGACCGATACCGATTGATATTTCAGGATTTTAAATCCGATAGATCAGTCAATGCTTTTTTACTCCTTTTCAGAAATGTAAAACTTAAACAAAGATTATTCCTAACAATTGTTATTTGTAGTTATGAGACTTAACCAAGATAACATGACATAATACAGTTTAGAAATAAACATTTTTTATTGTAATAGTACTTTGACCAAAAGTATAGCTGAGAATGTCAGCTGATTGCTGTATTTTGTGGTGGATTTGTGGCCCAAAGGTGTCGCCAATGGGGGAGTTGCAGAGTGGCCTCTGGTGGACAAACAATGCAAGGAGAAGTCTAGCGAAGCAGCTTAAGCCCTATTGTTTTTGCTTGAAAACTCACAAAACATTATTTAAAACTTAAACTTTGAATTTACATGTCATATGGTTTTTTCAAAAAGGGCGTGGCAAAATGGCTCGCTAACGCCCCCTCAAGAGCAGCCCCCGGGCCATTGTTGGCGTTTTACAGGGTCTGTACTTTAATGAACTCCTCCTAGAGAATATATCTGATCGACTTCAAATTGTGGCTGAGCAATCAAAAAGCATCGACAACGCAAGTTGTTCTGTGAGTTTTCGTCAACGGTTGTGTCCGTGGCGTGGTGCTTAGCCACCACTCAGATCTGTACCAAACTTTACATGCTTGATAAGAGTACCACACTGAACACATCTACATGCAAATATTCAGTCGATATCATAGCACCACCTACTGGCAACAGGAAGTAAGCACTTAGTGACAAAAATCTTTTGATATACGTGGCATTGTCAGAGCGTGGGCCACACTTCATATACTGGTACACAACATGTACATGAACATGTGCGGGTGTTCTCAGACGCCGCTCGCTCGCTTGCTTGTTGGCTGATCTGAACTGGTGCTCGTCAGCTGGAAATGTTTAAATGACCCAAACTGTTGTGATTTTATGTTTGAGTTGCTTTCTCTGTTCTGGAGTTTTAAATTTGTTATAAACTTTTATCGTGTGTCTCATTATATCGCATAATCGTGCGACTCTTCATTATACTTCTACATAAAAAAAAAAGCATAAAAAATTTGTGGTAAAGCAAAGGCTATAGTTTTTCATTATATTCCAATTAAATCTGATTTTCATATATATCTATATCTATCTCATATATATATATATATCTATCTCTCTATCTCTCTCTATCTCTCTATCTATATCTATCTATATCTATATCACACAGCTCAAAAAAATAAAGGGAACACTGAAACAACACAATGCAACTCCAAGTCAATCACACTCCTGTGAAATCAAACTGTCCACTTAGGAAGCAACACTGATTGACAATCAATTTCACATGCTGTTGTGCAAATGGAATAGACAACAGGCGGAAATTATAGGCAATTAGCAAGACA
>NC_060150.1:25949798-25949948 GCF_021292245.1 Micropterus dolomieu
CTCTCTCTCTCTCTCTCTCTCTCTCTCTCTCTCTCTCTCTCTCTCTCTCTCTCTCTCTCTCTCTCTCTCTCTCTCTCTCTCTCTCTCTCTCTCTCTCTCTCTCTCTCTCTCTCTCTCTCTCTCTCTCTCTCTCTCTCAAAAAATAAAGGG
>NC_060150.1:25950048-25952270 GCF_021292245.1 Micropterus dolomieu
ATAAATCCCCAAAAAATCAGTTTCACATTAGTTCTATGTTCATTGTTCAAATAACTCAAGGATTAAAGGGGACCAATAAAAGGATTGAATAGTAAAGATATATTTGCAAAATGTAAGGAAAAGTGTTCAAGAATGATAAATGTCTATTTTATAATCAAAATGTCTGCATTCTTGTATAATAGTCAATTTACAGCCCAAAATGTATGTATTCTTAGTTAAAAAAAACTCTATAATCTGGTAAAATTTGTATCTACCAAATGTGTCTGTTTTCGTACTCAAATGATCCTGTCGTCTACTACAGTGGACATGCTGTAAAATAAAAATAAAAAATAAAAAATGTGTGAATTGTAGGTTGTTTTTTTAACCCTGAACAGGTATGGAATCACAAAAAAATATGATTAGGAAAAAAAATATTTTCCTTGGTTCTCAGGAGGATAGTTGTTAGAACTCCAAATGGGAAAGATCTGTGTAATTGGAAAGAACATTCATCAACATGAAGCCGAAGCCTCGAGAAAAACACCTTGATAAACGTGGTATTTTTAAGATCGCTCAAACTAACCAGCTGTTTTAGATCAGCCCAAACAACGTGTTACCCGGATGATGACGTGCTTGATCAATATGTGACTGGAAATCATTTATCTGTGACGACTCGGTTGACTCGCAGGTAACGTGGAGAGCTTAGAGAAGATGTTACCTTTTGCTCAGGTGAGTTCGAATCCAGCTTGACGCGATTTTATAAAAAGTCTATTTTCTTTTATTTCTTTTCCCGTATGTGGCTCTATAATGTAGTGCTCACTTATACAATCATGATCGCCGCAGTAGATTAAAGATGTGACTTGAAACTCGCCAGGAACATGTTTGAGAATGTGTGACGAATCTGTGGACGGAGTCAGTCAGCAGCTGCTGCTAACAACACGCACACGCGTATGGCAACCAGTTAGTTTGAAAACCCACCCACTTTTAAACTTGAGACTAACTAATCTCTGGGGCACCTATTAACAATTTTAACAATTAAAACTTGTTATTCAAAGCAAACTCAAACCTACGATGGGCTGCAAAACAAAGGCCAGTTTGACTCTTCGCTCTGCCAGCTGTCTTGTTTACCTTTTGTTTAATTAGGTGACAAGTCTCTGTGTAGCGGCCCTAAATCCTAAAATCAATTTACACTGCTCAAAAATAATAAAGGGAACACTTAAACACAATGTAACTCCAACACTCCTGTGAAATCAGACTGCCCACTTAGGAAGCAACACTGATGGACGATCAATTTCACATGCTGTTGTGCAAATGGAATAGACGACAGGTGGAAATAATAGGCAATTAGCAAGACACCCCCAATAAATGAGTGGTTCTGCAGGTGGTGACCACAGACCACTTCTCAGTTCCTATGCTTCCTGGCTGATGTTTTGATCACTTTTGAATGCTGGCGGTGCTTTCACTCTAGTGGTACCATGAGACGGAGTCTACAACCCACACAAGTAGCTCAGGTAGTGCAGCTCATCCAGGATGGCACATCAATGCGAGCTGTGGCAAGAAGGTTTGCTGTGTCTGTTAGCGTAGTGTCCAGGACCGCTACCTCTGCCTTTGTGCAAGGACGAGCAGGAGGAGCACTGCCAGAGCCCTGCAAAATGACCTCCAGCAGGCCACAAATGTGCATGCGTCTGCTCAAGCGGTCAGAAACAGACTCATGAGGGTGGTACGAGGGCCCGACGTCCACAGGTGGGGGTTGTGCTTACAGCCCAGCACCATGCAGGACGTTTGGCATTTGCCAGAGAACACCAAGATTGGCAAATTCGCCACTGGCGCCCTGTGCTCTTCACAGATGAAAGCAGGTTCACGCTGAGCACATGTGACAGACGTGACAGAGTCTGGAGACGCCGTGGAGAACGTTATGCTGCCCGCAACATCCTCCAGCATGACCGGTTTGGCGGTGGGTCAGTAATGGTGTGGGGTGGCATTTCTTTGGGGGGGCCGCACAGCCCTCCATGTGCTCGCCAGAGGTAGCCTGACTGCCATTAGGTACTGAGATGAGTTCCTCAGACCCCTTGTGAGACCATATGCTGGTGCGGTTGGCCCTGGGTTCCTCCTAATGCAAGACAATGCCAGACCTCATGTGGCTGGAGTGTGTCAGCAGTTCCTGCAAGAGGAAGGCATTGATGCTATGGACTGACCCGCCCGTTCCCCAGACCTGAATCCAATTGAGCACATATGGGACATCATGT
>NC_060150.1:25952290-25954240 GCF_021292245.1 Micropterus dolomieu
CTCTCTCTCTCTCTCAAAAAATAAAGGGAACACTGAAACAACACAATGCAACTCCAAGTCAATCACACTCCTGTGAAATCAAACTGTCCACTTAGGAAGCAATACTGATTGACAATCAATTTCACATGCTGTTGTGCAAATGGAATAGACAACAGGCGGAAATTATAGGCAATTAGCAAGACATCCCCAATAAAGGAGTGGTTCTGCAGGTGGTGACCACAGACCACTTCTCAGTTCCTATGCTTCCTGGCTGATGTTTTGGTCACTTTTGAATGCTGGCGGTGCTTTCACTCTAGTGGTAGCATGAGACGGAGTCTACAACCCACACAAGTGGCTCAGGTAGTGCAGCTCATCCAGGATGGCACATCAATGCGAGCTGTGGCAAGAAGGTTTGCTGTGTCTGTCAGCGTAGTGTCCAGAGCATGGAGGCGCTACCAGGAGACAGGCCAGTACATCAGGAGACGTGGAGGAGGCCGTAGGAGGGCAACAACCCGGGCAGCAGGACCACCTTTGTGCAAGGAGGAGCAGGAGGAGCACTTCCAGAACCCTGCAAAATGACCTCCAGCAGGCCACAAATATGCATGTGTCTGCTCAAATGGTCAGAAACAGACTCCATGAGGGTGGTATGAGGGCCCGACGTCCACAGGTGGGGGTTGTGCTTACAGCCCAACACCGTGCAGGACGTTTGGCATTTGCCAGAGAACACCAAGACTGGCAAATTCGCCACTGGCGCCCTGTGCTCTTCACAGATGAAAGCAGGTTCACACTGAGCACATGTGACAGACGTGACAGAGTCTGGTGATGCCGTGGAGAACGTTCTGCTGCCTGCAACATCCTCCAGCATGTGCTCGCCAGAGGTAGCCTGACTGCCATTAGGTACCAAGATGAGATCCTCAGACCCCTTGTGAGACCATATGCTGGTGCGGTTGGCCCTGGCCCTAGACCTCATGTGGCTGGAGTGTGTCAGCAGTTCCTGCAAGAGGAAGGCATTAATGCTATGGAATGGCCCGCCCGTTCCCCAGACCTGAATCCAATTGAGCACATCTGGGACATCATGTCTCGCTCCATCCACCAACACTACGTTGCACCAGACTGTCCAGGAGTTGGCTCCTCATCAGGAGCATGCCCAGGCGTTGTAGGGAGGTCATACAGGCACGTGGAGGCCACACACACTACTGAGCCTCATTTTGACTTGTTTTAAGGACATTACATCAAAGTTGGATCGGCCTGTAGTGTGGTTTTCCACGTTGATTTTGAGTGACTCCAAATCCAGACCTCCATGGGTTGATAAATTTGATTTCCATTGATCATTTTTGTGTGATTTTGTTGTCAGCACATTCAACTATGTAAAGAAAGGAGTATTTAATGAGATTATTTCATCCATTCAGATCTAGGATGTGTTATTGTAGTGTTCCCTTTATTTTTCTGAGCAGTGTGTGTGTGTGTGTGTGTGTGTGTGTGTGTGTAAATAAAATGACATTGCTTTATATAGCGTACAGACGTTAGTTGCTTTCATTGTTGTAGCTCATGTTCAAGTTCAGTGAAGGTGTGTGTGACGTTTTGATACGACCGATGCTTGAATATAAGGATAATAATTTGAACAAAATCTGTATTTTGCATTCTTTTTTTTTAATTGTTGGCTAAATGTTTTTTGTGTCTAGTCTTGTATATTTGTGCTATGATTGGTGTTGGCTATTTCTCAGAGGGTTTTGAGGCTGCACCCATAATAATAATAATAATCCTTATTTGTAGAGCACTTTTCAAAAACAAGTTACAAAGTGCTTTAACAAGTGTAAAGAATAATACAAAAAAAAAAGATAAGAGCATGAAAATTTAATATAAAATTAGTAAAATACAATAAAATAAAAGGGATAAAATAAAGTCAAATAAGATCGGGAAAAGCTCTCCTATAAAAGTATGTTTTAAGAAGGGACTTAAAAGAGTTCACTG
>NC_060150.1:25954340-25955489 GCF_021292245.1 Micropterus dolomieu
GTTCCCCAGACCTGAATCCAATTGAGCACATCTGGGACATCATGTCTCGCTCCATCCACCAACACTACGTTGCACCACAGACTATCCAGGAGTTGGCGGATGCTTTAGTCCAGGTCTGGGAGGAGATCCCTCAGGAGACCATCTGCCACCTCATCAGGAGCATGCCCAGGCGTTGTAGCGAGGTCATACAGGCACGTGGAGGCCACACACACTACTGAGCCTCATTTTGACTTGTTTTAAGGACATTACATCAAAGTTGGATCGGCCTGTAGTGTGGTTTTCCACGTTGATTTTGAGTGTGACTCCAAATCCAGACCTCCATGGGTTGATAAATTTGATTTCCATTGATCATTTTTGTGTGATTTTGTTGTCAGCACATTCAACTATGTAAAGAAAGGAGTATTTAATGAGATTATTTCATCCATTCAGATCTAGGATGTGTTATTGTAGTGTTCCCTTTATTTTTCTGAGCAGTGTGTGTGTGTGTGTGTGTGTGTGTGTGTGTGTGTGTGTGTGTGTGTGTGTGTGTGTGTGTGTGTGTGTGTGTGTGTGTGTAAATAAAATGACATTGCTTTATATAGCGTACAGACGTTAGTTGCTTTCATTGTTGTAGCTCATGTTCAAGTTCAGTGAAGGTGTGTGTGACGTTTTGATACGACCGATGCTTGAATATAAGGATAATAATTTGAACAAAATCTGTATTTTGCATTCTTTTTTTTAATTGTTGGCTAAATGTTTTTTGTGTCTAGTCTTGTATATTTGTGCTATGATTGGTGTTGGCTATTTCTCAGAGGGTTTTGAGGCTGCACCCATAGCCACCTTTAAACTCAGGGTTCTGAAAGGTTATGATGGTCAGTCCCAAATGTTTGTATTTTATAATGTAGATAACATTTTTCCCCAGATGAACATAGTGGCCAAATCTATACCACGTTTGGTGCCTGTTACAGCAACTAATAGGGTTAGTCTACAATATTAGCGGTCTGGTGGTTTGCGTGAACATGGTGGCCTGGGATAGAGTCAAATTCCTGGCCTGAATTATTGTGCCAGTCGGCCTCTGGCTGACGGAGTTAACATGGCTTAGATTTAGCAAAAACACCATGACCTGTATATTCTGTACTAGATGTGGTCCACAACATGCAGGGAAAAAAA
>NC_060150.1:25955509-26101554 GCF_021292245.1 Micropterus dolomieu
AACATGAATATTAAAATCGCCACAAAGAACAATTCTGTCATAATTTAAAACCAGAGTAGATAAAAATTCAGGAAGTTCTGATAAAAATCCTCCAGGCGGTTTTGGGGGGCGATAAATTATAACAAATATGATAGGTTGCAGCCCTCCAACTTTAAGAGTGAGAACTTCAAAGGAGCTAAATTCATCACAGCGTACTTGATGACATTTAAAATTTTTCCTATACACGCTCACTAGCCCACCACCACGACCACTGACCCTCGGTTGACTAAAGCAATCATATTGAGGCGGACACAGTTCAGCTAGCTGGCTATAGTCATTCATCTGCAACCAGGATTCAGTTAAAAACATAAAATCTAGATTTGCAGACAAGATAAAATCATTTAATATGAAAGTCTTACTTGAAAGTGATCTCACATTGAAGAGAGCCATTTTAAATGTGTTTGTTCTGGGTGCTGGAGTTGGTACAGTTGTCCTAATCCCCATAGCCACCTTTAAACTCAGGGTTCTGAAAGGTTATGATGGTCAGTCCCAAATGTTTGTATTTTATAATGTAGATAACATTTTTCCCCAGATGAACATAGTGGCCAAATCTATACCACGTTTGGTGCCTGTTACAGCAACTAATAGGGTTAGTCTACAATATTAGCGGTCTGGTGGTTTGCGTGAACATGGTGGCCTGGGATAGAGTCAAATTCCTGGCCTGAATTATTGTGCCAGTCGGCCTCTGGCTGACGGAGTTAACATGGCTTAGATTTAGCAAAAACACCATGACCTGTATATTCTGTACTAGATGTGGTCCACAACATGCAGGGAAAAAAAACAAGTTTGCTGAGGCTACTGGCACCTTGAATGAAGAACAACTGCAGCTTAAAACATAAAATATGCCGAGACAGATACACAAATGAAACAGCACTTACACTTCCGGTATGTGTATTTGTTTAAGCACCATTCAATTAAAATGGGACTGTGAAATGAAATAAAACAAAACAGCACATTGTAGTTTTCCATTTATCAGTAATACAGTTAAATGGGCTATAATGTGAAAAACTGCATTGCAGGTCAATTTAAGGTGTGTGCCCCGAAATGTTCTGACTGTGCAGAATTTTCAATCAGGTGATACAGTGCTCCTCGTAAAAAAAAGTTAGTCTGGAAACCTGCTTAGGACATTTTTCTGACATTTTACAGACGAGTAAAGGTGGGGTATGTGATTCTAATAAAATATACATATTTTTGTCTAAGCGAATAAGAATCCCTTAACGGTCCACTAGCTGTCAGTTTTGTCTGTGTGCTGAAAAAAAATCTGGTGTTTATACACAGCCATGGCTCTTTAAATGGGAAACAAAGTGGCTAGGACCAAGCCATACAACACTATTCCAGCCATGATGTGTGTGTCAGGTAACATTAAATGACTTGCCCACGGACATTCAGCTTACTTTCTAGTTCACCAAGACATGCTGTTATTGTAATGTTAGCTATAGCAGCATGAGAGTTATGAGTATCGCTGTCTGGAGCTGCTGTCCTGCTCTGGACCGTCTCGTCCCCTTTGCATGTTAGCTTCGCAGCAGCAACTGTAATGGCAGTTTGCTAACCCACAACTTAGGTAATGTTAGTTACATTACTTGCTGTGTTGCTCGCCCCAAATTGCCTTCTCCACCTTTAATTGAAAATACACCGCAGATAAATCTGTAAATAGTTAGTTGCAGCCCTAACATACATATCAAAAAAATTCATGTCCTATGATAGAGATTTCATCCATATTGCCCACTGTAAATTCACTCTCACAGAACACATTTAAAATCTTTGTCAATTGATACCAGCATTAAGTCAGTGATGACTTCACCAAATGTTGACATATCTAAACTCACTTTCTATCCTCAAAACTCTTAACATTTACTTACTTAACAACTGATTCAGAATATTGGTGCAGTTCCTTCTAACTAGCAACAGAGGTAGATAAAAGGTTTTAAATGACTTAAAACCACTTTTAAGAAGGCATGCATACAGTATCTCACAAAACTGAGTACACCCCTCACATTTTTGTAAATATTAGATTCTATCTTTTCATATGAAAACACTGAAGAAATGACACTTTGCTACAATGTAACGTAGTGAGTGCACAGTTTGTCAGTGTAAATTTGCTGTTCCCTCAAAATAACACATCATACAGCCATTAATGTCTAAACTGCTGGCAACAAAAGTGAGTACACCCCTAAGTGAAAATGTCCTAATTGGGCCTAATTACTGAAACTGAGCTGCAGCACGATGGCCAAGACCATACAGCTGTTCAACAGGACAGGTTCCACTCAGAAAAGGCTTCGCCATGGTCGACCAAAGAAGATGAATGCACATGCTCAGCTTCATATTCAGAGGTTGTCTTTGGGAAATCGACGTATGAGTGCTGCCAGCATTGCTGCAGAGGTTGAAGGGGTGGTGGGTCAGTGCTCAGACCATACGCCGCACACTGCATCAAAGTAGTATGCATGGCTGTTGTCCCAGAAGGAAGCCTCTTCTAAAGATGATGCACAAGAAAGCTCACAAACGGTTTGCTGAAGACAAGACTAAAGACATGGATTACTGGAACCAGTCCTGTGGTCTGATGAGACCAAGGTTATTACAGTTTTGGATTTTTCATTAGTTTTTATTTTTGTTTCATTTTGACTTTTTGTTTTCAATTTCAGTTTAGTTTTAATTAGTTTTTAATGTGGGTTTGGTAGTTAAGTTTTTATTTTTTGAAAATGCTTATTATTCATTTAGTTTATTAGTTTCAGTGTTAGTTTTAGTCTTTGTTGCTGCATGATGCCAAGCTCTGTTCAGTTTAGTTTAGTCCAGTGTAGTTTTTTCACAAAACATTAAATACAAGTACAATCATTAGAAATAATGCAGATTTGTGAAAAGGGACACCTTTTTTTAAGCTATCTGAAGCTTGTACGTAGGGGCCCAAACACTAAGCAAATATTTGAAGTACTAACACATTGTCTAAATAAGACAGTGACTCACTACCTGCAACCCGAACTAAACAAAACATAGCTCTATACAATTGTTGCATTCATATTATTTTGTACACATGTAAGTATAAAGGATAATATAAAACATGTTCAAAGCCCGCCAACTACACAGCCGATCCTTACCTGGGCCTCCCCAACTAACTTAGCCTCCCCCTAACTAATTAAAAAAAATAATAAATAAACTCAAACTATGGACATTTACTCTTTCATTTTAGTTAGTTTTAGTTAGTTTTGCAAACCTACAAGACAGTTATTGTTTTTTTTTTTTATAAAGCCTCGTTTTTATTTTTATTTCAGTTAATGACAATGTTTTTTCACATCTAGTTTTCGTTATTTTGTTTCTCTTCATTAACTATAATAACCTTGGATGAGACCAAGATAAACTTATTTGGTTCAGATGGTGTCAAGGGTGTGGCGGCAACCAGGTGAGGAGTACAAAGACATGTGTGTCTTGCCTACAGTCAACACAAAATATTGACAGTTTGGGCCTATTTTGGACATTTTCACTGAGGGGTGTAATCACTTTTGTTGCCAGCGGTTTAGACATTAATGGCTGTGTGATGTGTTATTTTGAGGGGACAGCAAATTTACACCGTGATACAAGTTGTACACTCATTACTACTAGCCAAGTGTCATTTCTTCAGTGTTTTCACATGAAAAGATATAATCAAATATTTGCTAAAATGTGAGATAGTGTACGTACACAAGGGAAATCAACAAAACATAGTTAAATTAGGAGCCTTATAACGTAGAACCTGAATCTAGGGCTGAAACGATTTATCGATTAAATCGATTCATAAAATGCTTCAACACAAATTCTTTGCATCGATGGTTCGTTTAATCCATGTAACTATACAACACAGTGTTTCGCAGGGGCATTTATTACTGTCGCACATCGTGTTTACGCTATGAACACGACGTGATAATGATGGAGCTGTTTGTAAAGTGGGGGAAGAGAGAGAAAACAGTGAGGGACAAAAAAGAATGTTTTCAAAGTATGGGATTATTTCAAGCTAAAGAAAACAACATATCTGTAATGTTACCGTCCGTCCACCGTAAAACGAAACTTTTGTCGCCTCAGCAACAGCACGACGGCGCCTTATCAGAAAGCAGCCAGTGTTCTGCCAGCGGACCACAGACAAGGTAACAGTAACAGCAACTTTAGCATTTAACTGAAATCATGATTGATTGTTGAGTTGAAGGCTAGCCAAAGTAAGCCGCAGTCCTCAGCTGAAAATGTGCACAGGTGCGTTTGTTCTCCTTTTTGGGCCGTGAGTTGTAACCTCACAGTCACTGCCGCCAAGTAAAAGTACTTCTTAAACGACGCATCGATGAATCGTTGAAATAATCTATAGAAGCTTCAAATACTAAAATCATCGTTAGCTGCAGCCCTACCTGAATCACAATCACGTCCAGAGTTTTGGTTTTACATACCTTAGACCACTGAGCCTCACAGATGCTCTTGTAATAGCAATTTGGGGAATCTATATCTGTAAGAGGGTAATGCGAGGGCTTGTTTTCATAGATAAATGATGAGTGGTGTAGATCCTCAAGGCCACTAAAAAGTATGCTGTTCCAGGTTAATAGACTTTATATCTTCATGGAATGCAAAAATCCTTATTCTTTGAATATAACATTTTGTGAATTTAACTTTGTTTTTGTTTTCTTGAGAGTGATTAACTGTTGGAAAACAAAAGAGGTGGGGTTGTTTTGTAAGATTACAGACCTATAAATCATTTGTTTTCCATGTTTTCTCTTTGATGTCATGGCAACCAAGCCCACCCAAACCATACTTCCAGCATACATCAGTCACCAGACACTGATAGATAAAAACTACACAACACATTCAAAGACAGTGTTACAGGTGGGACCTTGTTTCATCACTCGTACTCAACCATGTCCCCGGCAGGAGTGACTCGCTGAGCATCTGCTTCCAATAGCTTCCCTGTGTCTCCCCCTCCTCCTCCTCTGAGAGGTTTTGTGGGAGGCAGCAGACACATTGGACCCATCTGAAGACTGAACCCCAGCTTTTCGGACCAGGGCCCCAAAACAATGATGTAACATCCACCAGGCTTATATAACTAACCTCTGCTGGCAGTTTCTCACTCTGAAACACAGAAGGTGGAGACCCTGGGAACACTCACAACAAAAAAGTACACTGTACTGGACTGTGATTTAGAGTGTGCACACATGCACTCAGACTGCACACACAAAATTGACACAGTGGAACACATAACGCATACAAGGGTTGGTGTAACCATATTACAAGAAGATTATTGTTTTCATTAACACCTAATTCTATCTAGCCTTGGCTGATATTAGTTTAGTGCAGATATATTTGGTATCAGCTTATCTTGTGTGATTAAGTACAAAGAAACTGCAGTAAAGAAATGCTAAAGATATCTTTAAAGGTAGTTTAGAAACAGTGACGCCTTACATTGTTTATTCACCAAAGAGCACCAACAAAGTTAATTTTCACCTGAAAACTGTCCCACTCAGTTCTTGTTCACAGCTCTTTGAAAATCAAATTCATGGGATACAGCAAAGGTTTCAACGCTATGGATGAAACTGTTACCAGCTTAATGATGACCCACGGTAGAATTCCTGACGGTTCGTATTACTTTTACAAATTTGAATTATCGTTATAACCGAGTTCAACTAGTTGGCATACTCACGGTAAACACTCTCCAGCATCAACCAAAGCTAGCAACAGTCTCACAGACCCAGGCGTGCACGCTCAGCATGCAACGTGGGTTTATTTTGGGTCAAGGACAACATGTCGTAACCCAGTGACAGCGCTCCAGATATTTTTTAGCCTAGGGGACTAAGAAGCATAGTCGTATTTTTTTGAATAGGGAGGGAACATTGAATCGCTGCGAAAAAGGACACACTATGAATCTTGTGAGTCATCTTCGTACTACTGCCCACAACTTTATAGTGAATGCTAGGTAAGTTAACTTTTAGCTGTAATACATGATGTGTGGACTTTGGAATGAGGGAACATGACATGGTTTGTCTGTCTAACTTGCTAACAGCTTGTAAACTGAAGCTCTGTGTTACCTACTCTTGTAAAAACTCTACATGTTGTTCTGCTGCCCTATACGTCATGTATCTGCAAACTCTGTTTTCCCCCTGCACAACACGTTACGTCGTTTAGTCATCCAACCAACATATCTTCTTCATTAAAAATCTGGCAGTCGTCAAATTGGTTGTAAAAGTGTTTCAACAGGAGAAACACTGCAGACGCATTCAAGACTCCTCCGTATTTATGTAAATTGTGCATGGGGTCATACTTTATAACTTTTTAAAGCACATTTGATATAGTGTTAATATGTTTACATAAGGGTTGGGCTATGTCTACAAATTTGCGTTGGACGATGGCAGCACAATCACGATGTCGGCTTAATGTCGTGATGTCTGTCAGCCACCGGCAATGGTCGATGGCATCGTCTATTGGCCCAACCCTAGTTTACATAAGAGATTGACTGTTATTATTTTAATGTTTATACAAACAAAAAGTGCACAGTTCTGCTAATTTTATTTCTGGGTTTCAAAATAAAACTTGGTGAAATTGTTTCAGTGTGTGCATTAGTACTTTTTGAACAATTTATCAATATTGTGATAATACTGATAACCGTGATCATTTTGGTCACTATAATAGTGATGTGAAATATTCATACCGTTTCATTTCTATTTAACGTTATGCGTTTATGTAAAAAAAAAAAAATTTTAAAATGGGGTACTGGTGTGGACATCTCTCATAATGCACAACATTTAGTCGTTTCCTCTTATCCCACTGGCCTTTTTAACAGCACACATTTTGATCTGTCTAAGCAGGAAAAGCCCTAGCTGTAAATATCGCCGGAACATGGTCATCGCAATGTGCTCTTGCGCAATAGTCACATCGCAGAACAGTGCAATGTCAAGCAAGTCAAATTAACCCCCTCAGCTTTTTTGCTGCTTGATAGAAAAGTAAAACTTGGACAGTTCTCATTTTCAATGTCTAATCTAAAAGAGAAGTTTGTCTGATGTAACATCATTTACTCCGATTTAGATGAGTTCTTGGATACACAGTTTGTAACTAGTGAGTGACGAGCAGGCACTGTGTGCACAGTGAACCAGCAATCCCAATATTATTCTTATTCAGTTGATCGATTCTTTTAGGATGCTTATTTTAAAATACAGCAACTGAAGTAATCTGATGAAACTTCCTGTGTTTTTTCATATTGCAATATATATCGCAGAAAAGAAAAATATTGCAATGTTAGTTTGTTCCAACATCGTGCAGCCCTAGTTGTAAATAACCAAAGTGACGTTTTAGCTCTGTTGAACAGCCATTGTTATTACTTTCATTACATATTTATATCTGTTTTAAGCATATATTGTCTTATTTCCTGTTTTTAATACAGGGTTTTTTATTTTGACAACAAATCTCTGGTACTTAGGAGTTCCTACCACGCACAATGGTAGAGAGGAGAAACGGTAAAAAGTAAAGTACATAGAGTGAAACGTTTAATGTATTAGCACCCCAGAAGAGAAAATGGTCAGTATTTTGATCGTAATAATGTAACATTAAGATGAGGTTGGTATCTTGAATTAGTTTTGAGCTATAGTAATAACTCTTTATAATCATTTGTTTGATTGAATTAGCTTTAGCTTAATGTGAGCTAATGAAAAATTGTGGAAAGGTAGCTAACATATTTTGTTTTGTGTTTGTAACCAGCTTTAGCTCACTAGCGTTGTAGCTTACTTGTGTACTAGTGAGGTAATGAGTTGATTGAAAATAACAACAAACTTGTTCTTGTATTGCAGGTAGAGATAGTGAAATAGGGTTTACTTAAGTGTAAATAACAAACAAAGTGCAGGACATGTTTTGGTTGAGGACACCAGAGGGCTGTTTCACAAAACCAAGATAGCGAACTAAACCGGGATTTTCCAGATATCCTGGCCGGATTAAGTCGTGACTTGGTTTCACAAAAGCAGTAGCACATAAATTACCATGGTGGTTTATTCTGTGCAGCTAGCCTGCTCCAGACCAGGCTAACAGCCAGGCTTAGATAATCCTGGTGCCTTATCTGTTCAGCCAGCAGTCACACCGATCAGAAACCAAAGGGTTTTTTTCAGTTATTCCATGTTCTTATGTATGTGTTTTGCATATTTTTCATTAGCCTGCATTAAAATACCACAGGTAGCCTACATTTTGGCAATATGGTAGCACACAGTTTGTGGTTATTAAGTTTCATAATTGAAGAAGAAGATGCGTGCACCATACTTTACACACAGTGAGCAACAGCAAGGAGGTTTGCGTGGAATAAAGTGTAAAAGTAAATAAATAAAAAGTAAATTTCACTGCTCTTAACTGAAACTGTCATTGTGCCTTAAAAGTGAGCAGTGGACGTTAAAAGAGAGAGACAATACAATGCAAGGAGATAACATTTGTTGTGAATTGGAGCTATATAAATTAAATTAAATTAATTAAATAGTATGTTGATTTGTGGTTGTATTAAGTCCACTTCTCACTTTTAAAGGTATGACATAACATGAATGGTAACGTTATAAGTATGACAGTTTCAGTTAAGAGCAGTGATATTTTTAGCTACTTACTTGCACTTTCTGTAACGAAAACAATATTTTGTGCAGATTAGTTCCATTATGTCAGTAACATTTAGTGTGTTGCAGCAAGTAATAGAAAGGCATTCAGGATAGTGGAGCAAATTCCATCAGAATCAAGTGAGGATAATACAAGTAACACTGATGATGAATGGCTGACAGAAATAGGAGGATCCCCAAATGCTAGCAGCAGTGATAGTGGAGCTGAGGATGCTGAGAAAAAGAGGCTGAGGAGGAAGAAGTGAGGTTCAACGTTTTTGCATTGCACTAAACTGTATCTGAATATGTTAATATATGTGACCACATTAGTTTAACAGCATTAAAAACATAGTTTTCACATACTATATAATTTTATTCATTAGTTTGTTAAATAAATATTTCTTAAGTTAAAACCTTATGCCCACCCTGTCCACCTTAGTGGACATATAAAAAACTCCTTGAAAAATGTGTGTTTAAAAAAAATGAAATTCTAATTTTATTTTGCATGCCTAAAGAGCTATAAAAACACAGGAAAATATCCTGACAGAGGCTGTCATAATTCATGCATGAAATACTGCGGCCGTGTTTCTTTCTTTCTTTTTTTAAATATTATGTGCATATTTTCATCGGAAACCTTTTTATTCGCTGTTACTCACTGTGTATGTATGTATGCTGCATATGTCTTTTCCATTTCCAGCTGCTGACACGCATTTATCTGAAATACTTACACCTGGCTTGACATAGTCGCTTCTACTGAGCATGGTTTGGCCTTTGTGAAACTGATAAAGCCAGGATGCACTTATCACACTAGGTCAAGCTTAGCTTTTTCTGTTAACCTGGATTTCTAAATTCTGCTTTTGTGAAACAGCCCTCTAAAAGGATAAGGGACACTCTTTCAGTGACAACAATGTATTTTGCACAAGGAGGACAGATAGTTTGAAAGGATTGTAAGAGGCCATTTACAGCAGAATAGAGACCATCGCTAAACAGAGAAGGAAGGCTGAGACACTTGGCCTCACGTGACTCCGATGACCCCAATGACTGTCGTTACAACAACCAGGAGCACTAACGAACCAAGCCTTTATTATGACCCCACAAAGTTTAAATGGCTGGGATCCCTACCAGTCAGTCAGAACTGAGGAAACCCATTCAATGAGAGGAAAAATGTCTTCAAGTACCTTGACTTTAACATTCCTTGGATAACTATGACCTGGATGATGTCACTGACACTTCACATGTTGCTACTAGAGCTACCAACAGGGCAAGTATCTTGTAACACTGATCTGAAGGTATGACTGATAAATACTAGCTGATGTTGACCTTTTTAATTTAGAACCACCACCATCGTACACACTCACACACACACACACTAGAATAAGCGAAAATGGTGATCCATCATCTAAAGTCATTCCTCTCTCTAGCCAATAGATTAGTCAAGCACCAGATGCTCAACTGTTAACACAATCTCTCTGGGTTCACTAACTTCATATCTTGAAGGTTTGGTGGAGGGGAAGGGCTGCTAATCAGTTTCCCTATGCACTTCCAAGTGTGGAGTAAAAACACAGAAGTGGCCTAATTATCCACAGGCTATTTATTTTGGCAGATTATAAGCACCAGACTACCTGCCAAATAAAGGAGAAGGAAAGAAAAACACTTTGTCAGTGCACTGTGTATGCATGGGTGGAGTGGGGATGGGGATGGGTTGTAAAGTGTGTGTGATATAATTTGACGAAATGTGCATTTACTCTACTTTTCAGCTGTAGGCAATTCTAATTGGCTACAACACACTGTACAAACATGCAATGCTATGATGCGTTTTGCCATACACTGCTGCAAATGCAGTAGGCTTTAAAGATAAAGAAAGACCTCATAAAACATTCATCTTTTGTGGCAGAATGCTTCACTTAACACGCCAAACACCATTTTAAAAAAATAAACACACTTTTAAGTTGCTTTGCCCCTCCTCATCGGTAGCCTACAAGCAGGAGATCGGCTACTTCAGACATTTAAGGAGTCATCTGTATTGTACGGTAAAGATGTTATGTTGTTGAAGGATCAGACAATCCTCCACGCAGCACTTCACGTGAGAATACTGTCATTTTTTAAATTTGGTTAGGCAACTTTCAATTGGCCTTCCAGATTTTTAAAGTTTGGCGTTGCTCCCTGAACAAAAGTGCAAGTACCGACCAATGCACTCTCCTCTCTGCTGTAGTGTTGGATGTCATGTAGGCTCCAGTGTAACATAATAGCCTATCTGGCAAGTTCTGAGATGATAAAATAGTCTATTGTGGCCTTGGGCTCGGGTCTCTCGTTTCACAAGTTGTCTAACGTTAACCAGACTCCACTTTTGACTTTTCTAGTTGAGGTGATGTAAGCCAGCGTGGATGGTCTGGTCTAATCTGAATGGCCTCCACCTGTCGGCAGGATGGGCTCACCTGGATGAACACTGTGACTGAATGCTTCACGGTTCACGTAATACACAACATACTATTTCTCAATATTTTATGAATTCCACACCAGGCAAAACGCCTGTAAAAGCACCACCTGAACGCCGCAAATTTGGGTGACAGGCTACTCATATTCGTCCAACATGACACTTACCCCCATGGCTCTAAGCCCTCGACTAGCAACATGCTTTGTTGCGGGTTATTGCGTTCAACGTCTGTCCTCCGTTTCTGCCGTTGACAACATGTTTAAGTCCGTCCTCACGTTTGAAAACAACACGGACCTGAATTTCCATGCACAAACATACAGGCAAATTAACTTACCGACGCTATCCGGCTGGAAACAATTTCTTTCTGATGGCTGTGAAAACCGCCACTAAACAAACTTTCAGCCTGATATCCGGAGGACACACACACCCGGACTGTCATTCACACAGATCCGTAGACTGCTGTAAACTTCTTCACTTCTGTCAAGTCATCTGCAATAACACTTCAACTTACCGACCAAGATTTTCAAAATAAGAGCATTATTGAAATAGTGCTTAATGCGGACTTCTTTTGGCAACACAACTGTGTACCCTGACATTTGCTAAACCTGACGTGTCTGACGATACTATAGGTTTGTTTTCTAGTGGATTTTGTACAGTATATGTGATAATATTCAATCAAAAACAATACTAGAGCTACCTGCCCTTCTTTTATCTATGTGTTTCCACTTATTTCTCCCTATCAGCAACCAGCAGAGAAGGCTCTCATCCCATCTTATCGTATTGATTGATTGATTGATCGATCTTAAGTGCAGTAAGTTCACTAATGAAAAAGCAAAAACCGACATCAGAGATGTACCCAAGTCCTTGCACATCTACAGAAGAATGAATCAATGTCAAATTAAGAGGCAAGGCAAGGCAACGCAAGGCAAATTCAAAGTGCTTTACACCAAACATAAAAGCAACATAGGGAAATTGAAAAAATACACAATACAATGATACAATAATTAAAATATAATAATATAATATGTACATAAAATATGTAGGCTATTAATTACTATGCAAATAATAAAAAAGCAGTATAGGAGTATTAATCTTATACACAGTTCCCAATATTTCTCTGATTCCAGTTCTGAGTAAGACGGTTGCCTGTATTTTGATTCATTGTGATTCATTTTAGGCTTTTATTTTGAAGGCAAGATACCATCAGCGTTGATCTCGATATTCTGGTTGAACTATTGACTTGACTCAGCTCAGTCTTCTCTGCTCAGCTACACTGTATTCATCTGTGGTCACACAACACTGAACCAGGAACATGTCTCTGCTAAACCTTTACTTTTTATAATAAGTCAGCCATGTGTTGTGCATACCCTCTTTCTCCGCTACAGGTGTATATTTAAAAATTACTTTTAACATCTCACTTTTTTCCTTTTCTCCTCCATCTGTCTAGTAAATATTCTCTAGCCTAACAGCATTCTGTCTGACACATGCACAGACACAAACACATTTAAAGTGTTTTTTCTGCAGTGACTTGTGGGGTCAGCCTCAGGGCAATGAACAATCAATCCTCAGTCTGCTCAAATGGCAGAGTTGACTGTCCATTAAAAACAAGCTCAGATAAACATTGAATTTAACCACAAATTGAGTTGCTCTTATCTCTGTGACTCCAGCTCTTAATGGGCTTGTAAAATGCAAACTGCTGGATGTGAACAGATCACCCTCTCTTGCTGTCAAACCATATTGAAAGAGAGGATACATTATTTGAGGTTCAGGGCACAGTATGAGATGTGAGTCGCTGAGGTGGAAAGGTAACCATGTGACTTCTTTGACTGACTTGTCACCTCTGCTCTTTGGTCACTTTGCCTACTTTGAATAGTCTTCACAGTGGCACGTTTCAAAACATGTTGCTAGGGAAACAGGCCCAATGCAAACAAATGATCCCCGTCAACAGTCAGAATAGTAAAGAGCCTGTAGTGAACATGAAGCTCACCAGTAGCCATATGGGACAACAATGAGGTCCTCCTCTGTGTGTACATTTGGAGTGGACCTGTAGGTTGGTAACAAGTCCATCTCTTCTCCAGTGTGATGATATTCTAAGTTATGCAGCATTGTGGTTGCAAATGTAGTCCCTATCTTGGTACCTCAATCATGTTTTAACCATGAAAGATAAAAGAGTCTTTGTTTACAAATGAGGAATCTCACACAATGCATGTGTTGCTGCTCAGCTGCTACCAGACAGTTATGTTGATGAATAGTTCATTCCATAAATGCCAGTAACTAAGATATTAAAATTATAAATCAGACACAAAGAAGGCAGCGAGGGATGGCACATACTGCCAAGTGACCTTCTGCTCTTACCCGTGATATCGGAAGATTTCTTACTCCTCTCCGAGTACAAGTACACCAACAAATTGAAAAGAAACTATAGTATGTCTAATACTCTTACAATGGTACCTGTTTAAATCCGCTGAAATCTGTTGTGATTAGATCCGTGAGATGAGGTGAGATGCTGACAAGAGGGTGAATATTTTCAGAAGTTCTGCCAGCCTCAGTATCTCCGATCACAGAGATGATAAATTCAGCTAATTTGTAGGAGTTACATTTTATTTGTTAATATTTTGTTTCACTTACTAACACACCACTACAAATATGACATAAGGAGCTCATTTTGAATATTTATCTGATATGACTACAAGATTGGCAGTGATGGTATTTACCTGAATGACCTGAGTCAGAATAAGAGGAGGTTTGCCGATTGTGTGGGAATGCAACGTAAGGCTTGGGAATTTGCTAGTGATAGCTGACTTAGTTACACTCAGTCAGCTATATAAATGTCATATAAATGTCTGAATAAAAGAATTCATAGAAGCCTGCATTTCTAAATAAAATATATTCTTCGTCTATCAACCTCTTCTATCAAGAGAGCATTGAGACAAAAAAAGGGGAAAACTGATTTCATCTATCTCACTGGAAATCCTGGTTGAGGTTTGCAATCTTGTCGCCATCCAGTTCCAGAGATCCACCAACCATCCTGTGATCTTTCTGCTTCTTTTTATCTTTCTTCCTTTCTTCCCTTGGTTGCTGTCAGTGCTTCATCCAGACATTTCTGGTTAGGGTTTTGTTCTCAAATCATTTGTTGTCTCATGTGTTGTCTCTAGACTTGCTTAGTCCTCTTGTCTTCTCCTTCTGTGTGAATGGTTTTAAACCTGGATTAACTGAAAAAAAACCTTTAAACACAACACTGACATATTATAGGTACATCCAGCAGATACAGGGCAACATTAACATCCATATGGAGTTCGGGATATTTTGGCCACACAATTTTCTTTCTCCTTATAGCTCTGTTTTAGTCTCTACCAACTCCTGAGAAAACTTAGATTTGTGCAAAATCACATATTGCATAAACATATTTTGCAAACATGTAATTTGTAATATGGTTATAACAGTTAGTTTGCTATCCATGTAGAGTGAACTGCGTGTTGTTTATATGCACTGATAATGCTAATCCATGTTGATTCCACATTCCAACTTAAGAGCACATGAACACACTGAAGTTGGAAGAACGACTTCACAACTTGGGAAATGGGACCATCTGAGGAGTACATGAATGCACCATGAGGTGTTAGTTGCAATTCGAGACCCTCGCCACTAGACGGCACTAAAACCTACATACTGAACCTTTCAAATCAAGGGACTAAGAATAGAGAATGGTGCATGTTGTATTGCTTGTAAAGGCTTCTAAGGCAACTTTGTGGTTGCAAGAATCAACCACAGCATACTGGACCCAAGGTGCAGTCTGTGCAAAGATGCCCCTGAGACAGTCCAGCACATTGTAGCAGAGTGTAAGACGCAAACTGGGACAGAATACACTTAGAGGCATAACCAAGTGGCTGGGATAGTGTATAGAAACATTTGTGCCAAGTATGGGTTACAATAGGACACACCATCGAAAGTGGTTGAGAACAGTAGAACTAAGATCAGAGAATGATGATGTCCAGTATTACTAATTTTACTTTCTTGACTCTGGTAAAGTGTACTATACATGTTGTTGTTCTGACTGTAGCCCCTTTGGTTTGACAGAAATGCAGTCTGTTAAGCTCTTTAAACAGGAACAGATTCTCCTGCACTTCAGGAGTGGTTTGATGGCAATTCCATTTAGCACTCGATGCACAGGAAACACATATGGCTCCGGCAGGCCTTTGAGGTGACGTTGCACACATGGGTTTGGCATCTACAGAGACAGGCTGGGTGAAAGTCATCTGAAAAACATCATCACATCATCATGAAAGTGCACAGTCGTGTCAAAGCAGAAGAATTAAGAGTTTGGGATGGTAATGCCTCCACTGAAGCTTTCCAGGTCACTTTAACCTTTACTATATATGGTTATCAGCCAATTACAGTGAGGGATGCTTGTGGGTGGGGGAGTAAATATCCAAAGATACTGAAAGTCTAAAGCCCCTCTAGTGGCCCCTACAGTTGGCCATTTTCTTCCATCCCACAGTGGGATGTGGGGTTATGAATGCATGCAGTGAACAATAATTTTTCTATTCTAGCCTTACCAGCAGTGGGGCTAAAAATATGTTTTTCCTGAGGATATCTCCAGAGGAAGTACCATTGGGTCATAAATATCAAAAGGGTCTGTCGTTTCACAGCATGAATGTACTCAACAAATTTCATGTCAGTCTACTAATGGGATTATGTGATTATTATTGAGGGCTTCTTCTTTAGGCTTAGGGTTAGAAACTTGTGTGTAAAACTCTTCTCCAAAGAGCATACATTTTGCTCTGTAAATTCCAAGAAAATTTGCTCATTGTATTTTGATATTTCTTGTGTGCAGGTGGAAATTGGGAGCATTTTCTGACAGTGAAAGTAATAACACAACACTGTCGACACATGCTTCTGACCTATAGGTTTTGTCATACTGAGTTCCTGCTGTCGCTACGGTTGCTCCCCCCTTCAGCTCATGCAAACTAATCATTGGTGGATGGCAAAAAACACATCACTACCAGTTTGCCAGCCATATCCACATAAACCAGATTTAAAAACTTCAGTATACTGTGAACACGAATAGATTTACCTGGCTTGATCAGCATTGTGTGAACTTGTTTGGCAAGGGCTTGAATGTAATGGACATTCATTTATATATAAAAGTCTCGCACTCCAGCTTTACCGTAAAAAGGTAAAAACACACCTTAGAATCTACAGAGATGCTAGCAACTCTGTGAGTCTGTACTTGAGCAAAATGCTAACGTAAGCATGCTAACATCCATTCAAAGTCAATGCTAACATGCTAATGTTTACCAAATGTCATATTCCATGTTCACCATGTTAGCATGCTAACATTCAATAATTAGCTATGAACCCAAAATACAGAGAAAGCTGAAATCATTAGTTCTATTTTATTTATATCAGCAAAGATGTAGTCATAAACCAAAGCTAGGTGGAACTTCAGCTTCAGGTTATTTTAGTTACATAAACTATTTTATCCACTTAGTACATAAGGCGGACTGGATGTCTTCCAAGAGACATGTTGTCAACATCATTTGTTCACATCAGCTTTAGTTACAAAGTTGGATTTTCCATCCAGTATCCACCATCTCTCTGATTGCAAGCAAATTGTACATGGCTGAACTGCAAATTCTCCTCCTTCGTGCTCCGCTTACTACTTGTGTAAGCCTCCGCTTACTACTTGTGTAAGCCTTGCAAAGCATTCAGAAATATTTCATTTCCTTCATGAACATGCTGATGTTTGTGAGGATTCAGAGCAAGCGGCAAGCTGAGTCTGCGTGGGCCTGTCTCCTTGCTGCATGCCAAATGAGTGTGCATTCTTGGGATGGGGTTGTAGAGGGCATTTAACTGTGCCACTCCGCCCCTCGTCAACTCTGTGACTAGTATAAGGCCCAGTAATGAGGTCAAACTAGCAGTGTACTCGGGAAGCTCTGGATACACTAACAAGCCCGCTTTTGTTCCATTGTTCTTGATATCTCTGGACAGACTGGACTGGACTCTGATGTTGTTTACCTCATAACCATGTTTGTTTCTGCACAGCTGATATTTCAGATCATTTCCTGCCATTACTTTTAATTGCATTTTGCATATAATCATCATTGATTGTGAGTAACATTGTCTTCTGTTTCTGTTGACGAAAAGGATGCAGTGCATGCAAGCAAGTGCTCACAATGGCATAGAAACAGACACGAAAAAAAGTTTGAAGAAAAACCTTGTTTTTCCATCCACATGCCTAATGACGGATGATCAGCCTCAGAGCAGGAAATAATCTGCGAGAAAACTCTCCTGTTGAAAATTGCAGTGTTGTCAACAATGCACCATTTAAGTGCGAGAGAACCTTCATTCACTGCATCTCTATCTTGTGTTTTAATTACAGTGGATGCTCAAGATAGCTAATTGAGATGTTATTCAAGTCCAACAAAGTACTTTAATGGGTATAATTTTAAATGTCAGAAATTCTTTGATTGTATAGGGCATTGCCTGGATTTGAACTCTGCCCCCCTCACTGTGGCGAAGGGCAGCTGAGGTTCTTTATGTTATAGAAGAAGAAGAATGCTGCTTTTTCAGAGTTTAGTTTCCCGAAGCAATCATATATGACTCTCTCATTGGGATATTGTACACCCCTGAGAGAAGCTACTAGATGTGAGCAGTGTAGTGTGATCCTGAACAAACACACTCAGCCATATGAACTTTGCCTCACTTTGATTCATGCCATGAAAATGGGATCTTTCGGGATACTACAGTTAAGCAGTTTAATCATAAATCATTTAAATCATAAAAACATATGTTGAAGGTGATATAGCAAACTCAACACCACCTTGTTCATTAAAAAAGCACCCTACTGTATGTGTATTTAAAGATGAAGGCTTAAAGAAGCAGTTCATCCAACATGACACCACATGACCTTTTTTTTAACTTAGCTCTAGCACTATGCATATAGTTTTAATACCAGTGTAAAAATACTGTGTTACAAGTCAAAGTCCTGCGTTCAACCAAAGTGTTCATCATAGTGAGTTTTCCCTGTTAGTATTATACTATTATACATTATTGATGGAGTTAATGCTACCTTAACTGTTTGGTAGTTTAATCAATAGTAGCCTAATGCATCCTATTTTAAGTTAAACTAGCTGTCGCTACAGAAGCCCTAAGCTGCCATCGATTCAAATATTTTTTTACTCCGTTTTCCCATGATAACAGGATAAATATCTCGAGATAACGAATGTTGTTTTCCCGTGATAACGGGATAATTTTCTCAAGTTCTCGAGATAACGAAACAGTAGTTTAACACAGTGGTTTAATGGTAATTTCAGAATAAATATCAGTCTCACTGGTTAGCTCAGTTGGTACACAGCACAGAGCTTATACTTTTGGAGTTGTTGGTTTGATCCTCACTGAAAGTTAACTTTTTTAATTGTCTTTTTTTCATAATCCTCTTCAACAAAGTTCTTATGAAGAGACTGTTTCACATGCTCACAAGAAAACAAGTGCTGGACTGTGTGCATCCTGGTGATTGATCCACATCAATCCACCTATGGACTTTTCATTTTCCATTATCCCCAGGCAGATGAAATTCTTGTGCTTCTCATTCAGGGAAATCCACTTAACATTACACATTTTCTGACGGCTATTTCGGAACCTTTGAAATAGCCGTCGGGAAATGTGTGATTGGATTCCCCTGAATCTCTTCATAACAACTTTGGTGAAGATGATACTAAAAACACACAAAAGAAAACAGTTGTTGAAAGCAGGAGTCAAACTCACAATCCTTGGATTATGAGTCCTGTGCTCTACCAACTGAAATAACCAGTCACACTAAAGGGTACCCTAAAATTATCCTAAAGAAATGCTCTGGCTGACTCCTGTATTCAGCTATGGTTTGTCTATTCATTGACAAAGACCACGCCACCACAATATGGATTTAGGATATTTTATTGTATGATACGGATGGAGTAGAGACGAGATATATGCCAGAATGTGTTAGAGGTGTGGATGGAGGGATGAAGGGATGAGGTAGAGGAGGGGTCGAGGGAAGTGGGGATGGAGAGTTAAGAGTGACAGATAGGCCAACTAACACTTTTAAAGCTCAATAATAAACTCTGCTGCTCTCTGCCAAGAAATTGAAGCAGAAGGAAAATCCGAGTGAAACAAAAATCTATTTGGATTTGGATTAAACAAAAAATAATATATAGAATGGATTTATTAGCGACAGAGATGTTGGTTTTAACTTTGGATCCCCCAGCTTTTAGCTCTCCTACTAAAATTCATTGTGATGCTTTGAATGGATCTCACAGGAGGACAAAGACAGAGAAAGATAAATGGAAAGATAAATGGTGTGCCTGTGTGCGTGCGCGTGTGCATATGCGTGTGTGGCCGTATGTGTGTGTGTGTGGGATGAACTATTGCAGGGTGGATGTGACTCCGACTGGTACAATTTAATTTCAGACTGACCCCATAAATGTCCTCTACATGTTAAATCCTTGCTAATTACAATAGCATGCTTTCAGAGGGCTCTGGAAACGGAATTGGCTAGTGGTAGCACTGAACTGGAAAAATGTTCAAGTTAACATTTAGACGCAGTCAAAGCGGGATAATTTGACTAGTTTGCATGGTTCTTTTGATCATGTGACACTGTACTGGTGAGGCGATTTATGTCACAGTATTTTCAAATACTTTACTTAGAATAGATTAAAATAGATTCTAACTCAATACTAGATTTAAAGAGTTTGGGGGTTTTTTTCAGTACGTTATTTCATGGAGACTTCAAAAAGACATTTGTAAGCCATCTGTATGTTCCACTCAGATTCTGTTTATGTTGTGATTTTAGAAATACTAGAATTTTCACAATAATGTCACGATAATGTTGTGAACAACACCATGCAACCTCACTATGTGACATGGTTTTGTTAGGCAGTCATCTTTGTCGGAAGTAGAAATGAAAAACACGTGTAAAAAGTTAGTGCTATTGAATTAAGGAAAACTGTATGCCAAAGAGACTTTTTTTTCTAGTCTCTGTTTTTCTAAGATTGCCAAGACCTGTGATGAGGCCAACCACTACCAGAGATATTCACATCTGCAACTCATTATTGTGAAGTAACAACAAATTATGTGAGACAGTTTGGACGAGGGCCAGTGCAAATGACATAACACTATAATTTTCAAGGTCATGGTTCGTGGATAATCATAGACTTTTGAGCAGTGATTATAACAGAAAGCCTACTCGTACCTTTCAACAGTTCAAACGTTTTAAAACTATAATATTAGGCATAATAGACTAATGTGATCCAGCTTTTATACTTTCATTCTGATCTAATGCTAATGGCTGCATGGCATTAATTAACTGTGCCATTTCTGCCCTTTCAGTCTTTGTGCCATGGTGTATCAATATCCATCTATCCACTCATTCCTCTTCCGCAAGACCAAAGTCACATTGAAAAATTAACAATATCTGGTGAAGCATGTGCCTCCGTGGCTCAAGGGAACAATAATGACAAACATCTAAATAATACAACAGCTCAGCGGGCTGTGCAGATTAGTGTGAGAACAGAAAACAAGCTGCTTGTTGCTTACAAGTCAGACTTTTGTTGATGGATGGCTTTGCACGCAAGAGAGAGAACAAGAGAAAACATGAAAGAATGGAGGGGATAACAAGATGAGAACAAGAAAAGAGGGGAGGAAATATGAGTGAGAGATGACTGTCTGAGCCTATAATCAAAAGTGTGTTTACTGTTATTTCTATAATTATGAGGGCAAAATCTGAAATCATGAAAAGTGAGGCCTTTTTCTCTTTTCGACTTTTTTTAAGTATAATGGTAAAGTTTGGGCTTGCACAGTAATGGTGAGGGCTACAGTTTGGGGTTTAGACTATGCCTTTTCAATACAACTCCTCACAAATACAGCAATGCTGCCCTGTGAGTGGGTGTGCATCAGACTGAATAATCAGACTGACTCGTTATTCAATCTGACATTCTGACATTCATCTTATCTTTCTGTTAGGGAGCGGTTGGTATTTTGCTTGAAACAAATTAGCAGCAGGGGGTGACATATCCCACCATTAATGTCATTTTCACTCATGGTAATGCTAGCATGCTACCAGCAGTTAACTGATAGCTGCACTAATCAATATGCCTATATTAACAATAGAGCAAATGTTTTTGAGGAATGTGAACGCTGCTGCTCATGGTAATGAATCTACGGAAAGTTACTAACGGACTCAGCTGGATGGGGCATCTGTTCATTATTTTGGTTTAATTTGACTATTTTCATTCAGTTGCTGGGCCTATATGTGAACTGAGACGCAGGTGAGGAGGTGGCTGGGGAAGGCCAGGCAACTGCAGAGTAGATGAGTTGGAACAGGTGTGTAGATGGGTGAGACGGTCAGGTGATGGGGAAAGAAAGGAAAGTCAGGGTATCTGGTGGATAGATGGAAATGGCAATGAAGAAGCCTGGGGAACTGGGAATGTGGCTGGAGAGGAGGGACAGAAAGTCTGTGACTGTGATAGAGTGAAAATTGGACTTACAATCTTCAGGTCACTTATCCAAATGAATTCTAATGTTGCTCCATGTCTGCTGGAGGTGTAAAAATAAAGTGTTTGGTATATTCACCATCTCTTGTTCTACTTTAGGTATTGTTGTACTGCCTCTGAGTGTACTGTGTACATCTGAAATTTCAAATTAATCAAATCAAATTAAGTTTCTCCTTTTGATAATAAAGTTAACATTGATTTTGATTTGATGATAACATTTATAAGGTTATAATATGTCAATGTTGTGTTTGCGGCTTGTGAGTGGTAAAATAATAAATTAATGCAAATGAATGCGTACATAAATGTGAAGATATTACCAAACTTTTTTAGTGCTCTCTGGTGGAGAAACTGCACTGGAAAATTATATCACTTTTGTTTTTGGCCTCATTCATCATGAGCTGAATTCAAAGATCTAAGACTCCAGTGAGTATGCTGGCCATGCAAGAACTGGGATGTTTTCAGCTTCCAGGAATTGTGCACAGATCCTTGCAACATGAGGTGATGGTCGTGGATGAATGGTACAACAATGGGCCTTGGGATCTCGTCACGGTATCTCTGTGCATTCAAAATGCAATCAATAAAATGCACCTGTGTCCGTTGACCATAACACACGCCTGCCCATAACATAACCCCACCGCCACCATGGGCCACTCGATCCACAACGTTGACATCAGCAAACCGCTCTGCCATCTGCTCTGTACAGTGAAAACCGGGATTCATTCGTGAAGAGAACACCTCTCCAAACTGCCAGACGCCATCGAATGTGAGCATTTACCCACTCAAGTCAGTTACGATGATGAACTGCAGTCAAAGTCTTTGGTTATACAAGCCGATTGTTGCAGCAGCTGTCCAGGTGGCTGGTCCCAGATGATCTTGGAGGTGAAATGCTGGATGTGGAGGTCCTCGGCTGGTGTTGTAACATGCGGTCTGCGGTTGTGAGGCCGGTTGGATGTACTGCCACATTCTCTGAAACGCCTTTGAAGACGGCTTATGGTAGAGAAATGAACATTCAATTCATGGGCAACAGCTCTGGTGGACATTCCTGAAGTCTGCATGCCAATTGCACGCTCCCTCAAAACTTGCAACATCTGTGGCATTGTGCTGTGTGATGGAACTGCACATTATCGATTGGCCTTTTATTGTGGCCAGCCTAAGGCACACCTGTCCTGTCTGATCAGCATCTTAATATGCCACACCTGTGGGGTGGATGGATTATATCGGCAAAGGAGAAGTGCTCACTGCCACAGATTTTGACAGATTTGTGAACAATATTTGAGAGAAAGTCTTAGATCTTGGAGTTCAAAGAGGTCAAAAACAAAAGTGTTGCGTTTATAATTTGGTTCAGTGTATGTAATTGCATCACAGTATGTCTGTGGCATTTATTTAATGCAATTTCTTGTTAATTATCTGCCACTATATTGGACGATATACCGATACATCCGTAATAACCTAATCTCACCCCGATTAATTTATCAGTCAAGCTCTAGCAACACAGCCCGGGGAGTGGGTGTGTATTTGCCTGGTAATCGGAGTGAATTGCCATTTTGTTTTATTTCATTATCAAGTCTGAAGTGTTCTTGTTAGCCATGATTTGGCAGTGTGGTATAGATTGGTTATGGCAGAATACATTTTCAGACATAACAGAAGATCTGCCATTGCTAGGAAGAGTTGATTTAACATTTGTCATGTTAAGCAAAGGAATATGGCAATTTAAGAGTTGGTATTTCTGTAAGTCAATATTGAACTACATGTAAAGCTGTCAATCAATCTCTTATGCACCCAACCCAACCTACAAACCTCTGTCATGCTTGGCAGTTTTTCTTACCAGGGAAACAATTGTCAAGAAGCACAACACAAGACTTAATTGATGAAAAAACTGGAGATATGTGTGTGTGTGTGTGTGTGTGTGTGTGTGTGTGAGAGAGAGAGAGAGAGTGTGTTTGTGTGTGTGCGCAGTTGTCTCCTTTTTCAGTATGTGAATGTTTGTCTGGCTCTATTTTGTGTGACTGTGTCTCAGTTTGTCTGATTGTGTGAGCTAGTTTATGTGTACTCCGCCTGTGTGTGTGTTTGTCAAACAGACAGCGGTCCACACAAATCCAACCACTCCGGCTCCACAGCTGCTCTGTCTCTGTCGGATCTTGTCAGCAGCACAGCAGCAGCTCTGCTTGTCTGGTTGCTGACTTTCTGCCCGTGATGTTGCCAGATCCAGGGTGGTCCACCCCACGGCACTCATCCCACCCTGTCTGCCCTTGTTGTCAGGGGGGTTATGCAGATTTAGGAGCACTACCTCACTCCTTCCCTCCCCCTCCTCCTCAATCAATCAATCCATCCTCTCCTCATTCTCCTCTTCTCATCCCTCTCTGTCGCCACTCGTGCCAGTCATGAAATGCCCGTACTTTCTTTTCCGCTCTACACTACAAGATAAAGTTCCCCTTCGAGGGAACTCGAACTGCATCGGTGACGACACTATGGGAACGCCTCTGGGCGTTGCAGGGCTGTACTATGAATGAAACTACTCCAATCCTAACCGGAGGGGTATATAAGCACGCCGGCACACAGGACACATTAGCTTCTTTCTATTCAGCAGGCACTCTGGCTATGTTTGGAAGCTCCATCATCTTACCTGAAGTTGAGACGAAGCAGCAGATCATGTCGAAGCGATTTCGACAGTCTCTCTCCCAACCTCGCCTCATCCCTCCGTCCGATTTGGTGGGCAAGGCCTACATGGCAGCGGGTCGAGCTGGTGCTAGCCTGCACACGATGGCTGTCTTGCAGGCATACCAGGCCGATCTCCTTCGGGACTGTGACTTAGGGGGAGGTCCCTCTGAGGAGGACCTGACTGAGCTCCGTAGAGCGACGGACTTAGCTCTCCGTGTGACCAACGAAATGGCCCGTTCCATCGGCCGATCCATGGCGGCTTTGGTGGCTACGGAGCGCCATCTATGGCTCAATCTCTCGGGCATCCAGGGGAAGGAGAAGGCTTTTCTCCTGGATGCGCCCCTCTCGCCTACTGGCCTGTTTGGCGAAGCAGTGGATGCTGTCGTCAACAGGTTCCAGGAACACGACTGGGCTCACAAACCGTGGTTCACCGGCAGGTTTTCCCTGGCGGTCTCCAAGGGGCTGGTCCCCTTGGCGAATTTACGCGGAATCTTGGCGGAGCCTCGCAAACATTTCCCCGTGGGTCCTGCGCACAGTAGTGGATGGGTACAGGCTGCAGTTCCGGTTTCGACCCCCAGATTCTGCGGGATGGTCGGGACTGCAGTACACGCAGAACAGAGCCAGGTGTTGTGACAGGAAGTCCTACAGCCGATACTTCCTGGTTCCCAAGAAGGACGGAGGATTGCGTACGATTTTCCATTCGGCCTAGCACTCTCTCCCCGCACGTTCACCAAATGCATGGATGCAGCTCTGGCCCCGTTGAGGCTGCAGGGCATCCGCATACTGGACTACATCGACGACTGGCTCGTCCTGGCCCAGTCTCGAAAGTTAACGGTTCGGCATCGGTGTTGTGGGACTCAATGATGATGCAGGCCCACTTGTCTCCCGCACGCGTCGAGTCCATTTTGTCCACAGTGACCAGCGTGCAGTTAGGTCGCGCCATCACTGTAAAACACTTTCAGAGGGTGTTTGGTCTCCTGGCAGCCGCGTCCAGTATAATACCTTCCGGACTACTGCACATGAGAGCCCTGCAGTGGTGGCTAAAATCCAAGGGATTCTCCCTAAGGGGAAATCCGCTCCGTCTGATACGGGTTACGAGCGGGTGCCTTCGTTCCCTGTCTGTATGGAGGAAATCTTGGTTCCTGTCCCAAGGTCCCGTGTTGGGAGTGATCTGTCGCCGAACAATTATTTCGACAGACGCCTCACTCACGGGATGGGGCTCCTGGGAGGAGCATCATTTTTCCTGGCACATAAATTGCCTGGAAATGTTGGCGGTTTTCAGAGCTCAGGAGTTTTCTGCCCGCCCTCCGTGGTTGCCACATCCTTGTCAGAACCGACAATACGTCAGTGGTGGCCTATTTGAATCACCAGGGTCTGCGTTCGCGCCCGTTATGCAAACTGGCACATCAGATCCTCCTGTGGTCCCAGCAGAGACTGCTGTCCCTCAGAGCGATGTACGTCCCTGGGACCCAGAATCAAGGAGCAGACCTGCTGTCGAGACAGGGGCTGAGGCCCGGGGAATGGAGACTCCACCCCGAGGTGGTGGAGTTATTATGGGAAGAGTTCGGCCCCATAGACGTGGACTTGTTTGCGTCCCGAGAGACGGCAAGAGGGTCTGGAGCGGGTCCGTCAGGACGGCGTCAGTCTACTATTAGTAGCCCCGTTTGGGCCAGCACGTGTGTGGTTCTCGGATTTAATATCGCTCCTCGAGGGCCCGCCCTGGCAGGTCCCTCTGAGGAGAGACCTGCTGTCCCAGGTGGAGGGCCGGATCTTTCACCCACACCCCGCCCTGTGGCAGCTATGGGTCTGGCCCCTGAGGGGGTGCAGTTCCTAGAGGCGGGCCTGGAGCAGTCGAGACGCTACTCAGCTCCAGAGCCCCGTCCACGAGAAGGATGTACGGCCTAAAGTGGAATGTGTTCACCACCTGAACAGGCGGTGGACCCAGTTACCTGCTCTGTAATTATGATACTGGAGTTCCTCCAGCACCCTTTTTCCGCGGGCCTCTCTCCGTCCACGTTCAAAGTGTATGTGGCTGCCATTGCAGCATTCCATGCCCCTCTGAGTGATGGGCCCTTGGGGAGGCTTCCACTGGTCGTGCGCTTCCTCCATGGAGCCTGGAGGATGAGACCCGTGACTCGTTCCAGGGTTCCCACTTGGGACCTGGCAGTGGTTCTCGAAGCGCTGGCTGAGGCCCCTTCGAACCCCTGGAGTCGGCTGAGGCCAAGCACCTGACCCTTAAGATGACCTTTCTCCTCGCTATCACCTCCCTGAGGAGGGTGGGGGATCTCCAGGCACTTTCGATTTCTCCCCGATGCCTGGAGTTTGCCGGAAGGGTCAGGGCCATCCTGCACCCTTGTCTAGGTTATGTCCCTAAGGTTCCGGCCAGACTGTTAGGGTCCACGGTGCTGCAGGCGTTTCATCCCCCACCTCATGTGACGGCGGAGGACGGAAGACTTCATCTGCTCTGCCCGGTCAGAGCACTGAGTATTTACACTCTGAGGTCTTCCCGGTGGAGGAAAGCAGACCAGTTGCTGGTGTGTTTCGGGTCCCCCAAGGCTGGGCACCCTGCTTCTAAACACACCATCAGCAACTGGATCGTTCAGATTATTTCCCTGGCCTATCAGGTGCGCGCTTTGCCTTCACCTATGGCCGTAAGAGCGCACTCTACTCGAGGCATGGCGGCTTCTAGGGCCCTCCTCGCAGGGGCATCACTCCAGGATTTGTGTGACGCGGCTGGCTGGGCCACCCCTCACACTTTCATCCGGTTTTACAGTCTGGACCTTCCTTCTGCACCCGGCACCCGTGTGCTCTCCTCCTAGTCGTGCCGTCAGGTTTTGCACGCTGGGGGCAGGCGGGGTTTCGGCGCGGCCTAAGTGGGTATCTCGTTCCCATAGTGTCGTCACCGACGCAGTTCGAGTTCCCTCGAAGGGGAACGTCTCGGGTTATGTATGTAACCCTTGTTCCCCAAGAAGGGGAACGAGACACTGCGTCGGTCCGCCACACCTCACCCCGCCTGGAGTGCCTTGCTTCATAGAAAAGGCTAATGTTTTTCTGTGTGCCAGCGTGCTTATATACCCCTCCCCCACACACTACCGTTCTAGCAACACCAATAGGATTGGAGTAGTTTCATTCATATTTCAGCCCTGCCACGCCCAGAGGCGTTCCCATAGTGTCGTCACCGACGCAGTGTCTCGTTCCCCTTCTCGGGGAACAAGGGTTACATATGTAACCCGAGACGTTTTCTTGGGATAAGATGCCAAATCATACTGTATGAGAGGCTATTTTCTTCAGCAGATACATTGCAGCAGTCCATGTGTGATGAAGGGCTACCGCTGCAGACAGGTCGGCTTGGCTGTCTGAGAAGGACCAGGAATGGAATGTAGGAATAACAAGCAAAAACGTTGTGATACATCTTTAGAAAAGGTTACACAGACTTGGTGCCCTTTAAGTGCTGCCAGTGCTTAAAGGTTAACTTCGGTATAAATTGGATCTTATTTCACCATATTTTGTGTTTATGTAACAAATTGGGACAACATTTTTGGAAACTGATCCAGTATTGAGCAAGCGAGCTGCAAAACAGGGTAACAACACAATCCTTGCGGGCAATTGACCCTTCGCTAAGCCAATACGCAGCTGGCCAATCACAGTGCAGTATATAGAACTCGCTCTAACTGAGGTCTGACACTTTAATGGCTGCGCTCCATTGACTCTAATAAAAAGGAGTCGTTTTTATAGCTTTTTTTTGCTGTATTTTTCCAAGACATGTTCAAACACTGTTCCTGGGGCACTTTTAATAGTTACAATCGCTACCCAGAGAGGTTGAAAGGAGAAGTACCATTTATTCACTTTCCAAAACCTAAAACAAATCCAGAAAAATGTCGGCTGTGGATTGTTCCTAATTTAATGTTAGTTTGCTAATGCTACCTAGCTTACTACTGAATGTAACGTTATAAAACACCACTGCTTTTTAATTATTGCAATAGTGAATAGAGACTTACCCAGGTGTACAGGACCAGTGTTGATCCTTAATTTCTTTGTCCTCTTTCTCAATAGTGAAGTAATGTGGTAGTTCACTTTTACTCTGTAATCATTAGGCTTTAGTTTCTGTCTTTATTTTCTCTGAGTGGGCAGCTGTAGTGTCTAGCAGGAGGCAGTTAACCTAAATACCATTCTATAGTACAAAACAAGTGTGTGATCACATCCTGGCTCCACACGGAGCTTCAAGCTCATTATGTGCGATGCCATGGCGCTCGTATCAAGTGGCATTATGACAAACAGTGGGGGATAACTTTTGAGAGAGGACAGTTGTGTATTAGCCTCTCATCCTGCTCTTAGGCATTGTCGCAGCTGCCTCTGAAGCCTGGGACTCTCCACCCTGAGCCACAAAGCACTGGAGGGGTGTCTTTGAGAAGTCAAAGCGAGAGGGAACTACTTGGTGAGTTCAGAAAACATGTGTATGTAACTTTATTCCAGCTATGAGCCATAAACAATAACTAAGGGGGCGTGGCTTAGCGAAGGGTCAATTGCACCACGTCAAAGTATCCACTAAAGTGCTTGTTTTTGCCACTGACAGGCTCAGATGGCATTATGGAAAGGCAGGGGCGTGCATATGGCACCTTTTCACCTCAATGATAAATTAGCTTAATTAATCAGAAGTCAGTTAAGAATTATTTATTGACGAAATATTCGATAGGGGGGTCATGGGGTCCTCCTCCAGAAGATTTTGAACATTAAACTCTTAATTTCCTGAATTTTCCTGACATTTTCTGCACCAATTTATGGTGGAAATGTCTTTATTTTTATTAAGGGAAGGACAAAATTTAGGTGGCAGGTGAAAATTCAGAATACAAAAATATAATAGAATGTAATGCAGTAATCAGTAGCTTATTATTTTTTTAGCTTATATCTATATATCGGTTATTATTGCGCATTTGGTGAATTTATATTTTTTTGGCCCACAACACAAGAAACAGCTTGAGCAGAGGGGGAGGGAGTGGGTGCTGTAAGAGATGTGATTGGGCCAGCCCAATGTCAGTATAGGTATGGGGCTACAGTCAAAACATTCGGGACTGAAGCCCCAGAAAAATGACCTGGCAACACCGATGTGGAAAGGATCCATACAGAGCTAGACCTTTTTTTAAGGAGCTTTTTGTTTAACAGTCACTGTGTTGTCTTCGTCAAATCCACCAGAACCTGCTGATAAAAACAGTAATTTTAACTTGCAGAACACGGGAGTTGCTGGTTTAGGGATCCTTTACATATTGTTGTCAGACACTTGTAATAACAATCTGAGCCTGTCAGTGGCAAAAAAAGGCACTTTAGTGGACATACTTTGAGGGGACGCAACTGCCCACATGGATTATGTTTCATGCATATTTCACTGCAGCACACTAACTCAATTTGGGACCAATGTCAAAACATGTTGTCTCAGTTAGTCACATAGACACAAAAACATGAGAAAATAGAGACCAGACTGAAAAATATATCACTTTATTTATTTGTTTGATTTGCTTTTATTTGGGCCTTTTAAATCTTCCATACCATTGGGCTATAATTCTTGTATGGTACAGCCAAAACACAGAAAATTTTAAGTGAAAGTGGGGTTTGGGAAAGATTACAGACTTGGCAGACGTGGCTGGTCTGTTTCTCTGGCTGAGAAGATACTGGAGGACAGCTGTCATGGTAACTTTATTGTGACTTAGCCAAGGTATTGAGGCCAGACAAAGACAACACTTGAATCTTCCAACAGCCAGCTTATAGATGAAAGTATATAGCACAAGAAAACAGTTTTCCTGGCTCTTGGTGTTCATATAATTCTGTTTTCAGGTTTACTCATCTTCATTTAAGTGAACTTTGTTAAACAGGGTAATTGTGGATGTTTTTTGAGCAATGGTGTTTTATGTGCGTTGTTTCTGGAGTGCAGCAGACAGAAATAGGTCATATGATCAACCTGAGGAGGGCGCAGACAGTCAACCCAGTTATTGGCCAGTTATGTGGAAAGAAGTCAAGACTAAGTTTAATGACCACAAAGCCACAACCGGTGGAATTTTCTTGTAGTACAGCGTGGTCAGTACAGCTCAGTTTCCAATGCATACAAACCACATGAACACATGGCACGCATCAACAGTAGCCTACTGTACACGCTGTACGTACTGCGTGTGCAAAAATGTGGGTATTGTGAAGAAGAATTCATTTGAATGAATAAGTGTTCATGTAGCAGATTGTAGCTCTGAGTGGGCAGCTGTAGTGTCTAGCAGGAGGCAGTTAACCTAAATACCATTCTATAGTACAAAACAAGTGTGTGATCACATCCTGGCTCCACACGGAGCTTCAAGCTCATTATGTTCGATGCCATGGCGCTCGTATCAAGTGGCATTATGACAAACAGTGGGGGATAACTTTTGAGAGAGGACAGTTGTGTATTAGCCTCTCATCCTGCTCTTAGGCATTGTCGCAGCTGCCTCTGAAGCCTGGGACTCTCCACCCTGAGCCACAAAGCACTGGAGGGGTGTCTTTGAGAAGTCGAAGCGAGAGGGAACGTCTTGGTGAGACTCTTGCTGTGAAGAGCAAGCTCTGCGCGAGATGATGTTTCACAGGGCAACCTCCTTCTTGCCCATTTGGTGGGAGGGGTTTAGCGGAGTGATACAAGCAGCAGAGAGAGATGCTGAAGGTTTTGCACTGTACGTTCAATTGTTACCGAAGGCCATTTAAAACTTTGTGAAGAGTGGCAGTGTGAAATAAAAAGTTAATTAATTAAATTAATATTGAATTATTTCACAATTTCATAGTTGTGTTTTGGTCTCCCGAGTTAAGGTAAAAGTGTGGTGCATTTGAATGCAGAATCTGTGGGCAAGGGACAAGATTTTGGCATCTGAAGCATTCTGTTTTCCATTTGTAGTCCTAATAGTATTGACCAATCATGTTTGAGTGGACTTTGGTTGCATGCAAGTAAAAAAGTCTGTGTGGAGAGTAAAAGAGTTGGAACTCATTCGCTGAAATACAGTCTTAGAATCCACAGGCTATTGTCTGACAACGCTTTTTATTAGCTTACTCCTGCACCTCCCCTATCCAGCCCTCTGGCCTGAGATCACCAGCTCCTTTCCCCATTTCCCCGGACACTTGTCTCTATACTGCTTTCTGGTTTTGACCTTCACCTGCCTCTCCATACCTTAAGCCAATGTTGTACATTGACTATTGTGGTGTCTACAGTTGAGTCTTAACCCCTGAGTTTCTGCTACCCTGCTAGCACTATTGGGATAATTGTCCGTTGCGGGACTGTGTGACCCTCAATTAGCCTACAGCAGATGCTTTTAACATTGTCACATAAAAGTGTTTGTTTAAAAAAAAACTCCCAGACATACTGTTCCAAGATAACTCTCATTGTGTTGGGAAAAAACCTTGATTGTTTTGATAGGAAAAACCTGAATGGTCTGTCGATCTAAACAGACTCTGCTGCCACTAAGGTCTCTCCAATTCATCCATAATTCATTGGTAAGCCTGTGCTGGAAGGCTGGAAGGCCTTGTACTGTTGGCCTACTGTTAGCCAAGCTGAATAATTAAACACAGAGTTTTCCTCTCAATTGCCGTACAGAGTGTACCTTGTTCATTTTCTTAATCAGTCAGGTGGAGATACAAAAGGGACGGTTCTTACAAAACAGCAGCTGGCTATGCAGGACTTGGATGTTACCATATACTGTTCTCTTAAGAATGTGGCAGCTGGTGTTGGTACACAGTATGTTATATAAATTTTGTCAGCTGGCCAGGCATTCATATTGCTCATCTGGGTGTACTTTCCGTAAGTGAGGTAATGTTTTGCAATCCGCTTTCCCAAACCTCTCAGAGCAAATCATTTTGCAATGTCATTTCAAGTGGGGTTTGTTTTGGGTGTTTTCATTCCAGAAAGTCGCAACAACTCTGTCCCTCGTTTCATTTATGCCAGATGTCGCCCGCACGCATTTTATCCTCTCCTCAGTCTGTACAGCTAAGGCATTCTCATCAGAGCAACAGCTGCGTTTCTTAGTCATGATGGAGACCAAACAAAAACAAGTTTTCAGATTTCTGGCTACATGTGAGAGAAAGGTTGGAGAGACGAATGATGATGATGTCAGTTACAAGGGTTGGATAGCATCTTCGCCAAGCCCTTGATCCCTTTTATTGACATGCTGGAAACATTCAGTCAGAGTCCTCAGTGGAAAATCCACAGTGGATCTTTGTGGTCAGGAGCTGAAACATTGTGTAGTGAGACAGATCGCACAACACTGAGGAAATAGCTTTCTTATTCAATGGAGGGATCCTGCTACCGGCTGAAAAATGTGCTGTGTTGTCCAGGTGTTTGGCAGTGAGACTGTGTTGTCACCACAAGATCACTGATTATCACCAATTCTCAGCCTCCAGAAGACATGAGTGTTTATGTATGGAAATATATTGACACCAGCATGGACGGATGGGTGGAGCCAATCATTCAAAGACCATGGAAGTGATTAAGGATGGTACATCACTGTTGATGAACACAAACCTCTGCAGAATGAAGTTTGATTGCATTCCAGGATGAGAGGTTATGATCACTTTCACCTTTTATAGTCTCATAAAATTAAAATTAGAGGGTGTAATTCTTGCAAATCATAGTATTGGGATTATTTCTCAGATTTGAACACTCTTAACAACCTCATAAATGGTTTTTCCAACAATCCCCCCCTAACACTCGCCCAACACACACCCCCAAAAAATCTGCAGACTCTTTCTCACCTTGTAAACCTCCCTGATGGCTGCAGTCCCTTTGGCTGCCGGTTCCTGGGCCCTGGTGTGTGCTGGCTCACTGACATGGCTTAGTTGGACACTTAAATGGAAAGACAATGTTAATGTTATTAGTTACACCTGTGGTTTACCTGCCATGACAAGTCAAAATGTCTGCTGTGAAAAAGGCTACTTACTACATTCGTATTAATACACAGACAACAATAAAAATTCATCATTTTGTTACTAGCTAGACAATTATATTGGTTTTGGGAAAATGTTATTTACCCATTTGAAATAATCATCCATTCATTTTCTCAACTACATATTTTCAGGGTCACAAGGCACTTGATATAACTTATCTATGTTTATTTATATGTATCTATAGTTATGTACCTATCTATGACGTCCCCTGCCTCAGAGTGATGCACACGGACAGGAGGTCTAGTTTATTAACAACAATAGTATAGTAATAAATACTAAAGTCAACAGCCAAAACAACTGGCAGGCAACGTCACTGTCAAAGAGTCAGTTAAACCGGAGCTTGTTCACTGCAGGTAGGCGAAGTGAACACTGCAAAATAAAAGTTAGCAAGCTAACTTGACTTTAAATGCTAAAGTTTGACTCCTGTTTATTTCACAGCCTTTTATCTGCTGTATCTCCCATTACAGGTCTGACTTTGATTCAGAGGTCCAGTGTTACATTGTACTTAACAGACACAGCAGTGCATGTTTATCCAGCGTAATAGAAATTTGATGAACTCCTTAATAATACCAAAAGGTTATCTCCTATCTCACATACTAGCCAAATGCATCCGTGTATTCTAGATGGGCATAAACACTGTAATCAGTGTCATCGAGAAAAGTCCACATAAAAACTGTAGGCTACCATTACCGCTGAACTGATCGATAACTATCCCACTTACCTTTTGTTGTTTTTTTTGCAAAATACTATGACAACACATGGATGGATCTGAATTTGTTTGAGAGTAGAGGTATATTTACATTAATGGTGCCTAAGGAGCACATGTAACTGCTTCTTTTCACAGCCCTGCAAGATACACTTCGTCACACACCACACACTGTCCTTTTCCATGTGTTACTAGGAGTGCATGAAACGTACAGGGGTTACCTCAATGTGACCTTTGTCAGAATATGAACCACCGCCATCTTGTGGATTCTTCATCTTCTGATTGAGAAAAAATTAAATTTTGTGTGTTCTTTCATTAGTATATCCCAGACAGTCTTGCATTTACTGTCTGCTATGTTCACAGTAGGCTATAGCATGCATTACTGAGTAGTTATGCTGTTCAGCATTAGGTCTGGATTTTCCTGCAGTTTTTCCAAATTCCAAAATAACTCTTGAGTAAGTCTTTATTAACTCCCCCAGGAAATTTTGATCTTTAGACACTTCATTTCATGCATTTTGGTGAGTGTTTCTGCACCAATTTATGGTGGAAATTTATTTATGTAAAAGGAAACACAAAATTCAGGTGGCAGGTGACATTTCAAAATATATAAATATAATAGAATCCAATGCAGTGCAGCTCTCAGGCATTCTATGTTGCTTTCAGATCTGTTTCTCCTGTAGATCAGTTTTTCTAATTTAATATCATCTCTGCTGAGGCAACACATATGTAGGCATGATTTAGTCTTCCCTCCTCTTTTGTCATGTTCAAAGGGAGATTTTATTTTGTTTTGTTTATATTTTAATTGCATTGCATATTCCCTTAATGTGCAAATAAACCTTTCTAAATGCATTTTCATTTGTTATTTAACTGCAAGCTATATTTCAGAACGGTTTTTAAATAATTATGCTTTAAAAAAATGGTGGGGACAGCATTCCCCAGCATTCCCAGTGTAAATGACACCTATGGTTTTCACTGTGCTACAACTAAAACCCTACAAAGTGAAGTGAAAATCCATCACATGTGATTTGTAGCAGTTAACATCAGTGGAAGTGGTGTGAGTTGATGTTTCAGTTCAATATGGACCCTATGTCATACTCATGGTGTTTGGTCTGATGACTGAAATGCCATCTGACTAGTGCTCAACAGAAAATTAATTAACTATTTTTATATATACATACATTTTTATTGGCCCTGGGCCATTGGGCCATTGCCCATGTCGAAACCCTGATTGTAAAATCATTTGGGTTTGGACTTTGCATGACGCATAACAAGCAATTAGGAGATACAACTCCGCTCTGGGTTCTTGTGATCAGCATTTGTTAGTTGTTCTAATTTTTTGTTGTCAGACAACTGGACAGGCATACAATAGGGATTTAATTGTGGTTTATAAATGCTGCATGACAAGGAAGTCCTATGCTTCTGAGATGTTGGTCAAATAACTTTTTAATGATCTGATTTAATGATTTAACTCCTTGGACAAAATGAATGTAAACAGACACCTGTGTGTATAAGGTAGGTAAAGGTGACAGAAAGTTATCTTTTTAATTTAAAAGGAACTTCACTGATTTTACACATCAGCATCTATTTACAGGTGTTGGTATGTGAGTTAGAAAATAATAGAATGTTTTTTTTTTCAGTCCAGTCTAATCTGTTTGACACCCACTTCATATAACTCTAAAGGAACGAATCTGGCTGGGGTTTTCTTTCTTTCTGTCTGAAAAATTCATCCAATCAACTTCACACTTGGCGGGTATATTGCTCACGACTCAAGCAGTGCGGTGTCGAGTTTGTTGCCTTTTGGCCAGATCTTGGCACTGTAGCAGCATCATCTAACTATGAAGGATGGAATCTCTGTCTGTTTGTATGTATGCATGCATGACTGTGCTTCATATAGCTGTCAATTTAGTACTTCTAGATACTCTATAACCTGGGCTACAATGTCTTCTGAATTTTTCTTATCTTCATAGACGAGCATTATCCACTCTGTTAGTTGTCCAGTCACTTAGCTTTTTGCGGCATTGTCTGTATAGATAATAACTTTTTAAACTAACTTTTTTATTGCACTCAGGCAGCAATCAGGTTTCTTGATTCCATGTTTTTGGAACCACTGCTATCCATTAGAATAGGAATGTACTGTAGCTCATTGGTGGAGTGCATGCTTAGCATGTATTAGCCCCAGCACAGCAGAGCAGCTGTACAGACTCTGCTCAGGCAAGGCTGTGAGTCCCAAGGCTGCCTGAGGGTACTCAAAGCTTCTGAAGCCTACCTGTGTGGTGTTCTCCAGCATATCTTCAATCTGAGCCTGACTCTGGATAGGGTCCCTGTGCTGTCAGACATCCTGCCAGGTTCCTGTGCAAAGAAGGCATGCCCTAGGTCTTCCAACGACTACAGGTCAGTGGTGCTGACTTACATTTACATTTACTCATTTGGCGCTTGGCGCTTTTATCCAAAGCGACTTACATTTGAGGAACAACATACAAGCATCAACAGAGCATCAAATACAGATCAACTGACAATACATAGTAGTAAGAGCAGAAATAAATAGTAAGAGTTCATAGTTCATATCACATCAATGGGGTAAATACCTAGGGAAGGAAGTAAGAGTTAACAAAAAAGTGCAATTAATACAAGATAATTGTAACATGGTCTGAAAGGGACAGCTGGTCATCAATCATGACACCCAAGTTTCTCACCACCCTGGTTGGAGTGATGGTTGAGGAGTCAATTTGTAGTTTGATGTTATGGTGGATAGATTGCTTGGCTGGAATGACCAAGAGTTCAGTCTTAGACAGGTTTAGTTGAAGGTGGCAAGCCTTCATCCATGCAGATATGTCCGAGAGACAGTCTGTGATCCGCACCGAGACTTTGGGGTCGTCTGGCGGATTTCCCATCTGATTGTCAACTTCATGGAGGCTAGCTATGTTAACTTAATCACTATATCTGAAATAGGAGAAAACTGGACAGTTTCTGCAGAGTCAGCAGTTCACAAAAGGAAGAAGGAAGAGAGAGAAGGAAAGAGCCAAAAATGTAAATCCACCTAAAGTCCTGTCAGGAGATGTAGGGCCTCTTATTAAAATGTAACTCTTTTTTATCTGTTCAGCAGCAACGCAGTACTCACCTATCTACTATTACCAGCAGATGGCAGTATTTGTCTTTCACATTAAATTGGGAAACCTTTGACTATAACTGTAAACACTGCCACTTTCAGATCAGACTCTGAGGCAAGCCCCTCCACAGCTGAGCCTGAAGCCTGCTCACATGTGACTCTTTCAGAAAGAGGAAGAGTAGGCCGGAGCCACAGATAAGAGAAAAGCGCTTCACACATTTCAGTCACTTGGGTTTCCCTGGTGCAAAATCAGTAGTAGATACTGCCAGTGACTAAGTATGAACAATGTAAAGTAACGTAGTAGAGGGATTTGCTAAAACCTAGTTAATGCTTCATCTAAGTGATCTAGCTGTTAGCTGGGAAATCCAGGAAAGCCCACATTAAGCATTTTCCAATGAAATGTGACTTTGGGGGTTTTCTCACCATTTCTGTTTTGCTCTTTCATGCTGACATACTGTAGAATATGTAGCAGGAACATGATCAGTTGTGCCGTTTTGTCTTGTGGGGTAATTACAATGTCCTGTAGCAACTAAACATACAAAATACTTGCTGCAAAGGACAGCTGATGTAAAATGCTGCATTGAAAATCTTACTCCAGTAAAATCAGTAAAAATTATCAGAAAAAAAAACTTAGTGACACCAGTAAAAGTACTTATTATGCATTATGTTTTCCCAGTGTTATACATTATTATTATTATTTTTACAGCATTGTGTATTTTTGTTGTAGTTATCTAAGTTATAAAGTTTGGGCAATTTAAGTTTCGAAACCTTAATCTTAAGACATTTCTGTCCAAATATCCTTTATGTGGTAAGAATATTTTTTTTATGTAAATCAACTTCTTTAAAAATATGTGGAAAGGAATGTCTATAGCTTTAAAATCAACAAGTGAACAATTAAATGCAAAAGATGGCAGACATGGTAGCCACAATACCTGCTAAAAATGTGCTTGTTTATGTCATCACGTTTGTATACTAAAATTAGCATTTAGCTCAAAGCGCCACAGTGCTTCAGTACAGCCTCACAGAACAGGTAGCATAGATGTAGACTCTTAGTCCCGTTCTTATAGTCCCATTCCCGAGTCTACACAGGTGCATTAAGTGCAGAGGCTGCACTTCCCAGAAGGCTGGCTCAGATTTCTTCATTTACTTTAACAGTAGAAAGAGAAAGAGAGAGAGAGAGAGAGAGGAGGAAGTGGAAGTATCCCCCACCCACTCTTCTGCTACCATGGAACCATGTTCCTCAGCTAACAAACAAAACTGTCCTTTCCATTAACACTCACCAGTGATCAATCAGTCAGTCCTGCATCAAATACCAAATATTTGTGCACACTTTGACAGCTGGAAATGAGAGGATTCATTCAAATACTTTTTGTTCCTTAGAGATAATGCATGACACATAGTGTATGTTAGTGTTGCCAATAGATAAGTCTGATAGTGAGATTATTGAGTAAGAAAAAGAAAGTAGAGATAATGAACAGACCGAATGTGAAACAATCTGACATAGTGAATTTTGTCTGTGAAGGTTCTCAGTCATCCATGTCATAGTTATCCAAAGAAGGTTAAGGTCAACGGCAACTGGACTTGGTTGAAGATACTAGAACACGTTTCGTCCCTCAACCAACAGACTTATTCAGTTCTCAGCTATTTAACCTCTGTGGGACTGATACGGTATCAATGATCCTGGCAAACAACCCCATAGTGAAGGTTTTAATTTCATAGGAATCTCTCTTAGTTGCGAAGCAGCCAATCCAAAATGAATATGTTTAAATTACTAACTATACTTGAAGTAGTAGTGAAATATCAGTATTGGATTTTCATTTTATTGCATAGTGGAGCACTGAGGTTTATTACAAATTTTAATGCCCTTACTCACCATTGCTCCTTATATGCTTGTGTTGGATTGTCTGCTTTATCCACCTGTCAACTTAATCACTGGCATATTTTTATTTACATGGCATTCTTGGTCTGCTTCCTTCTTGCCTACAAATCTACATCCAAAGAAAAGCATGTGAAGATATTGTCTTTGCTCCCAAGACTTATTCCTATTATCTGTCCCTAAAGTCTGTGAGGAATTGGGAAAAGGAGCATTTAAGTATGCTCAATAATAAACAAAACAGAAGTAACACAATTGATTTTTAGTATAAAGCACGGCAGGTCTCATCTCACAGGATGTACAAAACACAAATCAGATATCACAATCATTCCACAGAAGCGTAATTTGTACAGCATCATGATGCTATTAATGTTCCACAGGAATTAACAAGAGGGAGTCCATAAAGACTACGTACACATGTTTGCATAGTGCAAACATACTTAAAAAGATAGCTTACACATTTTTAGTGATAACTTATTTCTTAAAGACTATTAGACATTGTTTCATGAGGAAAAAAACTGCATACATTTGATTATTGTGTCAACAACCACTCCGAAATATAGCAAATACAAAAACCCCATAGGGAGCTCTGGAAAATTATACCAATAACTAACAGTTAATGCTTATTAATGCATAATGCATGTCTTCTAGCCACTGTCCTGCAGTGTTGTTGTCACAGCAGTCCATTTCAGCATCAAGGTTGAACTAATTCCCTTCATTACAAGTCATCTTAATTGCAGATCATCAAAGAGCCATGTTGCCTTCCAGCTGTCCACCTGTCTGAACTATTCATCAGTCCTCCCTCAGTGAAGAGTGGGCTAGGCTTTGAGAAAAGGCTAAAGTTCAGCCACATACATGGTTAGATGTGGTGCGGTGCTAGCCATAATCTGAGTTGGGGGGCCCTGTTACCAGTTTACAGTAACCTGACAAGGCCCCCAGGTCAATGTACAAGGAGCCCTTCCTCCTCATATGGGCGGAGTCTTCAGAGTACAGAGAAGATTCTGCAGAAAAGAGAAAGGAGTTCATGTTTAATTGGGGAAAGTATCTAATTAATTACTGGAACCAAATTGACCTCAACATCCAGGTCCTTACCCTGTGTGGTGTCGTGGTGCTGGCTCTGCAGCCGTTGCATCGTGTGGGTGGCCTCCTCCAGGGCTGAGTCAAGGCTCCAGCAGCGTGGCTGATCCTCCCTGGGTGGGTTGATGGCTTCGTCCTTCAACAGCTCCGACGCAGAACTCCGCAGAGCAGGGTTCCTCTCCAGGGCTCGCTCTAGGAAGGAGTGCATGGCCGGGCTGCAGTCCTCCGCTATGTCCTCCAGAGGGGGGGCTTGCTTGTGGATCTGTTGGAAGAGAGATAATCAAAATTGGCATTAGAAAACTGCAGCATAAAAGAAAAAAGAAAAAAACTAAAGTTACAAAGACAGTCGAGGCTTCCACACAACAAAACACAACACAACACTTAAAACACCTGCAGCAGCTGTGACCTAGTTTTTTCTCTTCTTGTTAAACACGTTTGGTCGTGGTAAAAAGGAAAAAGGACAGGTTGCAAAGCTCAGCCTGTAGAAGTGACTTAACAATGTAAAATTACTTCTCCATGACGGCAGTTTCACGAGGAAGTGAGTAACTATTTTAATCAGAAGATCTGAAACAGAAACAGGACTTCGTAAAAGCAAAGAACCTATGTCATGGAAAAGTGTGTCACCTTTTCAACTGCAGCAAGATCCACAATGTTGTCAGTCTCACAGCCTGTGTCTTATAAAAGAAAGTAGAGATAATGTGTCTTATAATAGCTATGCTAGTGGCTCTGTGCGGGTGTAATGCTAATTGCATAGAAAACACAAACTTTACTGTCTCCACTGTGAGATCTCTTCCCTGCTGTTCACTGACTTTGCTCTGTGTGTGTGGAGGAGTTCATCCCCGACACAGAGCAGGTGACTTATGAAGTGCACATAAAAGCACAGTTATCATCGGAGCTTATCAATACAACGGTCTTAAATAATTCAGCCCTGGGGCGAGGAGTCATGTTTGTGTCCACGAGGTGAATGTAAGTCCAATATTCACTCTCCTTTTAGCTGTTTTGGCTCTTCAGCTGCTAAACGCTTCACTATGTTCACCAGCAAGTTGCTAACTTTGTTTGCCTGCCATTTGGTGCTGGTCAGGTAGTGTTCAGTCGGTCTTTAGAGCTGTCCACTGAGGCTGAAGACGACACTAAGATAGAAGACTGAACCAAAGCCAAGTTATAGTCCGTGAAATCAAAACAACAAGCTCAAAGACTAAAGCGCTTCATAGAGCTTTAGAACTGCAGTCAGGTGATAATAGCTACCCCTTTCACAAGTAGTCATGTGATCCATTTTTAATGTAAAAGCTGCTTTGATTGATTGATTTACTTGGTATAATGCAATATAAATATAAAGTACAGTTAAAGCTGATGGGAAGGTCATTCATTTTAAAGATACTTAAAGATGTCTGCACAAAATTGCATGATTATCCATCAAACAGACATTTCTCTTGGAAACACAAAGTTCACCTTGCTGATGGCGCAAGTGAAAAAGTCAGGAGATCACCAGAGATCACCAGAAGTCAGTAGGGTTTATCCTTTGGGGGCCATGAATGTCTAGCCAAAGGTCTTTATTAGAGACTTTGGGCTAGATGTAGTTATTTTAGTCATACTTTTATCCAGATCTTGTAAAAAAAGATATATAACACAATAAAGGAAAGGGAAAAGGCCAAAAAGCATACTGTGATATGACCTCTTGAAATTATTGTGGCTCATAAAAAATGTACAGTACTTACAATATAGAGGTAGGACGGGTAGGCAGTGCGTGGGTATCTCCGGACCCATGGAGGGCTACCAGTCTGCATGTGGATGATGGTGGTGCCCAGGCTGTAGATGTCTGTTTTGGTGTCGTGCCCTCGACACAGAACCAACTCTGGACTCATATACATCTAAATGAAGGAAGAGTAACACAATGTGAATTAGATACAATGGGGCTGCAGAGGATAATGGCAGGAAAAGGTGTGAAAGTGTTTCCTCTTTTACTGGTTTCTCATTCAAATGAATGTATCACCACTGAACAACACACAGGAAACGCCCATTTGGAGTAGAAAGGTAACCTTTAGATCCATGCTGTGTGTGCCAAGGTAAGGGCAGTGCAGCAGTACTGGCCACTGAAGTGTGAAAAGTAAACACGCTACCAGTGTGCATGTGTTTCTCTGCTGGAAATTCCAGCCTGCTCTTCCAAGGTAATGTAAGCCTGAACAGCCCAGCGTATTTGCTAGTTCTGTCTCTCTTTTTATTACTGCTGGGGGTCTGCCCTGGGACTTTCCATAAGTCAAGCTGCGAGAGGCCCGGGGTGCACGTGCCTTAGACCCATATAGACTGACACATAATAAACAGTTCAAAACATGAGAAAGCTAGGCGGACACGATGGGAGAAAGGGCTCGTGAGAAAACCCTTGGATTAATCCAAACATTTTCATGTGCTGATTACATCTGCACTGAGCAGAAGCAGAAGAAGCCTATTTTTAGCATCAGTGAGGTCAATGAGTGCACTGACTGCTCTTCAACAACACTTGCCAATCATCCACTTTTTATGAATCATTTTGGAAAAGACATATGCTACTGCTGACATGCATTAATCCTTTATATCCCTGGGGAAGTCCAGCCTAGTCATGAGTCAAGCAGAGTGCTGCCTTGTTTTTGGTAAAAACACACACTCAAGATCAGAGATGGAAATAACATGTATTGATTGCACTGAGCAATTACAAAAAACAGATGTTGGATCTATGCATTCATTACACACAATTGCAGCCTGTAAGACTCTATCAGATCTCTGGCTTATTTTCTTACCTCTGTTCCTCTCAGGTCTCTAGGAATGTATATGTCCTCTGTCATCTGAACTGTCAGGCCAAAGTCCACCAGCACTGCCTTGTCTGACATCAGGACAATGTTACTGGCTAAAGAAAACAGAGAAAATGATTATTATAATAGCTATTACTATATAAAATTATATAGTAATAATAGTGATTCACATGTGTTGCAGATTACAGTATTTTCAGTGTTTATGCTTTGATTTATAGGTTGGCATTTGAGGTAATACTTAGTGACTTTTCAAGCTTGCACTGTGTCTAAATTGATTTCAAATGGGAAAAGACCACTGAAGCCTCCCAAGAAGAAGTCGAGCATGTCGCATGCCTTTAGCAAAGGATAAAAGTCTCATACTTGCATTTAAAAAACACACCAAGGTATAATTATATGTTTCTATCGCAGGCAGGAAACACTAAGAACCACAGCAACATGTCTGAGGGCCAGGCTGGTCTTTGTCTTAAATCACTTGCCTTTCTTGAACCTACATTTAACCCTGAGAGAGCATGAGAAGCAGGCTGGAATTTCCAGACACCGAGGGCCATATCAGTGCAAGTGTCATTGCTAGTTTCAAACTGACACAGTTGTCAATTTCCCTTCCAGCGCCCACGTTGTTTAAATAGGAAATGCACTTGGGCCCATCTGTGCGCCCACAGGTGTGTAAGTCTTAAAATGAGGAGTGGTCAGGCACACTGTTGTTGCATTGCTATCTTGAAGCAGCAGAAATAGATTTCACTGACCAACAAAAAAACATGGCGCAGCATTTTACTGATATTTAAGGGGCGCCTTCTTCCAATAGTAAGGTTTAAGAGAGAAACATAACTTCACTCAGGTAGGATCAGTCAGGATACACAGACAGCAGCCTCTCTAATTATTAAAGTAAATCGTTAAAGAAAACACCCATTCATCAATACAGCACATAATAAAGAAATCACCTGGAAGATAGAGATGTGCCTCACGACCAGTTCATCATAGTTTTCTATAAGGCAGCGCAGTGCGGATACAGATGTTTCGTAGAGGAGATGAGCGGCTGCAGTGTAGTTAATACACTTCACAGATAAACCAGAGCTGCAGAGTAACATTAGGCTTCGTGATCAAAGAACGTTTTTATGTCATTTCGACATTTCTGTCCATATTCACACAACCTCTCTCTCTGGTTCACATGAGCTGAGCTCTCTATCTCTCTCTCTGCTGCTGCAAGTCTGCGGCACACTTTTTTCTTTATTTATATTTTTTTAAGGTTTCAAAATGCGCCAATAATCCGCCATTATAACAGCAGTGCAAGGTAAAAGTGCACCTGGCTTTTAAAGGGATTGGGATATGATCTGATTGTTTTATTGCATGTTCCCAACAGAAAACACCCATGATAAATTAAAAGACTAAGTACAACCCTGAACCCTGAACCATGCGCCTGGTGCACTGACCATGTGTTCTGCCGTTAAACTAGCCAAAGTAGATTCGGACACGTCCCAAATTCACCTGAACCCTGCTCTTCACGCCATTCACTTAGTTTGTTAAAACAGGGCCCCAGGTCTTTAGACAATGAGGCTGACAGACAGTAATGGAGAATGCTTTGATCCCAGCTATGGTCCAACCAACATGAAACTACCTTACAACAAAACTCAGCTGAGCCTACTGGAACTAGGATGATTATATTTGAACAGTTCCCCTTTAAAACACGTTCGTCAAACCTGGTGTGTAAGATTGTCATTGTCATATTTCTATGGTATGTTTGGTTTGTGGCTAGATTGAACCACCTCTTTCCTGCTTGGCACTAAAAACTCTCGGTAGAATTATTTACCAGAACTGTATTCGTCTGTGGCTTGACTTTGACGTAAAGAGGGTAAGAACTGACATTACATAATTTCCTGACCCATTTGTAATAGCTTAGCGCAACGCAGTACATCCATCAACAGCAGTCAACAAGTGAAGGGCATTTTCCCCCCCTTTGCTCTTACGTTTGATGTCGTGGTGGATGACGTTGTGCGAGTGCAGGTACTCCAGGCCCCGCAAGACTTGCTTGGTCACCCAGATGATCTCGAACTCCCTCATGGGCCCACAGCTGTCCAGCTTCTCCAGGACCGAGCCACCCTCTCCGGCCTCCATGAACAGGTGGACGCTCTGGTCCCAGAGCAGAGCCCCATAGAGCTCAGCAATGTTTTCATGGCGGTACCGGGCTTGGAACTCCACATCGGCTGCTTTAAAGTTCTCCAAGGGGACCTGTGAGGATGACGATGGAATACAAATAAATGCATCATCACAAATGAATGAATTTTGGGAAATATGCTAATTTGCTTCCTTGCTAAGAGTTAGATGAGAGGCTTGGTACCACTCTCATATCTGTATGGTAAACATGAAGCTAGAACCAGTGGCCAGTTAGCTTAGCTTAGCTTAGCTTAGCGTAAAAGGAGTAGGCAGCTAGCCTGGCTCTGTCTGAAGGTAAAAAAATGCACCTGCACCTCTATCTCATATGTTAAATCTGTAGATAAACAGAAATGAAAAACAATAATTGGTGGGTTTAGGGGATTCCAGCAGGCACATTTTTTTTAACCTTTGGACAGAGGTAGGCTAAATGGTTACCACTGGGTTTTTCCCGAAATGTTGAACTCTTCCTTAAGAGCGTGTTTGTTACGTAATCGATAATAATCGTTTTTGAATGATGATAAATTGATGACTCTCCATTTTATCAGTCATTTTAATCTGCTGATATTCAGGAAATGTATTCTAACTCACATACCAAGCACATACACTTACATTGCCAGTAAACCTTGTCAGTTTTTAGGTAACAGTGTGTACAATACACTGTGTCAACATAGCATTCTGATCATAACACCAGACTAGGTAGGAAACTACTCCTTCTTCATTTCTCAATATTTTCCATGTAGCAAAGAGTAAGAACACTTTTCACCCCCTTAAGTGAAGAGGGCAGTATCAGATAGAGAAGAAAAGAATGTGTTGTGAAAAGTGTGCCAGAACTGTGTTACATCAGTTTTCTGTCTATCGTGCCTACATATTTTTTTTTATTATGAATCTAGCATTATCATAAACAACCACTGTTAAATTTCCATTCTTGCATTAATCTTAGCCCATGTAAGTGTGTTATGAAAGCCTGGTTCTTCTTTTAAGAGCACTCTTCCTCCTTTAAGGGAAAACATACAAAATGTCATGTTGACTTTAGCAGCCATTGTACAAACACAGAAGTAGTTTCCCTTGTCAACAAACAGTTCTTGGCAGGTGAATATTAATATGGCACCCAGAGCAAGTCAGAGAAGTCAGCACTGGCTGGATTCTAATTGTTTCTCAGCAGGACTCACCAGTTTGCATGCCATTCTCTTCCTGGTACTGATATCCTGGGCCAAGTGGACTTTCCCAAATGAGCCCTTGGCCACAAGGCCAGGGCCACGGTTTTTATAGGTCAGTTTCCATGGGAACAGGAGCACGTCCATGTTGATCTGGTAGCGGCCTTTTTTTACAGCCATGTCCTTCTGCAAACAAGGGTTTAAAAATTTAGAAAATACTAGTTTTTCCAGGCCAATCACATCCTCATGTAAACATAGTGAAAGACTTAAAAGACACAAACATTGAGTCTTGTTTTTGTGACGCTTCTCACCTTGTTCAGTAGGACTCCCATCTCCTTAGGCAGGTGCTGCAGGGCTGATGCCTGCATGTTGGAGAGCAGGTTGACAAAGGACAGGAGGTCTGTCACCGTCCCGTACCGGACACCACCTACTCCAGCTTCATAATCAGTTTGCTGACTCCGTGAGCCCACAGAGTCCACCGCCTCCTCATTCTCATCCATCTCCTCCTGAGAGGAACCTTCCTCTTCGAATGACAAGCCTCCTTCCTCTTCAACTTCCTCAAGCTGATATAGATTCTCTGCAGCGTTGATGATGTCTTCTATATTCATGTGAGCCAACAGCAGTTCTACTCCATCATCATATTTGTAATCCATTTTGATTCTTGACTTGGGCTGCTTGCTCTAAAATGAAACATCAGGAGATGCGTTTATGGACATATTGTTCACACTTGCAAGAGAATTCATCTGGAGTGCAGGATATACAGTGACACTTCTTTGATTCAGCGAGTTTCAGAGGAGTTTAAAATACCCCTCCCAGCTGTGTGTTTCCAAAGAAATGAAGAGAATTTCACAGTAAAGCTGGGAAGCCCCCTGGAAATCTTGGACATTATTTTACATAAAACACCAATTGCTTATACTCTAGTTGTAGAAAAAGAGTCCTTGGGCTGTGAATAGGAATCCAGCTCAAACACATATGCAAACATATATCCATGCAAATTACGCGCAAACATTTTGACAGACAGAGGAATTTCCCTGTCCATCAAAACCCCATGTTAAAATTGAACAAATACTGAGTCAGATTTATTCCAAACTAAAATTCCCTGCCTGGAAAAAATATAGCAATAATTTGGGATCTTATACAGAAGTTACAACCACTCTCCAAAATATTTAGCTGATACTTTTGATTTCAGCAAATTATTCATCTGATTATCGATAACGCCATTTGAGCTAGATTAAGGAGAGAAAAAAAAAACACGCCGTACTTGCCGTAATCTTTGAGTCAGAACCTTGATGGGACAGTCGTCCATATAGCGCGTCTCCATCAGCCACCAGCCGTCACTGACCGACTGACTGACTGAGATCGTGTTTAAAGGAAGTGCAGTTGATCAACTCGGAGGCGGGGCAGGCTTTAACGTCAGATGCCAGCGCTGTGTGTTTCGTTTTCCCTTTGTTCTGTTTTGTCAAATGAAAAACACATTTCGCATGTCTTCATTGCTGAAACACAGGACATCACTTTCCACAGAATCGATGGGTGTTTTCCTGTGGGAAGATGAGTTGTACAGTTGTTTTTGTAAAAGCAACTCTTAAAACAGCAGGGCACAAAATTAAATACACTGTATAAGAGAAGTTAATTAGGCATAGAAATGATGAAAAGAGGTAATTAAAATTACATATGCAACGGTGACTGTAAAAGTTACCAAGGGCACAGTAGAAGTATAACCAATTGTCCAAATATTTATTTTTTAAACATATTTTATAGCCATAATCTGGTACCTCTCAGTTGCCGTAGACATAGCTACGCGCATGCGTCCTTGCGCCTCTATTGGGGCAGCAATGGCGGCCTCCTTCGCAGTGTGCAGGCTACATATGAGGGGAAGGGGAATTCTGGTGAAGGGTCTACAGAAGGTCGATACGTGTCTTCACAGGAATATTGGAACAAACGTTGTTGCTGCGCAAAGTGCAGCTCTTCGGAAAGACGAAACTGGTTAGTATAAAAAGCTGCCAAACATACCGAGGTGGCCTGCTTACAACGACCGCCATACCAAACTTCAGTCTAAAATGTCTGGGGTAACGTTAGCCTTGGCTATGGTCCAAAATGTGTGACTTATTTCATAGAAAATTAAAAACCTATGGAATCATTAAGGTGTCGGTAAAATTCGGCATTTTGTTTGTCCACCAAGGAGTCGATACAGTCTCATCCGGAAGTCATTTCATTTATACGATTTGATTTTAATAGATGCTGCTTTCCGGATGATATGCCAGAATCAAAATAGAAAAGTTGTTTCTGGAGTTGTGCTAGGTAATTTGTGGAATGCACATGCTTATCTAACAGTGCCACATACTCTGAAAAGTTGTGAGTTTCTGTATCAATGGAAAACCACTTTTGACACTCAAGTGGCGTTAAAATCACCACCATCTACTTCTGCAAAGATTGTCTGACAGCAACATTATGCTAACGTTACATGGCTGGACTGTGACAATAAAGTTTTTCATGTAATTGTTTAAAACTGAATATTTTGCTTCTTTATTGTCAGATGAAAAGGAGGGGTGCAAATCGTTGTATGCTGTCCAGGCAGAGAGACAAGAACAGGCAGAGAGATCTGTTCTCATCAGCTGCCACTCCAGAACCAATGAGAAGAAGTTCCTTAAGCATTTATCAAAACATGGAGATATAAAGAAATACTTCTTTTATGAAAGCTATGTAAGTGAATGACTCTTATGAAGTTCCTCTTATAAATAAGCACTTATTTCCAACAAATTTTAAGGTGCACATATGAAAAACTTCACTGTCATATTAGGACTCAGTTGGATGATGAATTTGTGTGTATTGGTGCTCTTTCTCCAGGGCATGTATGCTGTAGTGGAATTTGCCAACCGGGAAAGTGTTGCTTCATTACTTGAAGAGGCAGTCATCCCCAGCGTTAACCATGAATCCATGGTTCCTTTTAAATCGAGACTGCTGTCACTGAAGAACCTCGGCTCAGCTGACTCAACAAACCAGCAGTCAGGCCATCAGTGCCAACCGCAAGCCACTATTCCCATCAACGAGCTCATACAGAGACTGTCCAGAGAGGAAAGTGTAAGTGGCTGGGTTATCACACCCAGATTTACTGTGTAGAATAAATGACTAATTCAGTGATTTAAATTCAACACTAAAGACAATGTGTGAATCTATTTCATATATATGCATACATGTGTATGTAACTATGTACAGAAACTGGGGTGCAGAAAAATGGCAGCAGTTGCTCTGGCCTGATGAATCAAAATCAATGGTCTCCTCAAAATGCTGAATACACGCAGATACTTAGACTGATCAGCCATAACATTATGAGCACCTGCCTAATATTGTGTAGGTCCTCCTTTGCTGCCAAACAGCCCTGACATGTTGAGACATGGACCCCACTAGACCCCTGAAGATGTGCTGTGGTATCTGGCTCCAAGATGTAAGCAGCAGATCCTTTAAGTCCTGTAAGTTGAGAGGTTGGGGCTCCATGGATCGGACTTGTTTGTCCATTACATCCCACAGATGCTCGATTGGATTGACATCTGGAGAATTTGGAGGCCAAGTCAACACTTTGAACTCGTGGTGTGTTCCTCAGTGTATGAAAAGGTTTACCTGGTCTGCAACAATTTCTTAGACAGGCGGTACGTGTCAAAGCAACATTCACATGAATGGCAGGACCCAAGGTTTCACACTGCCTCGGCTGGCTTGCCTTATTTCCATAGTGCATCATGGTGCAATTCACACGCACCTGGCCATCCAAGTGATGTAAAAGAAAACTTGATTCATCTGATCAGGCCACCTTCTTCTTCCATTGCTCTGTTGTCCAGTTCTGATGCTCACATGCCCATTGTAGGTGCCTTTGGCAGTTGACAGGGGTCAGCATGACTGGCCTGCGACTGTGCAGCCCCATTCGCAACAATCTGTGATGCACTGTGCATTCTGAAATCTTTCTATCAGAACCAGCATTAATCACGGTTTCGTCCTCTTTTCCTTCCTTGGACCGCTTTTGATAGGTACTGACCACTGCAGACCAGGAACACCCACATAGGGCTGGGCAATAAAACAATGATAATTATTGCAATATAATTTTCCTCAATAACAATATAATAAATGTATATTGTCAATAAATATTGCTTTAATTCATCTGAATCACGAACAAATTAGCTCTTAATTTTTCTATTAAAATATTATTTTGTTGAAAAAAAGAGGCCTGAAAAAACTAATCATATTTGTTGAAAACGATAATAATTATAAATGGTCTACCTCAGACTTGTGAAGAGATCCACTGTTTGGCATTAAGTGTCACATTCTGACAATAAAGATAAGTTTAACCACATAATTAACCATCGGGTTTCTTCAATTTTCACTCAGGAGCAAAAATCAGCCTTTAATCTTGAAAGAAATAACAATTTGACATATATATAGTGATAATTATCAATATCGAATGATATGAAATGTTTTTATCGTGATAACATTTTTTTTTATCGCCCAGCCCTACACCCACAAGAGCTGCAGTTTTGGAGATGCTAAGACCCAGTAATCTAGCCATCACAATTAGGCCCTTGTCAAAGTGGCACAAATCCTTACGCTTGCCCATTTTTCCTGCTTCTAACTCATCAACTTTGAGGATGAAATATTCACTTGTTGGCTTATTTATCCCACTGACATGTGCCATGGTAACAAGCTATTCAGTGTTATTCACTTCTCGTGTCAGTGGTCAAAATGTTATGGCTGATCGGTATATTCATCATGCACTACTGTCAGGGAAGCATCTGATTGGCCCCACTTTTATTCTGCAGCATGACAATGACCCCAAACACACAGTGAAAATCATTAAAAAATCTTCAGTGTAGAGAAGAACAAGGAGTCCTGGATATGATGGTAGTAATAGTGATTTGATTTAGATTTTTCTTCTGTTCACTCACTTTGTAGTTTGTTAATTAATAAATAACAATCTATTAACATGTCTGTTTTTGAAAGCATTCTTACTTTATTGCATTTATTCCACACCTGCTTAAAACGTTTGCATGATACTATATATGCGTGTATATTTGTTTGTGCATATATGTATTCTCTTTTTACTTAGCATGATTTCTTTTTATATATTGTTTGAGCATTGTCGAAGGGAGTCTGAGAATTAAAAATTTCATTGCTAATGACAATGAGCTTCATTATTATTGTTGTGCATTTGACAGTAAAGAACTTGATATATATGCCTCATGGGTCTTGTTAACCATGGTCTGTCTCCTCATTTCGCCTCAGATAGACCAACAGATAACCTTCCTGACAGAAGCCTATCAGCTAACAGAGGAGAACAGCCGACTGCGTTTCCTTGTCTGCTCTCTGCTCAAGGACATTGCTGCTGCTTATTTCCCAGAATGCAACATCAAGCCGTTTGGCTCATCAGTGAACGGCTTTGGAAAACTGGGCAGTGACCTGGACATGTTTCTGGACCTCGATGGCATCAGTGGGAGAAACACAAAGATGGTAATAATGGGAGTTTGGGGTTGTCCTTTAGTAGGTGTCTTTAGACTAAATAAGATTAATATGTGAATACCAAAGCCACCAGCTACAGGGGATGATTACATTTATGTTGTCAAACGTAACATTTTCACTTTACAAAATATAAAGTTGTGCTTGATAAAACACAGGAAACACATCTTCCATGAAAAATATAAATAAGTTTTTTGGTACTTGGTAATACTGATTTGGATCGCATAGAGCTGGGCAAAATAAAGCACCTCTCTCCACCTCACACAGCTAAGCCTTTCTGAAAAAGTGAAACAGCTACCAACTTGCCATTTGAGTTTTGTGAGTACTGAATTCTGCAGAGTGAAACTGAAGACTGCTGGGGCAAAGACCAAAAAAAAAAAACTTCTGATGTATTTGGCTGCTTTGCATCAAAGCTTTTCTTTGAAATTCTTTTGAGGCGTTTACTTTTTTTGAGAAATTTAATTAGTGCTGCCTAGAATCACATTTATGTAGAGGTGTGTATATGTGTGTGTATTTGTATGTGTATATACACTATATTGCCAAAAGAATTGGGACACCCCTCCAAATTGCTGAATTCAGGTGTTCCAATCACTTCCATGTCCACAGGCGTATAAAATAAAGCACCTAAGCATGCAGACTGCTTCTACAAACATTTGTGAAAGAATGGGTCGCTCTCAGGAGCACAGTGACTTCAAGCGGGGTACAGTGGATAGGTTGCCACCTGCGCAAGTCCATTCATGTAATTTCCTCACTTGTAAATATTCCACCATCAACTGTTGTTATTATGCTGGTATTATAACAAAGTGGAAGCGATTGGGAACAACAGAAACTTAGCCAGAAAGTGGTAGGCCACATAAAATCACAAAGCATGGTCAGCTCATGCTGAGGCGCACAGTGCACAGAAGTCGCCAACGTTCTGCAGAGTCAATAGCTACAGACGCTGTGTGGCCTTCGGATTGGCTCAAGAACAGTGCGTAGAGAGCCTCATGGAATGGGTTTCCATGGCCGAGCAGCTGCATCCAAGCCTTACATCACCAAGTGCAATGCAAAGCGTTGGATGCAGTGGTGTAAAGCATGCAGCCACTGGACACAAGAGCAGTGGAGATGTGCTCTGTGGAGTGACGAATCATGCTTCTCTGTCTGTTTGGCAGTTTCTGGCAGTTTCCTTTGTGGGAACAGTTTGGGTATGGCCCCTTCCTGTTTCAACATGACTGTGCACCAGTGCACAAAGCAAGGTCCATAGAGACATGGAGAACGAGTTCGGTGTGGAGAACTTGACTGGCCTGCACAGAGTCCTGACCCCAACCTGATAGAACACCTTTGGGATGAATTAGAGTGGAGACTGCGAGCCAGGCCTTCTCGTCCAACATCTGTGCCTGACCTCACAAATGTGCTTCTAGAAGAATGGTCAAAAATTCCCATGAACACACACCTAAACCTTGTAGACAGCCTTCCCAGAAGAGTTGAAGCTGTTATAGCTGCAAAGAGTGGGCCAAGTCCATATTAAAGCTAACAGATTAAGAATGGGATGACATTAACCTTCATGTGCATGTAAAAGCTTATATATATATATGTTGTCTCATGTATGTGATCAGTTACTGTTTTAAAACTCTTGGATTACCAAAGTGGAGCATTTTTTGAGAGACCAATAGTGGATAGTAGTTTTTCATTCCATTATGGGAACTTTGGAGGACACATTATAGTGCATAGATGCATAGAGTGCATTAAGAATCTGTAAACCCAAATAAAATGCGCTTAAGCAAGTATAGTGCATTAAGTAACACATGGAGAGTGATTAAGGATCATTAAACATGTCTAAACTCTGTGTGTGCAGCCAAAATCAGGTTTGTCTCTGGAGTACCAGATGAAGAGGGCCAACTCCGAGCGGGCTGTCACCCAGAGCACCCTGTCAGTCATTGGGGAGTGTGTGGACCAGTTTGGACCTGGGTGTGTAGGGGTGCAGAAGATTCTCAACGCACGATGCCCCTTGGTCCGTTTCGCCCACCAGCCCTCTGGTTTTCAGTGTGACCTCACAGCCAATAACAGGTATTTACCCTGTGCACATACATTATAAGAGCATGACCTATTTACGATACATTAACAGTATGAACAATTATTTGTCATGGCTCTCTGGTGTTGCAGTGAAAAAATGTGTCATTCAGTTGGAAGGGTCACGTTTCGAAATGTCAATTGGAGTTGGTCATAGCCCTCTTGCTTCACAGAAACTGCTAGTTTTTTGTTGTGTCCTGAATATGGTTTTGGCCACACTGGTGGTGCAAAAGTCCCAGACAGACACCAGACTCTGGCAGGAAGTGCTGTGATGCTTCAGTTGCACACTTGCCACCGTGAAACTGAACAGGAAAGCCAAGGAGGGGGCTTGTTTGTGTTTCACTTCTTCTCTTCCAACCTCAAAGAGATTGTGGTCTCTGCTGATGGTACAATACAAACATGTACACACCTGCTAACGTACAGAAAACCACACTGCACCCTCTGTGGGTGGATTTGAGGGGGACTTTTCTTAAATCTTGATCTGAGATCTTTGAAGCGCAGCACTTTCCTGCCTGAGTGTGTCTGTGTGTGTGTGTGTGTGTGTGTCAAAGAAACTGTAAACTAACAGCAGTGTGACTGAGGCAGTGCAACAAGCTGAACACTGCTCTCTAGTGGTGGTTTTACTATGCTTTTAGTTTCACTGACCCCTGACTTGTTTTTGTTTTAGAAATATATGCTATACAAAACAATAGTGGGATCCATACATTATAGGTAAATGCATGTATTTGTAATGATGTATTTAACACAAACAATATGCGTTATTCATAAGGAAACTAAAACACGTAATAATCAGAATGTAGCCACTAATATTATGACTGTCATCCAAGAAAAAGAACCAGCCAAAAGTGGAAAAAGTCATACATATGAATATATGTGTATATATATTATTAAGTAGATCATGTGCATTTTAAATTAAACATGTTACATCTAACTGCTCATGAAGCCCATGCGGGGACATTGTGCCCAGGCTACATATCCAAGAGAACATTACAGAAACACAGTTGCTGTGTGGCAGTATGTCCTATTTGGCTGTCCCAGAGCAGGTCACTCAATTTATAATATATATTTAAAAAATATATAAAGTGTTAAATATTCACCTAGTTTAGTGTACTGACTGCACTTACATTGGACGTCTCCACACTCCCAACGCTGAAATGAACAGACTGAATAAAGCCCCATCAATACATGCACAGCAGAGAGTAGTAATTCTGTATGATCTCCGCAGGGTGGCCATGAAGAGCACAGAGCTACTGTACCTGTACGGAGTGCTGGACCCGCGCGTGCGTTTCCTGGTGTTCACTGTGCGCTGTTGGGCTCGAGCCCATGGCATCACCAGCGGCATTCCCGGGGCCTGGATCACCAACTTCTCCCTCACTGTCATGGTGCTCTTCTTCCTGCAGAGGAGGAGCCCTCCCATTATCCCTACCTTGGACCACCTCAGAGACCTTGCAGGTAACACCCAGCACCTCTTTTCACTCAGGAGATACCTTGTCAGCAGAGGTGAAAAGACTACTAAAATATTCTGCGTGAGTGAAAGTACAATTTACTCAGAGTAAACTTTACTTTGTTACTTTTTTAACTTCCTGAAATAATTTCTTTATACAGATTTAATATCTATAAGCTACTTATTATACTTATTTAATTAAATTGCAGTATTTGATGCAATCAGCACTTTTGATTGTAGTTTGACAGATACTTTGCCAAACTAATGGTGCAAAACAACATTTTAAACCTTTTATGTAGTAATAAGAAGTTTTGAGAATGTTTTTTGCTTCATTAGGTGGAACCGATTATCAGACTATGGCGGGCCGCACTGGACTGGGAAAATGGGGAACACAGGACTGTATATGAAGTCATAATACTATTTACATTAAAACAGGTGGTAATCATAAGGGTTAGCATAATTAAAAAAAAATAGTCACCAGCAGGTTGGCAAATTTGAGCAAAGCTAATTTGGGCAACTATGAAAAGTTCTTTTTAACTCCCAATGCAATGGTAGGCTACAAGCAGGGTGCGAGCCAGGGGGAGCTTGGCTCCTCTTAATAAGACGTGAGCTCCCCTGAAAACATGATTATTGAAATTTTGGGGCACTCTAAAATGTTGACAATGTTGACCGTTTCCTCTCTGGTAGACCTACTATCGGTTGTGTCGGTAGTAGTACAGGCGCTCTGCGGACTGTTGGTGGTCGTTCCCTCTGGCTGGATGAAGTCGGACGCTCCTGATTTTAAGCATGATCCATGTCCTACTGCAGCTGGAGGCTCTCCACAGGGCCGAACAACTTTCTAAATTATACCTTCTCACAGAAAAAATGAAAGGTCAGGTTAAAACAGTGTGGAGAGGCTGCCGCAGCTGTTGTGTGGTGCCTAATTGTAGTAAAATGGCTGCAAATAAAAATAAGAATAAACTATACATGATGCTTTCACATTCAGCACTAGGCCTACATGCTTGCAGCTATGGATGTTTCTTTGCGAGAGTCAGTCAGTCCTCTCTGTGAGGCACCTTCAAACACCGTTTTTTTTTTAATGGATGTGATTTAAAATGTAGCGAAATACAATACTTCAAACAAGTAAACAAAGTAAAAGTAAAATTACAGATCTTAAAAACTTAAAACTACTTTAAAAAGTACACAAGAGAACTACTTAATTATAGTAACGGGAGTTACTTTCCACCTCTGATTGTCATGCACTTTAATTCACCCTGAATTATTATTATTTTTTATGATCAACCTTTTATTTATTTATTTATTTTTTCTGCATCCTTAAAAGACACCCTGTGATGGTCTGGCATGACATGGTCTCAATGACATACGGCAACACATGCACTGCATCTTCCCTCATCACACAACGTCCCACAATAGTGACATTTACTGACCCAGCCCCTCCCCCATAACCTCAGAACTAAAATAAAAGCTGGCATTAGGATTGGGGCGTATGACGAAATAAATACCATGAGGTTATGCAAATGTTTCTACCATAGCAGAATTTGCTCTATAGTTTATACCGTAGTATTTATTTCCTTAATATATGTGTATTAGATTGTTGTGGGCAATGATAGAAGCAATAAGTCTGTTGACTTGTAATATTGGATTTTTATGAGTTTTGCATCAGTATAATAAAGTACCTATTTTTCAGGTATTTAATTCAGCAAGTTAAAACCGAGACCTCTCTCATTATTGTATCCATAAACATTTTCTACAAAACTAGACTATCATTATTGTGGTATAAAATGAGGTGTACTGTGATAGAGGATTAATCCGTGAAACAAACATGAAAAGCTGAGGAAACAAACATCATCAAAACACTCATATATTGGTTTACATACTGTAGAACGAATGAATGGTTCAAATGAATTAATGGCGTGTTGTTTTGCACCATGCATCCAACTTATTGAGGTTTCCACAGAACATATATCAAGAACTTTCTTTACCTGTCCATGACTTCATAAATATAACTGCAGCCTTGGTACCAACCTAGAGTACCAGTACAGTGTCCGTAGGTGTTTTATTGTATTCCTGTAATCCCAGTGGTTTCTAATTTGACTCTATAAATGACTTAAGAGCATACTTAATGTTTTTATTAGCATGTGTACATTTGTAATGAACGTGTCCTGTGATAACGTAGCCACCAGTCAACCAGTCTGCCTGCGAGTCCCCCTGCAGCTCCTCCATCTCTGTCTGTCTGTCTCTCTCTCTCTGTCACCTTGGCTGCCTGATAATTGCCTTCCAAACCCCCCCCCCCGTTTTGCGCAAACTCTATCACAAAAACTGCTTACAGGACAATAAAGAGCCCATCACTCTGGGAAGGTCAGTGCCCCTCCGGACACACTCACGAGCATACAGGCAGCTACACACTCCACCTCCACCTCTACCAGCCTCATCGTAGTGAAGGAGATTGGTGACAAGGGCACTGCTGGATAAGTAAACCAGCCAAGCAAAGCCATGAACCATGCTCTCTTCTTTGTTTTGTTTGACCACTTTTGTACACACATAGATACACCTGCTGTCTGTCCTTCCCCCTGAGTCTTTCTGTTTCCTCTTCATGGATGCACCGACAACATCCGTCTGTGTCTTGTTTATGGCCATTGTTGGCCTGTAAAGGCAGTCATTTACCTTGTATCCCTGCTCTCGTCCCACAAGGTCCTGCGGACAAGAGCGTGATTGAGGGGAATGACTGCACGTTTGTCAGCGACATCAGCAAGATCCAGCTCCAGAGCAACACAGAAACACTAGGTGAGTGTAGAATCAGGGCTGTAGGGCTACATTTCAGTTTGATTGATATCAGTTTTTCTGTTAGCAGCTAACTTGACTTGTCTTGTTTTGTCTCAGAGAAACTGCTGTGTGAATTTTTTGAGTTCTACGCCACTTTTGCGTTCAACAAGATGTCCATATCTATCAGAAAGGTATGTATGATTATTCAAAAGCAGAAAGTCCTTTCAAAAGAAAAGAATGTGCCCAATGATGACCGTTATCTTTTGATTATTTGACTAATCTTAAAGCTTTTTATAATAACAGTGTATCACATGACAATCTAAAAACAATGTGAGGCTTGTAGCGAACCTACAAAGAATTGTCACCTGAATCTGCAGCTCCCCTCGGCTTTGAGTGCCAGCTTATTGTTTAGCTGTCCATCAACTTTACTGTTCAGTCTTACCACTCTCATAGCGTAATTTTCAGCTCCAGCGGGCAGCTGTTTTCAGTGATTACACTTTACTCTACCTGCTCAGCACCAAACCGCAAACAGACACAGTTAGCGATGAGCTGGTGACCATAGTGGAGCATTCAGCAGCTAGAGAGCCTGATATTTCTGTAGGGAGTTGGTGGAACAGAACTAAAAGAAGCTTAATATAATCTCGTATTCATACAGAAATGTTTAATAAACTAGGAGACAGTAATAGAGCTAATTTTAATTTGTTGATAGTCCTTAGAAAAGATTTTCTCCTTATGGTGCAGGAGAGCCAGTTTTCTCTGTAAGTTTCATGCTCATAACTAAAGCTGCGCAATTGGCCAGGCCAATATCGGCTAATATTAGCTTACAAATAGCACTGACTATTCTTTAAAATAACAAATTTAAGTAATTTATGTAAAAATAATCATATTTTTGTTACTCCCAAATACCTTTATTGCTTACTGCCTACAGTACCAGTCAGGCTCTACTCTCAAAATGGTCTGTCCAGCCCTCAGGCCATCATGCTACTTAGATGGCTTCTAATCTGAATTGAGAATCAAACCACTGCATCACTGACACCAGAATATAAAGAAGAATTCAGCCTCCTTTCAACTTCCCCTCTCAGCCCCAGAGCTGAGTTCCAGGAAAGAAATCTGTTGGTAATAAACAGTGTTTTGTGGATGGCGTCTTCCCACACACAGAAGACAGCTGTCCTTGTCATATGTGATTGATGCCGGCCCCATGGGGCCCGGCGCCCTTGAGCTGGGATCCCAATTAGAAGCTCCACCAGGCTAAGTGTAAATAAACACACATTTATTCTATTTAGACCTGTATTCAGCCTGTCGTTGCCTGTTTGTGCCTGTATAATATTTTTCATAGCCACCAAAAGCGTATCCATAGTGAAACTGAGTTTTTATAAATAAGATGGAGAAGAAAGATGAAAACGGGCTGGAAATCTGTTTCCAAGTCATGTATGAAACGGAATATCAGGGTTATTTTTTTCTCTCTGTACAGGATAGTTAATAATATGTAATGTATTGCTTATTGCTTTTGCCTCTAGAAATTTAGTTGATAAAGTAGGTGTTCATGCTTGGGTGGCACATTATATGAGATGCAGGGACTTTGCCAGTGCTCGGAGTTTAATGAATTGATGTCTCTGGGAAAGACAGACCCTGCGGCCTAATATATGAGACTAATATCAGGTTTGACACGGCAGAGGAAACCTGCAGGTAGACTGTGGCCGTGACCCATGCCAATAGGCTTTCACTAGTGGAGCAACAGCCATAAATCTGCTTTACTGTGTTAGAATTCTTTGGTTCGCTCCCCTCCTCTGACTGATGGCTTTATGTTGCCATCTTCTGTCTCTCCCACCCCCCACCCCCCTACAGCTCTATCCCTTTATACCTTCTGCCACTTTCTGTCAGGTTTTAGGCAGTAGTATGGCATGCAAAGTACCATGGAAGGTTCTTGACTTCTCTCTGACCCACATATTGATGCTTCATTTGATGGCCTAGACTGCTAGATAGAAGTACAGATCACATGCTTCCATTGCTAACACATCCGATGTGCATAGCAGGTTTTCATATCAGTCTACCTCATTTTTGCCTTTTCCAAATTCTTGTTCCTTTTCACGACTCAAGTCAAAATGTCTTCCAGAGCCATGTCCATGTGTCTCCCTCTCCCATCTGTAGCCTGTGGAGAGGTATTCCAGTCAGCTATAAGTGCCCCAGATACAGCAGCAGAGAGCTAAAACCATGACCAACAAGCTAGATGGACCATAACATACAGTACATACGGGCCTTATGGCTGCTGCTACTCAGGAATGTGTTTTCATCTGCCAGCGTTGTCCCCTTTCCTCTCTCCAGGGCAAAGAGCAGAACAAGCCGGAGGTAGCCCCACTGCACATCCAGAACCCGTTTGAAACCTCTCTGAACGTCAGCAAGAACGTCAACGCCACACAGCTAGAGCGCTTTGTGGCTTTGTGTCAGGAGAGCTCCTGGCTGCTCCAGCAGAGTGAAACCAACACACCCGGAAGTGGAAATAAAGGCAACACTCCCACACCTTGGGGACTGGCTACCCTCCTCCTGCCCTCCCAGGTTGCAGGGATCAAAAGTCGCAAGAAAAGAAGACGGGAGCCGGCCAGTGAGAGGATCAAGAGCTTGCTGGAATCCTTGAAGAATAACAATCAGCAAAAGAAAAGCTAAGACGCTTAGGAGATCTCAGAACTCAACTCCATCCTCTTACCATTACTTTAACTCATTCATTGTTGGACACCTACTGGTGTTAATGTCTTGATACTCTCTGAGGTGGTGTTGAGTTCTTTGCAGTGGAATATATATGCTGGACTCTAATTCCAAACATGGACACTGGAGGGTGTTACTGAGGCCTCTATGTGCATATGTTTGGGACCTGGGATAAGGGAGTGATTACTGGGTACTTTAATGTAGACTTAACCTAGTCTGTTGTAATTAAAGCCAGTATTATGGAAACTCATGTAGGAGCTAAGACTGTAGATTCACAGGTTCACAGGTTATTCAAAATCTGTTATTATTTTCACTGATACGCAACATAATCTGAAACACACGTCAGACAAAATCACTGGAGGTTGGCCTATAGATATCATTTTTGTATTAATTTTAAATTAGCCCACAGATGGAATAATAAGCTTTTATTGCAAACTGAAAAACTGGGTTTGCTTATTACGGCGCTTGAAAACTGACAGAAAGCAGTAAATGGGTATCAGATGCATCAGAATTATAACTGAATACAGGACTCTACAGTAACTTTTAAAAGTAAATGCCAGGCTCTCAACCAAGTATTAGCTTTTGGTTGCTGAAACTAAAAATCGGGTTGCCATTTTGTGTCAGCTTATATTTTGAGTAATTAAGCTATTATGCAGTCATACCAGATCATCTTAATAATGAAAATGTGACATAAAAGAATGTTTAAAAGCTTTATTACAGTAACCAAACAAAAATCTAGCTTGTGTGTTATCTGATAGTGTTATCAGTAAACATGTCCACCTTCCTGGTATACAAAATGTCAGCATTCGTGATGTTGACTGGTTAGTTGAACTTTTCAACCCACAGTCAAACAACTTAATTTACTTCACCATTGTCTTGTAAAACAGATACCTGTGCGCACACACACTGGTAAATAAATGCACCACCTTTGATTCATGTTCTGACTGTAACAGCAATTTAAAATATCACTAATGCATCATTATTAAGAAATTATTTGTTTTGCGGTGCACGTTTTGCTGTTTGCTGACCCTATTCTTTATATGTTTAAAAAGTTACCAGTGGCAACCACTTTTTTTTGGCATGTTAGCTTTCCTGAAAACACTGTTAGCTACGCACACCAAGCACCAGCCTTTTGACCTATAGCTACCCAGCTGAAGCTGACTTTCATCATAAATCTAGACTAGAGCAAGTAAAACCTAAACTACAGTAACATGACTTTATGTAGGTACACATTGCATTATAGAAATTATTATGGAATTTAGATTCAGCTAGGTGCAGTAGCTAATTGGAAAGGCTGGTTCTCGGTGTGTTTAGCTAGCCACACAGTTGTTTGTAGCTCCATTGACTAGTCTGATGCATTTGTGTTTCTTGGGTAAACTACCAAAAACCCAGCTGGGACTCCCTGCCAGTCAGTTAAAACTGAAGTAGCTGATGAGAGGCGAAACATCTTTAGTATGTTCAACCAAGTCCAGTTGCTCTTGATATAACCTTCCTTTCATAACTATGACCTGGATAACTGACAACCTTCACATACTTATTACCAAAAACACAGTAAACTTAAGTAGTTAAAAAGTAAAATGAGGTAGTGACAGATAAATAGAAGGGTAAAATTTAATCAGCTTAAAAAGGAAAACAAATTTCTTTTTTTACCAACTAATTGGTAAAGGAAAAGTATGAAGCTTTATATTTCTTTTTACACATCATTTAAACTATTTAACTAATAGTATTGTTAGAGTGTATTCACTTATGTTTTTGATTTGTCTGATAACCTTTTAATACCCGCTGTCCCTTTTCGGGGTGCTAGGGGCTTTTTAAATGAAACAGTACAAAGAACACTCACACTCACTTTCTCAAATGGTACATCTGGATTAAAGTTTTTTGAAGCGAATGGACTAAAACAGTGACATAATTGTGCTACCGTGTGTTTAATTTATATGGAAGTAGATAGCCCATCAACTTGGTCAACCAGTTCATTGGAACCAAAGTCAGCCAGCTTTGTGGTGAAGTCTGTAGAATGGATTGATCCCTCTGAAAACCCACTGGTCGATATGTCATGTTAAATCTGGGAAAAGAGACATGTCATTTTAACTCTTCTTAATTCAGTTTCCAGCTTACAGTGCCTGTGTCCACTAATCATTTAGCTCGAAATGTGGTCCAAAACAAAATTGGTAAAAAGCTCATTTACACTGATTGTGTTTTTTCAGAGTGTATGTGTGACTGTGAAATAGGGGAATGAGAAAAGACCATAGGGTGCATGTGTTAAGAGTGCATCTGCAGGTTCACATCCTATGAGTGTGCCAGAGTGTGTTTGTATGTCTGTGCTTCAGGCCCACGGGACAGCATTTGAGGAGCGGGGAGTGTGTAGCACACAGCTGTTTTTCTATTCATTGAAGTGGGAGGTCAGGAGGGTGAGAGGATAGACTTTTAACTACCTCCCCCCTACCTCCTTCCACCCATCCACCCTCTGCCACCGGGGCATGGCACAGATGGGAGTGAGGCAGCCTCACACACCCCTTGTTTTGAACTTCACTCACTCCTTTCTCTTTCAAATTCAACGTGCCTCTCTTTCTATCTCAGTCTTCCTTTTACTCTCAGAGTGGCAGCGTTGTTTGAGGTTTGCAGAGTTTTTTTATTTCCGTGAGTAAGTTTCTGACTGATGGGTCTGCTCTAGTGGAGCAACAGAGTGGTTTTGAAACACGGTGGTTAGAGATGCATTGGGTGGGGAAATCAACACCTCTGGAGAATTTGACTTGAAAGAGATAGACGTCAGCACCGTTATTCTTCTGATTTGTAGAAGTATTTTATAGACCCCTCTTTGATGGGACTCTCCTATTGAACAGTTTATGGGGTAATTATAGGGATAGATAGAAACTGTGGCCACTTACCAAAACGTTACCACAGGTCAAGGTTAATCATGTTTTTTTTCTGGCTTTTCCTAACCATTGTTAAGGTTTTATGTGACAGTCTCCTAGTGATAGAGCACTTAAGTCCGCAAAGGGACCAAGGTTGTGTTTTGCTAACCTGCCCAACAGTGACCTTCCTCCTTAGTGGTTGCAGGCGGCACACCGTGGGCTCTGATTTATTGGGAAAACTGGCGAAAAGTCCAAGATGGATTGGCCTTCTCTCAGGAAGTCCAGAGGTCCAGTGGGGCGATGGCCAGAGTTTATGTTGCTGCCTTTGTCTTGGCTCCTAATGCGCCTTCAGAGCCTGGAAGAATGTAAAAAGGTGGCCTGAGGGTTTTAAAACATGGGAGAGCGGAAAAGTTGGGAAAACAACAAGAAATGAAAAAGATCTCTGCATGCATTTTAGAATGAATGCCCTCTAAAAAAAAAAAAATTCAAATTGTGAGTAGCTTCTTTCACAGAATGCTGTTGGCATTTGAGGAAAAGGGTTTTGCTCCTGGAGAACATGGTGTTTGATGTGGAGGCCTTTTCAGTTGGGGCACTTTCGGAAGTTATCTTATCAAGCCATCTGATCATTACGCCACTCCTTCCACTTACCTCCACTGGCTCCACAAAGACCTGTGAACAGTGTGGAGAACATAATCTCCAAAGCACTTCCCACCCGCAGTTCCATGAATTGTCCCCACAACATTGTGAGAAGTCATTACAGGACAAGTGTCCCAGGGGACTCTCAGCCTCCCACTTACTCCCAGGCTTCCCACTCATCAACACCACAGTTGGCTTTGCATAGTATGTGGTGAGATGCACTGGAATATACTTGCTACACAATGAAGACCTGAGGTTATCACTGTGTGTATCTCCAGCTGCAGAGTTTCTAAAGAAGCGTGTACTGGCTAAAAAATGTTGCTGGAAACTACATTCAAGTGTCCTTAGTTCAAATGCAGCAGCCTGTATCTCCATGTCCCTCTACAATGAAATCATGAGGTAAAGTATTGGCAACCAACTCGATGTTTTTATGCACTGTGTTTATGCTGTATGGGAATGCATAATGAGACTTACTGTACCCACCAACAATTCCATTGTTTCAGTGTAGGACGCATGGCTGCCTAATTGGAGCCTGGCACAGAGTTACTGGCAACAAAAGTGTCAGCAACCATAGTGGTTTGCACATTCTTTCTCTCACTGGACAGTAGAGAGGCTACATCTATTCAGTACTGGCCAGATTGGGTCCCCGTTGATTGGGAAGTGACTGCATGCTGTGATGGAAGATGAACTGTCACATGGGTATACCACAAGCACACTGCCATTGTACCACTCCGATCGGTACAGGAAACCCATCCAGCTCATCCACAGCGCTCCACCAAGCTCTCCTGGGTGCCTTTACGCCATGACTGGAGAATGCGTGTGTTACGCCACATTTATACATGTAACATTGGTTCCCAAATCTCAGGCTGCTGCATTTATACCATCATGTGTGCTTTTTTGTTTGGTCAAAGCTGCCACTGTGCATGAAGAGACTGAAACAGATTCAGGGAACAACAACAGGGAAAACAGGAAGGTCTCTTTGCTTACTTTACTCCTTTGATTCCCCATCTCCCACTCTATCCTTTTTTTAACACTTAGGGACTCTAACCCTATAGCCCTGGATATACTTGCTTTTAACTACACGTTCACGTACGCAAGATGGCTGCCACGCGTATCCTGCAGTCCTTTCATAACCTCCTCAAGTGTCGCTATGTTTGGTTTGTTTATGATTGAATGATGATGAAATTATGATGAAAATTCTGAGGTTGTCAAGGAAGATATTCCGGTGTCGGCAAGGGATGATCCGGTCCTGGTGTACCCCCTAGTGGATTCAGGTTTAATCCTCTAGGTACACGCAAAGTACACAGGCAATGCCGTTTGCGTTGCCAACGTCTGGCTACGCCTACGCATTGTTAAAAAGCAAGTATGTCGGGGGCTTAAGGGGACTAACCCTTTAACCTTAGATACAGTTGTCACTGTAAATCCCGATTGTCCACGTTACAAACTCTGGTAAAAGAGGTTGACAGCGGGCTCTGTCAACAAGTTAACAGTGGAGAAAACAGGAACTCTAACCCTTGTAATTCTACTCGGCTCTGTTAACTGAGGATCCGCCGTGTGGGATGGGACAATGAAAAGAGCACTCCAAGCTTCTTAAATAGTGTTCACTGAAAATCTAAAAACAAAGAAAAAGAAAACAAGATAGTTAAAGTTACAGTGTAGTGTAAGTTATTAATCTACAGCCTTAAATTTGATTTAATTAAAGGCTGTGATAAAAAGAAAAGTCTTGCTGGTAATGCTTTATTTTTCAAGCATGTAATTTCCTAATAATTTCCAAGGAAAGAACAAAGTCATTTGTTTTAGGTTAGCATTACTAAGTTCATAAGGGGTTGTTGGTTGTAGCCATTTGCCATTTTGCACGTCAGCCTCAGGATTGCTCAATTCTAACTAATTAAATAATTTTTTATCCAAACTTCCTTCATTTGCAAAACATATGAAAACAAAGTCATGAAAATGAACTGATATAGGACCTTCAAATGTACTGTTGTAATCCTCAGTCAGTTTAACAAATGAGGAGAGCCCAGTTTGTAGGATATGGACACTGTACTGAGCACCAGGCCTTTGTCCAGAATGTTTGGCCATCTGTGGGCGGCCCCTGAAGGAGGTAACAGGCAAGGCTATTCCAAGAACAGTAGGACTGGAAAGGGGGCTGAGGGTACAGTGTTGAGGCAGAAGAGATAATAATGTTGGCTCTGTGCTTGGGGGTTGATCACTAACATCCCCCTCTCACTCCTCATCCTCATGAGCCAGATTTCTCCTCCCTTTTCTATAAGAGCTTAATCTACAGTCTGCACCGCAGTCAGAGAGGGACCTTATCAGCTGCGTCAGCTCCAGCCTTGGCTCCCTTCACTGGACAGACCTGGCTGAGTAGATACACGCTCATATGGATACGCATATGCACAGCCACAAGGCTAGTTCAAGTTCACACTCAGCACTGAAAGGACTACAGCAGTGTTTTAGGGGGAATAGATTCAGAAGTTATGAAAGCAACTGAATAAATAACAGTGTCAGCAATAAATTGCTGAACAGTTTATAGTGCTGGTTCTTAGTCTGTGAGCGGATCACTCGAAGACTGATGTTCCAGTTTAGGGGTAAAAATCTTCAGCATGCTGTTTGCTCTTTGAAAACAAGACATTTATTTTGTAGCATTAATGTTTTTAGCCATGCTAGCAGCATGGGTCTATAGATGGCAATGTTGGTCTGTCGGTTGGTCCATCCCTGACATAGCTCAACAACTATTGTATAGATTACCATGAAATTTTGAACAGACATTCATGGTTCCCAAACAATCAATCCTGAGGCTTTTGGTGATTTCCCTTTTCCTCTAGTGCCATCATCAGGCACTAATTCACTTTGTCTAATACTTTGGTTTATGACCAAATATCAGTCTCAGTTGTACCTTGTGTTTTGTGCTAATAAGTAAATGTTAGCATTCTATATAAACTAAGATGATGAACATGGTTAACATTACATTTACTAAACATCATCGTGTTGGCATGATGAAATTAGCATTGAGCTCAAAGCATGGCATTGCCTCACAGAGCTGTTAGCATGGCTGTAGACCTTTTACACTGCGTTCACACAGATACAAAGTGGTATCTTGCTTGTCATAGGTTTGTTTGTGTGTTGGTTGAACATGTAATTTACATCCTCTATTCCTTATCATTGCGGACCTGTATCTGTGCTGGAAACAAATCTGTTTCTGTGGGCATTAAAACACGTCTGATTGTTGTTCGCATTACCTTGGAGGACAGTTGCACTAAGTTGAGCGTTTCTCAACTTTACTCTGTTAGAGGCCACAATGCAATGTCACATTTACAACAGGGCTCCAGACCAACTGTTCTACTGTTAGCACTGGTGCTCACTACTGAAAATTATAGGAGCACTAGCAAAAAATTTGGGAGCATTAGATTAAATTGACAACTCCCTGAGGTCCTGAGTTAAATTGTGCTAAGGGGCCCTCCTACCTGCTCCGTCAGCCCTGTAAACCATTCACCATTGCCACACCTGACAAACCAGTGCTCCCACTATAGAAATGGGTGGATTGATACTCACAAGCTACTCATTTGGTATAGATTACTTATCTAATAATGATAATAAAATTCTATATATACAAAAAATGGGTTGCTGCATATTTAGCTGCCCCATGTGACATGACTGTGGAAACGTGAGCGAACGCAGAGCCTTTTTTAAATCTCCATTTCAAACTGTCAGCAAACAAGGAAACATCCTAATCACATACGTGCAGATGAAGCATTGAAAAAACAAAATTAAAAGCAGCGTCAAGCTGGTGCACACTTCTGCATCAAAGTGTGAGAAATGGCCAGAAAGGCCTTTCACCTGTAAATAAAAAGACAAAATACAAAAGAAGGACTATTTTTGTCAAGAAAGTGGCATATGTAATTTAAGTTGCTCCAGAAAAATCATGGTCTGTTTAAGAGGAAGGAAGAATCTGTTAAGAGGGTGGTGTGGTGTGGGGACAGAGAACCCAAACGCAGCACTCAGAGGGAAGGAGGTTTATTGAGGGGGAAAAGGGGGGTAGAGGGACTGGAGTGGAGGGAGAGGTGGATGCCGGGGAAACTCAGGCACGGGGAACCAAGGGGACTGGGGACCAGGGAGCCGGGGAACACTGGGGCCGGGGAAGCGAGGAGGCGAGGGAGAACAGGGAGGACGCCGTGGGGGAAGTCCGAGGAGGAGAGGACCGGTGGATGATCCCAGCTGACTGAATGGAGGACAAAGGTGAGTGTACCTGGGAGGGAAACAGACAGAGACAGGGTTAGAGATCACAGAGACAAAGCACAGGGAAAATGTGAGAAAACAAAAAACATGAGAGCCTGAACGTGGAGGTGGCTGAAATACAGGCAGGGATGAGGTTGACTACTGGCAGGTGTGGCAGGCTGACGAGGTGGCTGATGAGATGCAGGTGCAGGTAGTTGGCTGGGCTCAGGAGCAGAGGGAGAGAGAGCACACAGGGGAGAAAACACAGGGAGGCAGGCAGGGAACAGAAAACCAAGGAAAAAGCAGAATAACTGATAAAAAGGAGAAAAAAAACCAGGACACTCACTGTAAGCCGGGCTGCCACCACAACAGAATCATTAGGAAAGTACAAATGTGCCCATTTTATGTTGTTGGTATTTTAATTTATTGTATTCATATTTATAATTAATTATTAACTTATTATTTCTATTATTTTTTGTACAAATTTTTTTTTTATGTAACTTTACTCAAATTTGCTTATATAATTGGTATTAATGGCCAGTATGTGTCATGTGATTTACCTTTTAGTGTAAAGGTTTGTTTTTCTAAAAATTAGAATTATTTTGAAAACTCAAACAGTTGCCTGGTAATGTTTATTAAACATAATAAATAGTTGCACACTGTCTTTTGTCTGGCACAAAGTCGCGTTACTTTTGTTAGCCATTTTAAAAAAATAATAAGTCTTAGTCTTAGTCCTAGTTTTAAATGTCCTTGTTAGTTTTTGTCATATTTAGTCCACTGTATACAATATTTTTTTTTTTTTTTTTTTTTTTTTAGTCAAGTTTTAGTTGACTACAATTCTGGGTATTTTAGTCTGATTTTATTCAAAAGAAAATCAGTATAGTATCAGTATAAAGTATTTTAGTCTAGTTTTAGTCATTTTAGAGATATGATTCGAATGTTAGCTTTGCTCTCATTTTTATTGCAAAGGAGACATTAACGTACCTCAATTCCCAGGTGGTTAGCCTTGATATGCCGCTTCAAGTTCGTGGTGTTTTTTCCAAAAATCTTATAACCACATCAGTCTGCGAACTATATTGCTTTTGTGACGGGGAGGAGGGGGACGAACTGTGATTCTTACTGCTGAATCATTTATAGCTGCAAGAAAAGCCTTCTTTTCTCTGTGAGAGGGAAGAATTTAGAAAGTTGCGTGGCGCTGCGGGGATGCCGCAGATGCAATATTAGGCCTACATGGATCATGCGCAATATTCATCCAGCCAGAGGGAACGATCACGAACCGTTCACAGCGTGTCTGTTGTACTAGCGACACAACCCGTACCGGAGAGGGAGTGTGGCGGACCAGGGACAGGAGATTGCGAAGCGACTGGCCCGCTGCGTTGGTGATCGTTCCCTCTGCCTGGATGAGGTCTGATGCTCCGCATGATCCATGATGATAGAGAAGTAGAGAGATTAATTGCAATAAAGCAAGCTGTCAATATTTTAGAGACCCCCTGAAATATGACAAATCATGCTTTTAGGGGAGCTGATGTCTAAGCAGGTCTTTGTCCCTAGCATGTTGTGTTTATCACCAGAGTTTGCATCCTCCACATGATGTTTTCCTCCCGCACCAGGCGTCGCCCCCAGCATTCAAAGCACAGGAAGAAGAAAATACCGCTGAATGAACACTGTTCAAGTGAAAATTTAGAGGGAGAAAATATGGCCTGTAATATTTTGTCTCCTCATTATACTGACACAAAAAAAGAGATTTTAAAGTTTTTATTTTATGAATTACATTTTAGTCACGTCAATTTTAGTCAACGATATTGCATGTTAGCTTTAAGGGCATTATTGCCGTCTCGTTTTCGTCAGGGAAAAAAGGGTGTGTGTGTGTGTGTATAATGTTGGAGAAGTAGGGAAAGAAAGCTACTCCCCCAAAACACATTTTCATGCACAATGAGTGCACAGGCAGAGTGTGAGCAGGTAGGTAGGTAGGCCAGATTGGCTTATTTACAATCCTGCAACAGACACAGATACAGAACTGTCGTACACCACATACAAGCACACATGGCCATTTAACCACTGTGATCAGGACAGGAAATGCATCCAACTCATCTGCAACACTCCATCAAGCGATCCTCTCCATGACTGGAGAATTCATGTCTTATGCCACATATACATGTGACACAGGTCCCCAAAGCTCAGGCTGCTGCATTTATGCCATCACATGTGTTTTGTTGTTTTGTCAAAGCTGTCACTGCTGTGAAAGGGCTGAAACTGATTCAAGGATTTTTTTCATTTTTTGTCGGAGCATTTGATTTATTGATTATTGGTGGGATGTAAATTGTTACTTGCTAAGGTGGGGCTCTACGCAACTTGCATGAGGCACAGACACACGCATACCAATTCTCGTGCCGCATTTCACATGAAATACAATGACGAATTTAAGACACTTGCCAGTCACACTGGTGCTCCTACTTATTACATTTAGTAGTACAGTCTCCAAAACATGGTTGCAAAATGCTTGACTCAGCACTGAAATAAGGCTGCACTATTCCATAGTTGTTAGTAAAGCTAGACATTCTGATGTCTGGTGTGACATCTCATCTTAGTATCTTATGGCTCCAACAATTCTACATCGCAGTGGAATTAGTTCACAAGTTCACCTTTTTATGCCAGACTCTCTGCTGTGTTTGGGCTCCTTTGGCTCCTGTTCATTCAGACCTAATGGCATTCATTCCATGAAATCATACAGATACAATTCAGAGGCTCTGTTTTTATAATCAGAAAACTAGATGCTCCTTTTTTCTATTATTTTTCCAATCAAAGCCACAGTATTTCATTCCCCCTCAGTGTAAGATTATTTTCCTTCTGCGGTATTCATGCAGTATAGACTGCAACCTCCATGCGTTTCACTTCTATGGAAAACATTTGCTCACTCTACTCCTCCATACGCAATTAATTTCAGATGTAACTTGTAGGTGGCTGGTGAATTCCTGAAATACTGGAGTGTGTTTTTTTTTGACTCACTGTATTCCAGTAAGTACAAATTGGAGATCTGTGCTAAAGAAAGAGTGACAGAAATGAAATGAGACAGACTGAAAACAAGCCTTGTGCTGCTGGTGCCATACAGAGAGGGACTTATTCATACTTATCATTAGCCTGCTGTTTAGAGCTGGGACTAGAGAGGGATATTAGAGGACTGATGAGATTGATTCAAGTGCACAAATTACTCTTTGAAGCTACAGATGGCATTATTTTGGGTGCATCCACAGCCACTATTACACAATGGTCAGATGTCTATGCTGCCCTGTAAAGTCAGAGAGCAGTAGCTTTTCTGTAGCTTAAGTTTTCAGGCTGAATGGGTCAACTGTAACAAACTGATAGGATGTAAGGCCTTCTTTCAGAGTCAAAATCAGTCAAACAGTATCCACAAACAAAAAAGTGATCTTTCAGCTTTCCATCTACCATTTGTTATTAATTTCCTTGAAATTAATTAATTACTATTATCACAAGAGTCAGAAGACGAAATTCAATTAGCATAAACCTAAGCGTTAGCTAACGAGTTTCAAGTTATGACCAAGCGGCAACCTCCGGTTCTCAGTTTTGAGGGCAACCCGGATGTAACAAAAATGATTCATCAAGTAGCCACTTGAGGCTGGCTGCAGAAGGGAGTCAATGTCCATGTTAAAATGCCCAACTTTACAGCAGAATAAAACATGTTTATAGCCTTGTTCAAAAAAGGTTGTAGTCTTTATAGCTCAATTCCCCCTTCATGACAACCATGGCATGCTGTGGTATTGTGTGTGTGTGTGTGTGTGTGTGTGTGTGTGTGTGTGTATAATGTCAATAACAGATAAATAGTTATTTTAAGTGTTGTATGGTTTCAGGTAACTTTACTCAAGTGTAAGCTGGTAAAGCAGAGTAGTAGCATGTATGCATTAGCTCTTTAGCCTGAGCTAATTCAGTCACGTTCAGCAAGGCAGGCGTGGTTTCAGTAACCCGTTGCCTCAGCTCCACCCACGACCCGCCTCTTTGCCCATTTTTGGTTATTTGGGAGCGGCACGCTGCCCACTTTGAGCTTCAAAACTACTCTTCAGAAACCAACTGGTGCGTCACGGACACTACATCCATTTTTACATACAGTCTACGGAAATTACACTTTGACGTTTTTTCCAAAATTACCACACATATGCAGGTTTTTTAAACATTGGTAAAAATAGGCAATAGACTCCTTTCCCATTGCCAGTAGACAAGTTTGTAGACCTTTAGTTTTTTTTCTGATGTGTCACATTTGACATCATAAACACCCTGTACCAGAGAACAGTTGACGTTTAATGCTGTAAATAAACATGTAAAAAGAATAACACTTAAAATAAATGTTTTTAAAGTGCGTAAATAAATCCAAAATTGTAACCCTAACCCTGGGTCGTCAGTGCGCATGTGTAGGCGTAGCGTGTATGTGTGGTGGTGGAAGAGATGGAGCTCCAGCTACACTGGTGTTGTGCCGAGTTGTCTGCACCTCGCGGGACTTTGGGGTAATTTATCACCGTTGATAAACCACACAAAGAATATTTTATCGTTTTTAAATTGCCGGCTACTTGAAATAGACCCACGAGGAGCCGCGACGTGCATGCAGTTGTCGGCAGCAAGGAATGCACACTAAACTCTGCACAAGACCGGTGAATGGCAGGCGAGAGAGAGAGAGAGAGAAAAGGGTCTTCAAAAATCCTCACTTTAGCTGGAAATTTAAGGTGTAAGTTGAATGAATAGAGACTGCAGCTCTGCAGCTGCTCAAGATTAAAGCAGAGCTACCATGTATAACCACCCCCCACCCCACCCCCGCTTGAAATCGCCCTGCACAAAAACACTCATGATTTGACTCTCAGCCAACTATAGGCAGGACTTGGCAATTCTGATTCGACTATGTAAATCCTTAGTCGGGGACAGCCCTATTCCTGGCATAGCATACGACAGAAAATTTAAAATTAGCATTGGAAAAGAAAATTTGCATGTCCACGTGTCATGTTTCCATCACTGCCAACAAATACCTGTACTTTGCAAAGTCATTTGAGCCGGGAATGAATGCTGATTGTACCCTTTAACACTGAAGACAAAAGCCAGATGTTAGTGGGTGTTTTTTTTTTTTTTTGTCCAGTGTGAAACGGGCTTTGGAAATGGCCCATTAACCTTATATTATCACTAGGGCTGGGCACGCGTTAACGCATTAATTCCAACAATTATTTTGTTGCAGGTTAACGCATTTTTTATTATTATTATTTTGAACGTTTGTTGGCTCTGAATACACATAGGCCTACAGTCAAACTACGGGTCACAGGAGGGGTGGGATGTTATTCAGCCTGCAAATCACCCACCTAAACAAGCAGCGGAGGGAGGCTTCGGCAGACTATAGATGCAGGGGAGAAGTAGATAAACAAAAGCAAGACAAGCGAACAATCTAATGCCATAGCGAAGTGGATAAATACACACTGCATGCTGATTAGTACTGGGGAAGATGTCGGTCTTAGGAACGTTCTTAAAATTGCAATGGAGTCGCTTTTGGCCCGCCGAGTTGCTCTTTGCTCAGGTGAACAGAACAGACAGAGAGACAAGCACGCCGCGAGTAAACGGCAGGCGCTCTATGGATAGTAACAACGGCTTCTGTGCGCTACACAGCCGTAGCCTGTTTAACTTAAGTTAAAATTATAGGCTGCATAACTTAACCTGATAGGCCTTCATCTAGTTTTTCGGGGATGCTCTGCCATGCAAATTCCCTCCTGTTTATGTCCTATTTAGTGAACAGTAATAGGTTCTGGAAACTCAAATAGCCGCCTCTCTTCCAATGATTTGTGCTCCGCGTCACGTACAAAAAGTTCATGACAATTCAACTTCGGCTGTTCCCTGATAAAAGAAAAATGTTTCTGCTGATACCTGTTCTGAAAAAGAATAACAAGAAAACAGATTTATATATGTCAACCTGTTGCTCAGAAGCTACATGTTATGATGTTATGACCGTGGCACTGGACTCTGAGGGTAACTTATTTTAACAAGCTAGATAAAAGATAATGCCCTGGCAGTGGCAAATAGCTTTGGTTTAATATTTGATTTGATTACATTACTGTGTAAAGGGAATACTGCAGGTTAAAAGCACCTTATTTGTTTAAAATGTTTGACATGTTAATAACGACGTTATTGCACTTTTGTGTATATAGCAGTACATTTAAATTAACGTTTGACTAAAGCTGGTTGCAGACAAAGCTTGCTGTTGTTGACTAATTGCTGCATTTTGTCTTCATAAGGCAGCATGAATCAATGCTTTTTTCAGACTCCTTGGTTGGCTGAAGATACTACAAGGGAAGGACGGAATCTTGGTGGGCTCGGTTCAAGACAATATGGATGTGAGGGTGGAAGCCACAATGGCGACTCTCTGTTTCAGCATGAGCTCTGAGTGGCTCTGCTGGCAGGCACACATAGATCAGTATTGTGTCTGTGGATAGCCCATGGAACCCAGTGTGCAGTCACACCCCCACAATATCACATGAACTCATCCAGATGTGTTGAGTGCGCATCACGAAAGAAAAATGACATAATAGGGCAATAGTACTGTATCTCTGTCATAACAGCATCACTACGTGTGTCTGTTGTCACAGAGAACAAGGTCTGCACCTCATTTATCTCTGCAGCTAAAATTGGGAGTGCAGATTTTGTATCACCTCTTGCACTCTGACATGAAAAATCTACATTGAGAGGTTGGATAAATATAGGCCCTAAACTAACTATGGAGGTATCCATACTTAGAATCAACCCAAATTCCTAAAACATCTGAAAATACCTCCCAAGCCTGCTTCTGTCACACATCACAACTCCTCGCCTCAAACAGCTCCTGATGCCTGCCATCGGCACAACAGGATTGAGGTTAGCTGTGCAGGAATAAGAGAAAGGGAACAAACATAAACTCATCCTCAGGAGTATTATCCTATTTTTGCAGCACTTTTCTATTCATCTCTCCCTTCGCCTCCACCTCTGATTTCCTCAAGATCAGGGAGAATAGCAGAAAAGGCAGGGATGAAACAGATTACCGCCTTTTCTCTCTCCTTTTCCGCCTCGACCACCCCTCTCCCACCTTCTCATTATCTCCAATTAAACTGGCCCTGGTTCCTCTTGCGTAATAAAACCCCAATAAAAAACCCTATCAGCTTCCTGTGCAGGTTCATGGTGTGGTTAATGAAGCCGATATCAGCTCACGGAGCAGGACAAGGTCTTATTAGAGCCAATGGAATGTGGTGAGGCCCGCTGGATCAGAGGCTCCCAGCTCATTAGAGAGCATCTGTAGCGGCCCACTTACATGGGAGACTGGCTGGCTGACCAGACTGATTGACCTGTACATCTTAACAGTATCCACTTTCTCTCAATGTGCCTTGTTTACTTTGGTTTTCCTTGGTGATTTCTAGCTAGTGAGGAACCAAAATAAACACCTATTCAGGTTGAGGGTCAAATGTCCACAAAGACAACAATTTTTTTTTGTACACACACACACACACACACACACACACACACACACACACACACACACACACACACACAGAGCGGACAGCAGATCAGAGACAGTAACCCAGGTAAAGGTAAAAAGCAGAGAAGCGACATTTCCACCTGCTTTCTCTGCAGTTGTTGTTGTGACAACCAGAGTGAATAGCGAATTGTTAAAAGCTAAAACAAAATTTGTCTGTATGTAGCCTAACTGTTAATTTGCCACAAATCTTAAAATTTGTCAAATTTTTGTAAACTTAGCTACTGGCTGGCTTTGGAAAGCTGCCCTTCAAAAACCAACATTTCAGAAAGCCAGTGCAGGCACCTTGCCCTATGCCTCAGCAATCAATCACTTAGTGAAGCAGTGGAACAGTGAATCAGTATTTTATGAGCTTGGTATGATCACTGTAAACTCTTAAATATGGCTTTAATATCACTATACCTGCTATGTTTAATATTAGCAATCAATCTTGTGAATTATTTGACCTTGCACGCTCCCCTCAAGCAGAGTCAATAGGTCACATCGGCAAAGATTATGAGGGTCAAGCTCCCAGGGGCTTTTGTGTCAAGCACACTTAGTAACCAGCCCATTATTGTTAATTTCAGTCCTTGACTTTTTTTTGTTTGTTTCGGTTTCAAAAGTTCAATACCTTTTAGCCCAGTGGCCCTTTGCATGAGAAAGCATCCATTCATCCCAATATTGTCCAAAGGACTGCCTGAAATAGAGCATCATTATCTGGAAATTGTGAGGTGTGTTGCATTTCCGCTAGTGCCGGGATTGAAGTTAATTAGATGTCTCTCTAAGCAGCAAAGGACAAAGAGAGGCTGGAAAAGAAGAGGGACAGAGATTAGACAAGAAGTGAGTGGGGGGGCACGGGAGAGACGGGCCTTTCCTCTACAGGGATTTATTATGGTAACCCGATAGCCCTGTCTGGGATAATGGAGAGGAGAGGAAGAGGCCATGCGGGCGAGGCCGAGACCAGTGTGATGTTGATGCTTTTTTCCTGGAAGGAGGAAAAATCCAGCCTCAAATACTCTGTAACAAGAGCTGTGTTGTGGTTTGGAGAAATCCCCAAAAGCTGTTGTGTCGGGGATGGAGGGTTTGTATTAATTCAGCTGATGTGGAGGCAGATAGGAGTCCATGGAAAGCGGTTAGCCTCTGGATGTTGGGGTGCACTGTAAGTCAGTTGCTAGGAAAAACATCTGCTTATTTCAAATCCCAAAATAGATTAGTTTTCTTATCATATTTCATTATCCTTCTACGTGCATGGATGTGGAAATAACGAAATTCCATAAAAGCTATTTATTCCAAATTTTCTTTGATAAGAATGCGAATCAAGAGCCATGTGGGTTCATTTTCTCAAACATATTGTACGAGCTGAGTGCACGGTGTGCCTTCCTCTGCTGTGTTTAGGTAGCAGGCGTGGGGGTAAAGAAGCCTGGGCCAGAAGCCTCCATGCTCCAACAGCAGGTTTCAATTCTCCACCAGCGGGGAACTTTAACTTGTGCAGACACCAATATGTGAATTTGGCCAGGTTTATTTTCTTTTGATTAAATAGGCATTTGGGGCATGTGCAGCCGGCTTGAGTCTTTATACTCCGGGGGGGAAGGTAGGTGGAGGGAGAGGAGGTGAGAGAGGAGCCGGATAGGGAAAGCCGCAGTGAAGGAAAACGTAGTAGTAGATTGTTTAATGTGACTCCTCTTGTCTATTCCCTTCACCCTCTTCTCCATCGTCTTTTCTCCCATGTCGGAGCTCTGGCATGAAATTCCACACATGCCTTTAATTTGGAATGAGGCAGCTCAGGAGTTGAAACTATCTTACTGCTGTGGAATTTTCCACTCGTGCCTCTGACGTGAGCCCAGAAGCAATTAAGAAAAAAGAGGAGTGGGGTGTATTATCAGATTGGAAAAGCGGGACGAATCAACGGCTGTCTGTAAATGAAAGCAAATGCAGCCCTTGCTTCTGTTTGTTCAGGCCAGTGTTTATTGGAGTGTGAGAGAGAGTGGCAAGATGAAGAGATAACATCAAGAAGGTGAGAGGTGACGGAGGGATATATACTGCAGTCCTCTATAGGGGCTCTGTGCTAAAGGGGCCACAAGCACTGAAAAAGGATTGAGAGAGGATGCGTAGAAGAATAGTAATCTTAGCCGAGGTGACCCCAGTTTGTTATCTCACTTTCTCCCCTTCACTCATTCAGAATATGTTTGGCCATTACCCCTCACATGATGAGCTGAATCTCAACTGAGTCATGCCTTTTAATAGGCTTTGCAGCCCCGGCAGAATAATGACCACTGTTACATAAAAATGGAAAAGAGAGCATTTTCTACATCCCAAAAAAACAATTCCTCTTCCATCTCACTCTTCTTCCTCTGGGGAATCTGCGAACCATGAGTAACCCAATCACAGACTGGGTGATGGATCTGTCAGATATCTGTGGCTCTGCGTTTGACCGCCTGGCCTGCTTTTGTACTTGCGTTCTTGATTTGTTTTCTGCTCCTTTTGTCTAACTGCTGAAGAAAAAGCTGGGTTATAAAAAGAACAGTGACGGAAGGCCTTTGATGTTTTCCACGAGAAATTGTGGAGAGAAGTGGGGAAACAGTTGGGTCCTTTCTACTTGAAATAGTAATTATGCTAACGCTTTGATATTTTGGATACTGGGAGCACGCGTTCAAGCCTCCTATTCTCAGTGCTGTAATGGAGAGAAAAATTTCCCATTCTCCTGAATAATAACCACATTATATTCAGAAAAGATCTTTATTCCAAAGTGACTTCAGAGATGTGCGCTGCTTATTTTCTCTCCCAAAATCTGAGCAAAAACCTCCATTTCAAAGACTAATTAATCAAAAATGTAATGACCATCTTCTTCTTCTCTCTCTCAGTTAATGGCACTATGCCAGCTGCACAGCTAAAAAGAGAATTCACTCTGTGCAAATCAGCATTGTATGAAATATAGGCTGCGCTCAGGCCCTGCTCTACTTTCTATATGTCCAGGACATAATCCTAGAAAAGCTCTAAAATATTGGATCTGCAAAGTGGATTCTAACTTGAAGGGGATCCTCGGGGTGCAACAACACTTTGGCAGTTAGTCATCCTCTCTGTCATCTGTAGTCGGGAAAATGTATGACTGTACTGCAATGACCTATTAGCAGGAAGTGAAGAGAGTACGACTCTGAGCCCTTTCCACCAGTTTCAGTTACATGAAACCCACCCCTGCTGTCTGGCCAACTCCTGCTCTCCGCCCTGTGCTGCAAATGAAAACATGGGTGTGTGCCGGAGAAAGAGGGAAGGAAGTATGAAATAGCCGTTTTGTTTTTTCTCTTTTTTCTGTCTGGCTATTGAGGATATCCAAAAATATAAAAAACTTAACAGAGCAATGTGATGACAAGCCAGTTTTTTTCCTCATGTACGATCATGGAGACAGAGTGGGAGATATAGAATGAGATGACAGTACGAAAGGAAGAAGACAGTAATAGAATGCAACTAGAAGACATTAAAGAAGTGAATAAAAACTAGAGACAGAAGAACAAGCAGACAGAGGAATGGATAGTTAGAAAGTAAAGACTAAAGAGTCATTTCAGGAAGGAGAGGTGAGCGTTTGTGCTGAGGGATGTCTCGGCCAGCTAGCAGCTCATTGAGAGTCTGTGTCCTCTCCCTGAACTCAGACACAAGGAGGTGAGACTGCCATCTGCCTCACAGTCAACAGTCAATATCAATAACCGCATTGGACTTCACAGGAGGAGGAACTGAAGAATGTAGAAGTACATGTCCTTTGTGGGATGGGTAGCGGGTGTGAAACTTGCACTTTTTCTCTTATTGTCAAGTCATGAAGAGAAGGTGGGTTCAGACTGGTTGACTTAAATTAGAACATGGACACCAGAATCATCCATTTGTCACTAAAGGGTCATTTTCATTGGTGTTCTGTACAGTACAGTGAAAAGCATTATCCAAAATAAGAAAAAACATTATAGTGACAGTTCACATGTAGTGCAACAAAACCCAACCAGGACTGCACAGTTCATTAGACCATACAAAATGTATTAACAACTGTTGGCATAAAAATCGTTAAAGTGGATCAGAAGAAAAAAAACTGCAAGTCTGCAGAGAAAAGACAGAAAATGTTTTGTTTGACCTTGCAGCTTCCTCGGCATGGTGACACTTTCCTTTTAAGACTTAACAGACAGCAGTAGACTTGTTTGCCCGCGGGGATCAAGGCCAATGCTTTGGCCAAGCTTGTCCAACAACTTGATTCACTGACTCTCAAATACAATGTCACTGGCAAAGCATCAACATTTTTGAGTGGCAGTGCATATATTTTGTTTCCCTCCAATTCTTTTTCAGTTGTAGTATATAAAACTAGACAAAAATGTTTTGGGACCTTGTAACCCATGTTCACCCCCACTGTGCTGTGCCAACTGTCATGTGCCATGTTGTCTTGTCAATTTGTTAAATCATTTTCTCAGCTATCCTTGAGCTTCATTTACTTCATTTAAGTGCAAGAAAAACTGTTGCAGCAGGAAACAGTTCATTTGAATATGTGCTACTAAATTATCCACTGTGTTCACCGGCTAGTCACTAACCTTGCTTGTTAGCTGTCTGGTGCTGGGCAAGTTGCGTACAATGGTTTTACCGGAGCGTTTTTGTTTGCTGTTTGTTGTGGCTGAAAATGACACTGCGAGAGCAGTGGTTCTCAAAGTGGGGACCGGGGCCTTGAGGACGTTCTAGGGGGTCCCCAGCAACACAGCAGCATGGTTTAAGCTGGCATGGCATGAAAACTCATGCTTTTATGAGTTTTATGAGTCTGTTCATTTTTTTAACTAAAGATGGGCTAAAAAGAGAAAAAGTATACTGTGAGTCAGTCAGTTTCACTGTCTCAGTCTTATTGGCTTGATCTATGTGGGTGGCTGAAGATTGGCAGTTCAATCCCCAGCTCCTCCATGCTGTATGTTGAAGTGTCCTTGGGCAAGATACTGAACCTGAAGATAATTGAACCTGTTCAATTGGTATATTAATGTTAGTTTCTGTTTGAGCACTTAGGCTCAGTGTATGAATGGGTGAATGCGATGTAAAAGCGCTTTGAGTGGTCAGAAGACTCGAAAGGTGCTATCCAGAGCATTTATATCATTACTGAAACTATATTCTCTAAAGCAAAATTGTCAGTCTGCTCACCTTTAACATTTAAATATTCATTCAGACAACAAATGGAAAAGTGATATGAGGGATCGAGTAGACCCTGGAGAAATACAGGATTTAGTGGAAGCATGTGGTTCGGGGAGCAAGGGACTTAAACACTCAAATATCCCTGGGCTCTTCTAAAACTAACATACCCCAAATCAGAAACGTAGTCTTTAGGCACCCAGGCTCACTGAACCGTACCATTCATCTCGCTATGTGGCGGCCATCCAGAATTGGGCCCATGACCTGTTTCAGGGCCCCGACTGAAGTTGAATAATTACTCTGCTGTGAGCGATACGGAGCGGGCCATTGTTTTTTTTTTTTGGGAGACCAGAGCTACCCAGTGTGAACTTAACTGGTTCAGTCCAGATTGGCCCCGCTGATCCGTGCTCTGGCTGTTTCACCAGACCCTCACTGCTCAACTCGCCTGCCTGCTGGGCTTCCTGTGTTGGGGAAAGACAGTTAGAGAGGGAGGCGTGTGGCAGGCAGCCAGGAGCATGTGTGAGCAATCTGTAGAGTTAGACCAGTCGAGGAGGGGGTGTGTGTGTGTGTAGGCTGGGGCTGCTGTGTGTTTGCAGGGTGAGGAGGGGTTGCCATACCTTCTTTGCCTTTCCATGTCATTCTCTACATTTAGCTGCAGTCTTCCAGAAGTCAGTTGGCGATGAGAGATGCCAGTTTGAGATGCAGTCTGCTGCCAGTTTATTTTTCTCTTATCTGTGCTGGAAAAGATTCTCTCTGAAATCTCATTTGATTTCCATGTAGGAAACAAAATGAACAAAAGGTATATTTCTTTCTGGAGGACCTGTTTGTTTGTTTGCCCAGATTAGTGTAAAGCGCACTATTGCATAAGCACGTAAACCAGTGACCCTGATCCCTCAGCGTCTGTCCCCACCAACACCACCCCCAAGGCCTGGAGAGCCTCGGAGCCCTGACCCATGAAAGTGACCGCCCATCCCTCTGAGATTAACCCCTGACCTCTACCTTCACTAATATTTGACCCACATCCAACCCCCACAGAGATACAACAGAGCCCCATTCAGATGACCGACTCCCTGGCTGCTCGTTAGACAGACACTCAGGGCGTTGTGGCTCGGGCTAGACCATATTGCACTTCAGATGCTACCCTGAGACGCACTTTACATTTTACTTCAGCATGCACGAGCTGCAGAGACATGACTCTGCTCTGTTTGTCCCAGAGCAATTTATTAGTATAATTTTCTCTCCACCTCTGGGACTTCATTTCATAACTTAGCGGAGCTTTGGATCACAGCTGATCCAGTTTTCCCCCCAAATAAGGAGCACCGACAGTTTGTTGTGGACAGTTTGCTGAGAGACAGAGGGGCCTGTTAGGGACTGGTACGTTGTTTACAGAAGTGTTTTTTTTCATCACGTGGATGCTAGATGTGGCTTACAGTTGCCATCTCGGACTTGGAACGTGGTTTGCACTCCTGAAGTCAGTTTGTAAGTGAATTATGTGTGGAGGTGTATTCCAAGAAAGTTGATTACTATATCAGCCCAAAACAATACGCTCCCTCTTCCGACCTACATGGAAGCCTGTTAAACTGACATGACAAATGGAATGCCTTTGCTCTACAAACATTCAGCTTGTGGGTGCAAACTTAAAAGCTCATGCTGTAATTTGGATGGATGCCTTTTGTTACTGTACTGCTTCAAAGTTGCTGTCAGTGTAGTGCTCAAAGGCAAAAACTGCTTATTGATGGACTCAAGCCATCTTGAAGTCTTGTATTTATAGAATGTTATCAGGTTTGTTTTGGAGTGCTATCACAAAGACGTTATATCGGTTTTCCCGTGCCGTTATCTCTTGGAATGTGGATCGCCACTGGCTGGGTTCCCACAGAGACGGGATGGGCGTGTCTCCCACCAGAGACGCTGTCCAGAGCAAGTAAGGACGCTGCAGAAATCAGTTTGCCTGGAAATTGAGAGAAGTGGCATTGACGTCTGGATGTAGAGTTTGTGAGATAAATAGGGGTGAGGGAGAGAGGACCTACTGCAGAAAGGAATTCATCTTTCATTAAACAGCATTCTTGCTTGATATATTGAATTACATGAGGGAAAATTCCGCTTTCAGACACTCTTACAACAGAGTGCATCGTTAGTTTGTGATGTTCAGTGCATTCCATGAAAAAAAAAATTCAATAATTCAAATTCATAAATAGCCAGTATGGAAGAAATACTGATTTTGTACAAGCTACGATCCCCTGCTACCACCACCACCACGGCTGCCTTACAAACTGTAACAACAATGACATATTATCACCTTATAAAGCTGATATAGCAAACTTGTGATACGTTTGTGTCCACCTGATGAATTAAATCCACTGTTCACCAAAAAAGATAAGTAGATTCGAGGACGGTTGAGGTGGTACCACCTGGTGGAAAAGGGGCATACGCAACAAGTAACTAACTAATTTTAATACCCAGTAATACGTACTATAAGTAACTACTATTAATACTTTTTAAAGAAGTAATAAGTAAATAGTAACTTATTTTTTAGGGTGCCTGATAGCTCCTAATTACAAAGATCTTTGTCTTTGATTAATCTACATTTGGCTAGTGAGAATAAAACCACAACACAAAATGTGACAAAAGTGGACATGTTAAGTCACCAACATCTTTGATGGTGGATTTTTCTTTTAATTCACTATTTACATGCAGGTGTCTGAACATTCATTCCTTCCCCACATAAAATGCAACTAAATGATTCTCTAGGTAGCCACGTTATCACAAATCTACCCCACTGCCGACCTCAACACCAAACACTTGAGTCAATATTTTCATAGTTGTCTTTTACCTTGTCTCATTTCCGCAGACATCAGCAAGGTTGATGCGGCCGGACAGTAAATCCCTGTAATACCCACTAAATGGGGGAGGGTGTGGAGGCGGTAGAAAGAGACCACTAAACAGGCCCTCCATAGGGCCTCACTACGTTGGTGGTCCTCCCCGCCTCAGATTTTATGGCACAGTCAGTGCTTTCGGGGGCTTTCTTGGACGGCAAAAAGGGGCACGTAGAAGTGGAATGCTGTAATGTGTTGCATGTGGGGAAATACCTGATGTGTATGAAGGTCTTTTCTTCTTCTGTTTAACAATGATGGCACTGGAGCCTACTGTAAAGCAGGCACTAACACAGGGCCAGCTGTTGTGGGATGACGGGGGGGGAGGGGCTTTGTGTGAAATTAAACGCCATTTTCAAAATTGTGAAGAACAAGAAAAATAAGAGGAGGGAAAAAATGGTGCTGGGCAGGTTGTGTACAATGGTTTTACCAAACTGTGGAGGCAGATTGGCTACAGTGTTGATGCTCCATGGCCTCTTTGTGTCCCTGACTCCCACCACTGTCCCTGAGCTGCTGCTGGACTGCAGACTACAGCTTTTTACAAAGGAAGAGGGAGGTAGTGGAGGTGACTGGTTAGATAGCTGGTTACTGGCTTCAGATCACAGCTTGTGTGCCTGCAAAACTCAAAGCAAAACAGGCCATGCAAGGCAGCCCCAGATCTGCCCTCTCACTCTTAACCTGACCTGCTCCATTCATGCTCTCACCAGCACACACATCACACCTTCACTCAAAGCAACACAGCAGCAGCCCACACAATTTCCACACCGAAATACAAAAAGTAATGGAACAGAAAATGATTAATGGGACTGATAATTATAGTAATATTAATGATAGTAATAATAGGACTAGTAATAATTGTAGCAGCGAGAAAGCACAGGACTACGGGGGAGGGAAGAATTAGTAACATGCATTAATGGGATGAGGTTGCATTTAGATGGAGAGAAGGAGGAGGAGAGAGGAGTTCAGTGCATCAAGGGGAGACCCCGGAAGTCTAGGCCTATAGCATTATAACTAAGGGATGGTTCAGGACTCACCTGAGCCAGCCCTAACTATAAACTTTATCAAAGAGGAAAGTCTTAAGCCTACTCTTAAATGTGGAGATGGTGTCTGCCTCCTGAACCCAAAGTGTGACCTGGTTCCACTGGAGAGGAGCTTGATAGCTGAACGCTCTGTTTCCCATTCCACTCCAGGAACCACAAGTAACCGAGTAACCGTGCATTTTGGGAGCGCAGTGCTCTGGTGGGGTAGTAAGGTATGATGGTGCCCAACAATTAAGAGCTTTGTAGGTTTTAAATTCTTTTCTGGATTTTACAGGAGAAATGTGATCTCTTTTCCTGGTTCCTGTCAGAACACATGCTGCAGCATTCTGGATAAGCTGTCTAAGTGTCTTATTCGATCAGCCTGATAAAAAAGAATTGCAGTAGGGCTGACCCCCAGTATTACAAAGACTCGATGCTTCAATGGGCGTAGCCTGAGTCAACTGTCAAACAAGGATCATGCCATTTTGGCGATATGGGGGTGCTCAACATCTGATTTTACATAATACTACCTGTTTTCTCTCAATAAGTTAATATAAAGCCTATTACAATATACATTTCAATGTTTATTGCTGTAAATAAACATGTAAAAAGAACAAAACTTTCAATAAATGTTTTTAAAAGTGCGTAAATAAATCCGTAAATAGATTGTAACCCTAACCCTGGGTCGTCAGTGCATGTGTAGGCACCCCAGCTTAATCGGTGTTGTGCCGAGTTGTCCGCGTGGCCTTCGGATAATTTATCACTGTTGATGAACCTCACAAAGAATATTTTATCGTTTTTAAATACCCGATAACTTGAAATACACCCGCGAGGAACCACGACTGTAATGTAGTTGTCGGCAGCACAACATACACGCAAAACTCACATAAGACCGGTGAATGACAGGCGAGAGAGGGAGAGAAAAGGGTCTTCAAAAAGCCTCAGTTTAGCTGGAAATTTACAGTGTAAGTTGATTTTTTAAGATTGAAGCGGAGCTCGCAATCGCTGCACACAAAAACACACATTATTCGACTATCAGTCGACTATAAATTGAAGTAATCCAGCCTAGAAGTAACAGATGTTTGGACTAGTTTTTCTACATCATTTTGAGACAGAATCTTCCTGATTTTTGCAATTGTATGTAGGTGATAATGGTGGTCCTTGAAGTTTGTTTAATTTGAGAGTTAAAGGACATGTCCGGGTCAAAGATAACTCCAAGATTCCTCACAATGGTGCTGGAGGCCAGAGCGATGCCACCCAGAGGAGCTATATCTTCAAATAATGCGTCTCAGAGGTGTTTGGGCCCCAGTCCAATAACTTTGCTTGAAGTTTAGCTGATTAGTTTCATCTGGCTTGATCGATAGATATAAGTGAAAGTTTATGGAGTGTTTCCTGATAATATTGCCTAAAGGAAGCATATATAAAGTGAACAGGATTGGTCCGAGCACAGATCCTTGTGGAACTCCATGACTGACGTGGCGACTGACGACTGCGTTCATGGAGGATTCATCGTAAACCATGCACAAACTGAGATTGATCTGATAAATACTGTAAGACTTAAACCAGCTTAGAGTGGTTCCTTTAATGCCAATTAAATTTTCCAGTCTCTGTAATAGGATATGATGGTCAATGGTATCAATTGCAGCGCTAAGATCTAACAAGACAAGTGCAGAGGCAATTCCTTTATCTGATGCAATTAGAAGGTCATTTGTAATTTTCACCAGTGCTGTTCAAATGCTGCACTCTAAATCCGGACTGAAAATCCTCAAATAAACTACTGCTATGTAGAAAGTCACAGAACTGTTTGGTGACTGCTTTCTCAAGGATCTCAGAGAGAAAGGGAAGGTTAGATATAAGTCTATAGTTGGCAAAAACTCCTGGATCAAGAGTTGGCATTTTTAAGAGGGGTTTAATTACAGCTACTTTAAAGGACTGTGGTACTTAGCCCGTAAGGACAGATTGATCATATCTAGAAAAGAAGTGCTGACTAAGGGTAAAACGTCTTTAAGCAGCCTTGTCGGGATGGGGTCTAAGATGCAGGGTGATGGTTTAGATAAAAAATTATTGAAGTTAGTTGGTGAAGATTGATTGGAGAAAAGCAGTCCAAATATATATCAGGGTTTACAGCTGTTTCTAGGTACCTGAGTTTGAAGATAAATCGGTGCCAGTTGAGGGCAGGACTTGGTGAATTATTTCTCTAATAATTAAAATTTTATTGTTAAAAAAGCTCATGAAGTTGTTACTACTGAGGGCTATGGGAATACATGGCTCAGTGACTCTCTGTTAGCCTGGCAACAGTGCTGAAAAGAAACCTGTTGTTGTTCTTGTTTTCCTTTATTAATGATGAGAATACGCTGCTCTGGCATTACGGAGGGCTTTTCTTTAAGTTTTAAGACTATCTTGCCAAATTAAACGAGATTCTTCCAGATTGGTGGAAAGCCTTTTCCTTTCAAGTTTCTGCAGTGTTTTGGTATTATTTATTATCTTCATTTTTAGAGGGGCAACAGAATGAGTGAGCCTGCAGCACTATCAACAAGATGAGTCCTCTGTTATATTGAGACATTGTATTAAATGCTGATAGAATCACTTCCTTAAATTTAGTTACAACATCATCAGATAGACATCTAGTGTAGGAATTTATGCCAAATGCCTTGTAGTCCAGCAATAGGAACTCAAAAATAATTAAATAGTGGTCAGATAAAAAGGGATTCTGTGGAAAGACGAAAATGTTCATATTCAGTGCCATATGCCACAACGTTGATGGAGTAGTTGATGACTGTTGATGGAGTAAACAGTCAGAAATTAAGTCCCAGAGGTGGAGAGAAAATTATACTAATAAATTGTGGGTTTGCGAATACTGACAGAAGCCAATTGAATCTAATAATGAGATAAACCCAGTACTAAGGCTATCTTTGTTGACATCCACATCAATATTAAAATCACCTCCAATAATTATCTGTTTTAAGGATTAAACTTGATAAGAACTCTGCAAATACAGATGAAAATTCAGAATATGGACCAGGAGCGTGGCATACTATAACAAATAGAATTGGCTGCACTTGATAGGTGCAGTTGTAGGCCTAACGCTTGGGCCACACTGCCTACCTCTACCTGTGCGTGACGGCAACCCCCCGAACTTCTTGCTTAGTGTCCACATGCTGGCAGCCCTATCTTTAGGGATCCAAGCAGCGAAGCTGTTTTTGTTCTGATTCTTCTTCTTCTTCTTCTTTCTTTTTTCTTTTTCTCAGCTGAAAGTGTTTGGGCAGCAAAAACTGCTGGACAAAAACTCACCAAAATTGGCACGTAGGTTGCAAATTCCACCCACTACTAAAAAAATGGCCCTCATAGACCTCATGGTGTCACTATAACAATCAACTTTGGGTTTTTGCAATTATCTCGAAAATGGCTTAGTTTAGAATCAAACTTGTTCCATCATTCTCAAAAACCCATTTTTTGCGAACTCGTCCCAGACGGATTTGCCAATCGAACTGAAACTTTGGCAGGATCATCCACAGTCACTGATCAAAATTTATCCAAAGAATTTTGAACCGTCTATCCGTTTTTTTTCCCCATAAATTTTTACTTTTGTGTCTTAACGTACAATTTTACATAAATGCCCCGTAAATCAAAATTGGCTTAAGCTATTGTAACCAAACTTCACGCGTCTGTTCAGATGTTCGGTCTGAGCTTCACTGAGCAGTCCTGCGAAACAGTTGATACCTCGTAATTCGCTCCACGTATTTGTACAAAATTTAGTTTGTACGATCTAGGATTACTATTTAGTTCATGCATAAAATTTGGTAATGATTGCTCAAAATGGGTGTGGCTTATTACAAGAATGTAAATTTCTAGACATTTCTCATTCCAAACTTCAGAAAGAAGAAGAAAATCACCAATTCGTCCTAGAGAGCTGAAATATTTTCAGCACATCCATTGATATGGGACTAACGTTTGTCTCACTACAACCTATGGTCAATTCAGAAGTCAGTCACTCTATATTTTTCAGAATATGCTAAATCAATTAACATCTATAAGTCTTTCTTCAAATATACCAAAATCAACACAGACATTCTCTAGATGGCCTATTATATTAAGTGTCGCAAAGGATTTTTAGATCGGTCAAACGGTGAGTCTGCAGTGATCTTCAGAATCTTGCTATAACTTGTACGATATGCACAGCATTTTCTTTTTTGCTCAGTTTTGGATCAAATGCCATCGAAATAATAGACAACACACCCAAAACCAGCAGAAGGATGTGTGATTTTTTTCAGAATTTTCTCACAAACATCCTGACTGTTGTAAGCATTTTTAGTTTAAACTGACAAAACTATCTGGGTCTGGCACATGGGATGTCACTACCTCAACTTGTGAGAAGATGCCTCTCACCAGTAGCTCAGCCAGTAAGTCACCTACTCAGGAGATCTGAAGTTCCAGGATTCAAAGCCCCAGACTTGCTGACAATAAGGATTGTTCAGATCATGGTGAGTCTAAATTCTCAATTTTATTTGGATCCCGTGACACTTTCTTCTTCTTTTGCTCTGCTTAAAAGTGCAGCTTAAACTTTAAATCTTGGAAACTCAAAATGTCGCAGATGGGTTGAACATTTCACCCAGTAGTCAGGTACATATAATGACACTCTCTGATCTCAACTCTCGTGATGCTGTAAAAATCAAGTTTACGTTTCCCCAATTATTATTTTTTATTATCAAAGTCCAAATTCTTTCATTACTTTAATCTCTGAAGTCTTGAAGTCTGCGTCTGTTCTTCTCTGAAAATGTCAAATGTTGCATTTTTCACAACTTGCTTGAATCCCGATCGTTGCCGCTCGCAGCTGCATTTCTACATTGAGTTTGCCTTTAATAAAAAAATACAATAAAAGCTTTGTAAACAAATTAATTCTGTCCACAGAAACACTAAAGGGCATTAAATCTAAAATGGCTATAAGAGGTGTTAAGTTTTTTATGACTGTGGCATATTCTACAGATACAATTAAAGTGTAGTGAAAGGTGTGTGTTTTGATGATTTGCATATGGCTATCATCATTTTCACTGCCTATTTTGTGCGTGTGTTGTCTCTAGATAAAGCATCGCTGCAGCCACGCGTGGCTCCTGTGTGAGATGTGCTGCTTGCATGGGCTGTGTTGCTGCTCTAACCTGTTAACACAGAAACCGAATTGAAAAGCAAGAGGTTCCGAAACACTCAATACTGCTCAGGTTGGCTGTGTGACCCTGGCCTTAGCTTTGATTATTTAATTGGCCACAGGATTAGGCTACTGTTGAAAGATCAGTGGATGTGATATATTAACAGAGGATGTGCAATCATTTTGCAGACAACTCATGTTGAAGTTGGAAGTTTAGTTTGTTAAAAATATGTGGACGTGGATAGGCCATTCAGTTTGATAATATAGTTGGGAGATTACCCTGCATATTGTAGACAGACCACAGTTGTTGTCACTGTTGCCATTCTGTGTCCAGACTGGACACATACCTACTATAACTGAAAGGTTAGGTTTAATATTAACCCTAGATAAGGGATTATTTATTAAGAAAAATAAACTTTTTAAAATTTCGAGCCATTTTTAACTATTTTTATTAAAAAGCCCTGTTTTTCATTTTCAGTTTTTTGTTTCAGAATAGGAGCGACGAAGGGGCATGGATTATTCGCGTTACAAAGTAATCTCTAAGCAATGCTTGCTTGCATGTATTCGATTAGCGATTAGCAATGCAATGTCATAACAAGTGTCTTGTCATGACATTGCATTGCAGCAAAAATAGAGCAAGTTTAAACATTTTTGCATGTGTTGTTTTGCCAGAGCTGCCTGTGTTTGCACCCCAGTTGCGTTGACAGACTGACTCCATTTAAATTACAGAACGCAGCCTTACTGCTGCGTCCCTCTTTTCCAAGCTTGGTTTGTTTTTTAGACAGAACAAATATACTTAAAAAGTTGTAAAGATTCATTTGTCAGGCAGAGGGGTGAGTCCCACCCGTTAATTCAAACTTGTTCAACATCAGTGAGCCAGTATGATGTTGTGTGTCAAAGTTCAATCAGACTGAACTCTGCAATGAATGGGGAGTGGCTGCATCTTAATGCAACCAGATATTTACAAACTTGAACAAAGGAATAGAGAGAGAATAAAAAATATGTGAACAGTGTACAAAATATCAAGAGCACAAGAACACATCATTTGCTCTACATATTCCCCCTGTAAAGCAGACAAACTGATTAGATAATGGGGCACCTAGATGCATACATTTGCATACTAATGAAAGCACCATATTCCCTTAATATTTTAAAGATCCATTGATATTAATAGCGGTCATGTGAAGTATGTTAACTTGGACATATGTGCTAGTTATTGCATTAATTTAATTAATGATCTCTGGCATTACAGGTTCCGTTTTATCGGGTGATTAGAAAGAGGATGGTAGGCAGCTCAAGTGCCTCTACATTACTGTAGAGCTGAATAGGCATATTGTAATACAAATTTTGTGCCAGCCAATTAATTTGTGTGTATATTATACTGTATATACACCTTTAAAAAACTGAAAATTGAGTTCAGCTTGATGTTGGAGCAATCTGGGCAGCAGTAATTCACTACAGCTTCATCTGGATATATGATTCAGTGGTGATGCGCTGTGTTTGACCGTGCGTGCTGCCTCCAGTCTGCGCCGATGGACTCAAAGTGAACTGGGCAATTGCTGATAATATTAATAAATGAGTTGCTGGAAGTTAGTGTAATGTGTTGAGCGCTATATGTGAATGCAGCTGCATCGTAGGAGGTCTACACATGTTGATTGGAAGCAGAGCTAATCGGGGTGGGGCTCGCAACACAATGGAGCCTCCAGAATTAGTCCCCGAGTTTCCTGGTGTCCCCCATCACGTTGTTTACACATACACAAACTAGTGGAGAGGAGCAGTCAACCAGATGCATGAATTATAAATCTGACACAGATGACACCCTCCCCAGCCCCCGACTACAGCATGCAGCGCAGGAGCAAACATAATGAGGCAGGGATGGGCCCTTGAGAGTTGTGGATTGAGCCTTTAACTTCATCCTTGAGCAACTCCTCGCCGCAGACCTCCGGCGTTGCGTGGAACAGCACGGGGAGGTTAGATTCTACTCAGGATCAACATGCTGAAAAACAAACGGCTCAACTTCTATGCTTAGTCTTTACAGAAGAGAGCTTGCATTCGAGCTTGGCAAAAATAACACTGTCATATTTCCCTCGCCCCAGAGTGATTTAATGTTCAACTGAGCTTGAACAAGCTGGGCAGCTTTGTTTTGATACACTTGGGACACACCTCTCCCACTTACTCCTTCCCCGTGCTGTACCTTCCTGTGTCTTTCTGCTTTTTTCTTTGTCTTTAATTCTATTTTTCTCTTTTTGGTTCTCTTAAATTTCTGCATCAGATCGGGCAACATTTGCCAAGAACTTCAAATAATATCCCTTGGAGCAGGACACACAGGTAAGCACAATTTTAAGTGCAATGGGACTTATGTAACATTTTTCTGAAGTGCTTTTGAAGCCATCGGCTCCCACCCCACTCCTACAGAAATCATCCATTAAAATAAAGTAAGAAGTAAGTAAGAAATATGTGTTGTTTTCCTGCATCTAGTAAGAATACAATTCTTTGTTAAAGGTAAAAGCCAGGGAGTACATGGGTGTAGGAATGGGTACAGATAGGCTGACACTATAATTACTCACTGGAAGGGTTCCGTGAAAAACAGTGGCCGCTGTGAGTCCTTGGGGTGGAGGAGGAGAGTTCCTTATCCCTGAGCAACATATCAAAAGAGGGAGGGAACCTGCTGAGGAATTGCAACCAAGTCTATGTTCGCTGTGTTTGTGTTTACTCTCCATCAACTTTTGTCTCTCATCCATCTCTCATGCCTTTTGGCCCCTTCAGGGCGAATCATACTGCTAATGGCTCTTCAGGTAAAAGATGGATGTCATTTTTGTGTGTTTGTGTACATGCTATAGTGTGTGGGTGAGTGATAGTGGAGAACTTTTGCATATATACCATGTGTAAAAAGCAACCGGCACAAAAAGGGTTGCAGGTTTTACTTCAATAAACATGTTATCATCACCCTCAGCTATTTTGGAATTCCATTTTAGTTTTGATAGGAAAGACTTTACAGACACTCTGCAATCCTGTGGTTTTGGTCAGTTTCAATGTTCCCTCTGTGCCTCTTGTTAACTGAACCACTGCTCTGCTTACCCGCTGAACAATGAATAAGAGAGGCCCACTGTAGTAGACTAGATGGAGAGCTTTTCTCAGAGAGTGAATAAGTTTTACAGCTGACTCAAATGTTTTTTTTTTGTCCTCTCTCCAGCGCCTTAGTGACTCCAGTGAAAACTAAGCAGAGACTCTGTTTGTGGCTCCAGCTGTGACTTATCTCAGTCAGTGGCCCCAGCATGCTCATCATCACCTTCCTGCTGGGGTGTATAGACTTAGTAAAAGGAGGAGGGTGAATTGGGGCGTTTATGGGTAGAGATGGGTGGCTGGTACAGGTCAGGGCAGGACTTACATTATTCTCACAGCACACAGATTATCAGCTGTAAAGGGGTTGGTTAAGTGAAATAACAAAAAACCTTTTTTTTTTTGCTTACTTCTGATCGTACCTAGTCTTGCAAATAGTTTTGTTTTGTCCAAGTTTATCTCTCTGAGATGTCTGCTTCCACATCAGACAGCCAAGTGAAGCAAGTGAAATGGGAACTTCAGAGCTCTGGAAGCAAAAAACGAAAAAACTAATTAGAAATAAGTCAAACTTGACTAAAAATCCAGCCCTCGAACATAACCTTGCTCAATACCGCTCAATACAACTGCATAGTTGCTCACCATGTTGTGCAGTTCACTCTTTAGGTCTACATAAGGATGATAATAATAAAAAATAAAAACCAGTAAAGTTTTTCAAGAAATGTCAGTTTTTACTGGAGGCTATAATTGATATTTTTATAAAAACAATATATCAAAATGTGAAATATATCACATTTTTTATAGTTGGCTAATACAACAAAGTGCAATGGAAACAGACACAGTGAATAAATCACGACATATACAGAGCATGTGACTTAAACGTCCACTGAAGCTTCTGCTCCATTGAGGAGATGAAAAATAGTGTGGACGAAAACATCAGACCTGCGTGGAGTGATGAGGAGGCTAAAGTCCAGACATGCCTTCACAACAGCAGGACAGAGAGGTCCAGACAGTGTAGATATTTTTAGATGCAAAAGATGACGCTTAAAAAGTTGGAAAAACATTACAAAAGTGTGTACGTGGATATCATTAAGAAACCAACACTGTGATGATATAGTCCGTGCGCTACGCTAATAAAACCTAATTGGAGCTAATGCTAACACAACTACACAACTAACAAACTAACAGTTCTTTAACTTTGCTAAAATAATTTTAATTAAATTAATTAATCATCTATATTAGAATATGGATAGCAAACCCCAAGAACATGTTTAATGTTTTCAGAATGACAGATGAAAGAAACCGTCCTCGATAGAGATTCCTAGTGGAACGGGGCTAGCCTGAGTGATATCAGGACTTCGGCTGTCTAAATAAATTTTTTTACAGCAACGTGTCTCTGTCAAGTCTCTGCTACTCTTAAACCCACAACCATTTTCATAGAAATTATTTATTTGGTAGATAATGGTTCCAGTGAAAGCTGTTGCGTGTCCTGTGGATTATTCAGAGTGATGCATTTTCTGGAGAGACACGTTGCTGTTGATTTAAAAACACAAAAATGTAAAATAAAAAAACAAAAGTTCCGCATTGCTACATGTGTCAAGAGTTAAAAGTTAATTTTTTTGCGTGAACACACCCTTTAAAAACTGCAGTCACCTTTATGTCATCCACCACTTATTCCTGAAACAATGCACTTTCTCTGCATTGTCAGACTGGTAATTAGGCTTGCTGTGGTGTAATTACACATTACTGCAAACTTATAAAAACTTTTTGCACATTGGAAACACAGGGCTGTCTACACGATAAGCCTGTATTTTCCCTCTGGCACTCTTCCATCCGCCTTTCCTCTCTTTTCCATGTCTGGCTCACTGGGCTGTCTGTGTGTCTGCTGCACACTAGTCAGATCCCTTGAGAAATCGGGGACAGCCTGTATTGCTGTGTGTGTGTGTGTGTGTGTGTGTGTGTGTGTGTGTTTGTGTTTGTGTTACTGGGATTGTGTGTTTTGCCATATAACAGCCCAGTGATACTTAGAGAAGCAAGGAGAAGAGCAAACAACACACTGGGATGGCAAAATACACACCGAGTGATTCACTGAGTTGTCTACAAAGTCTGGCTAGCTTTTTCCAAAAGAGTGATCCATCTGAGTGCACAAACTCCTGAGTAGATCTGTCATCCAAATGATATGTGTGGTGAAATGAATGAAACATAATTTATGACGGAATGTTTTGTGCAGTGGGATTCAGTACCTTGGCAGCAGACAGCTAATGCGAATTGGATCACCATGACTCTGCAATTATCCCCCCCCCAGTACTTCATCTGTAAAAGCACAGAAGACGACAGCCATCAGTCACACCGACTTTCTCTCTGCGAAGTGTACTGATGTTGTCTGTGGCATGAGCAGCCCTGATGTGGACATATCAAATTAGCCACAATGTCTGCATGAAAGCACTTATCTGTGTGACTCATATACCACACATAGGTCAGATATCTCACCCATGAGCACCTCGTGTCCTGGCTTCACAAAGCATCTATATCTTATCTAATTCAGATAATGAGTGGCATACTTTTGTGTTCAAACTATGTGTCATGTCACAAAGAGAGCAGCAGGTTAGTGCCCTCTGTTTTAGCAGTTCTGTGTGGGTTACAAGTTTGATCGGATGTGTATGTCCTGTTGTGCTTTTGAGAAAAAAACACCACATTTTTGATCAGCCCGAGGCTCAAATGGCTTAACAGTAAAATGAAAAAGAGAGGAGGGGTCCAGTGACCTTGCAAGCTCCTTAAGGAGATCTCAGGCTGGCAACAGCAGAATGAGGGGTGGATTAATTTCATTAACCAATTAGCGCGAGGAGAGAATGGGTGTGTCATTACTTCATTGGTTCCACTCCCACCAATTATTGCACCACTTTTAAACAAGCAGCTTAAACCAGATTAAATGAAATCTTAGTAAAAGGAAAGAGGAGAGGCTGATGAAGTGTGCAGCCATATGGCTCACTATTTTGCAGTCCCTGGCTAAATATCTAAGATCCACTGAAACAAGCAATTAACTACATTGTATTGATGCAAACTGCTTCCTCAGTACAGTGTTGTCTTTTTTTCCCCAAGCCATGCTTTTTTCCATTCCAGTCCCGGGTTACATGACCTTTTTTCAGCCAGAAAATACTTATCACTCTTTCTCACTGTGAATGGAAAATGTTCATACTTGGTCCTTAGACTATGGTTCCCAATCTTTTCACGTCCAACGTACCACACGACAGATGAGCTCATGTTACCCCTTCAGTGACTACTGAATTGATTTTAAACTGAATATTGTTACAGATGTTTCTTCATATGGGGCATACTAATCAATATGCAGTTGTTGAAGTTTATGGTTGGTCTCTTTTGGACTGGGTCTGATGACATTTTCAATTATACAACTATACTATTTCACCTCTTTATCCATCACTTTTAGATATCTACTTCAACTTCTCTGCACACATGCTAACTAGTTTTCACACAGATTCTCAGTTGCAGCACGAGGTGTTATGGTGTTTGTTTGAGGCGTGTCCGCTGCTGTCAGCCTATTTTCAGTGGTAGTTTATTGGTTGTTGTCACAATTAGAGCTGATCCATTGGCTGTAATCCAAAGCAATAAGCTGTTATTAGCTTATTACAGTATCACCTTGTACATCGGACGAGAAATGACAAGAAATTGCATTACAGAAACGCCAAAGAAATGCTTGAGGTTGTTTAGAATCAGTGTCTCCATTACATAATTTGTCTTCCAGAAAGCACGGACAAGTTTTTTTTTCAATTCTACAATGTCCCTGTATTCTATAGGTCAGCATCACAACAATCTGTTCTCTTGCTTCTGGGTTTATTTATTGTGTACAAAAATCATTTGCTTATTCCCTCATTCCATACTAATATAATACAAACTAGAATTTATTCTATAGTGAGCAATAAATTCAGACCCTTTGCATCATGACTGACAGTGTTAAGTTGTAAAATGGTCATTTTTGCGTCCATAAAACGCAACACATTGCATTGTAGGATTTTTAGAAGAAAGTAGCATGGACACTATTTTATTTCATTTAATTGTGGGAACCTTTGAGGGCGCTATATAGTGCATAACGTTTAAATCTCTGAAAGTAAATATAGTGCACTATATTTAAGGACTGATGTGGCCACACCCATCGTATCAGAAGTACCCCCTGGTTTACACACACCCCTGGTTGTGAATCACTGCTTACTGTTTAAGAGGATTTTTGTAAGGCTTTCAGGGAACTGTAGGAAGTCACTACTTAGTAGAAATAGCCAGTTTTGGGGAAAGTGAGATGACACAAAAGTGAAACTTTTAATCCCAAAATAACTGCTGCAATGCATGGTTCATGACAAATTTACGTAGTTGTAAGAGTATCTTTTGCTGACAAGGCTTAATATCAGCTGATAAAATCTGGCAACTTCCCTCGGGACTCAGGTTCATTGTGTGAAAATTTGATTTCCCTTTTAGTATAAACTAAAATGGGAAGGGTTGAGGTGGTGATGGAGCAGTGGATAAGACACATACCTTTGGTGTTAAAGACCAGGGTTCGAATCCCACTGTGACACGTCCACCAATGTGTCCCTGAGCAAGACACTTAAACTGTAGTTGCTCCAGAGGTGTGTGACCTCTGAATTATTATTATTTCAAACTAAATGATCTTTCATATTTTAATAATAATAATTTGCTTACATGGTGCATATTTACAAAGAAATCACATTTAATTAGCCTATAACCAAACTAAGTTGGGGAACATGGGGTGCTCTGTAGGGGCTCAGAGCTAATTTCTTGTCCCATGGTCGGCCCTGGTGGGAGAATATTTCATTTAAACAGGTAGATAATAAAAAACAGGTGAACATCATGTAATTTCCAAAAGCAACTCCCCAACACAATAGGGATACAGTTGTCTTCATGAATCCGGATCAAGGTGGATCAAAGTGAATCTCTGCATCAACACAAGGCAGCTGTTCACACCAGTGGTTCAGAGGTGAGGGGGCTGTACATGATCCTCATGTGTTGAGAGTGGCCCGCGTGCCCTCTTCCCCACAGATCTCTTACCTTATAAAAATAACCACAATCCACAGCCGGACCAAAATGCACAAAGAATCCCCGGTCGGCCCCTCAGATCTCCTGAGCAGATGCCTGTGGGTGGTGCGATACTGCCAGGGAGGCTCAGAGCTCATACAGTCAGGCCCTCTCCACATCTGTCCTGAGTTATGGTAGCCACTTTACTCCGTCAAAAACCAGCTGTTTAGAGATTTGCTTTGTTGTTGTGTAGAGCTGGTTTGCTCATGGCTGTGTTACATGGGGAAGAGGTCTAAAAATTAGATTGGAGTAGATTCAGTGCTTCTGTGTGTGTTAGTATGAGACTGAATGCGTTTCAAAAAGCCTGAATAGCAGTGCTTTTTCTCCAAATTTCACTCTTTCAGCTAGTAGCTGACCAGTTGCTTGGATCACATCCTAGAGAAATAAAAGCTTTCCGGAGGAAGAAACTGAGTAGATTAGATAACCAATGTTGGGACATGATGTAGTGACCTCACTCCTTCTCTGAGTGTATTTGAAGTAATCATCTCGTAGCATGTCATGGCTGAATAACACATTTTGTTTTCAATAGAGTTTCGTACTCAGACATTTTGTAACAGACAGACAACAGTGTCACTGAGCAGTAAACAAGGAGCATATGTTCAGAATCACTGCCCAACAATACCCCCAAATGTTGACAATGGTTTCCTGCTGTTGATTCACATTTTCAATTGAGGCGGTGGTGACAGATAGAGGAATGTAACAGAGAATCAGTTTTGTGTTTATGTTACACTGTGGTGCAATTGTTTGGGTTCAGAACAGCTCCTGTGGCTCTGTGAGATAGATTCAGAGGATGCAGTGACCACTGGATACTCTAGCGTTCCTAAAATAATCCTAATTATAGGTCTACAGATGGATTCTGATGGGAAATGGACAATTTTGGTCCACAAGGCCCACAAATGCGCAGTTATTATAACTGAGCCAAGTTTAGCACATTCTTTCTGTATGAAAGAGCATCCAACTTTTGAAATCAGCTAGATAGACCAGAAGCAGCATAAAATCACTTTCTTTGAGAGTGAGCCATCACAATTATATTAAATAAAATCCATGTAGAAATGGTTTCACATCCAGTGCAGCTTCCAAATGACCTGGCAAGTTTTCTTTTTTTTTGTTGTCAAGAAAGGTCAAAACATCATCAGATATTTGTCAGAAGTTAACTCAAAACAAATACTGAGCCTGTGAGCCGGCTCCTGGATGACCAGTGACCGTAAATTAGACCGATCACAGAAAGGATCACGTTTGCCAGGTGGCACCGTAGCCCCCGTGTTGGTAATCTGTCTGGCCCATGCCAAGCTTTAAAAGGTGGCCACACGTGCTACTTTAGGATTGCTACAATTACAGCCTTCCAAAGCCCATTACCTGCTGGACTATTTAAAGCTACTGTAGCAAGCCACTTTCCACAGCCACCTTTGATGTGAGCCTCACCTCAGTAGAGGTAATTTATACAATATAACATATATTTATACAACACTGATTGGACATAATTAAAAGGATGTCTTTTCAGTCCTCTGTTTTCTTTTTCAGTTTTTCTGTAATTTGTGAATTTTAACAACCTGGAATAACAACGTTCTAATATTCTGTTTTTAAAGAATCCCTCCAGTATTTCTTATGTGTTATGTTTAAAGGTTTCCTACCATTGGGTAGGGAAATAAAAAATAGAGAAAATTACATGTAGGCGCTAATAAATTGAATACAGACAAAATCTAAATGAACTCAATATTTTACATAACTTTTTAACAGCTGGCAAATGCTCTCAGTATCATGAACATCCTCGCTATGTCCCTGTTTTCAGACAATAAATCAATTATGTTAATCATTTACCTACTAAAATAGTAGCTCAACATTTTTGGAAATACACTTGCAATGAGTTAGATGAGGTGACCACTATCTATTCATTAAATATGAAACTACAGCTAGTGGGTGGTTAGCATACAGTTTATCAAAAAGAATGGAAATGGGGAAGTAGCTAGCCTGCCTCAAAACCTGCTTTCCAGCACCTCTAAAGCTCACTTTTTATCACGTTGTAGCTTGTTTGTTTAATCTATACAAAAAAACGTGTAAAAACGACACGTGGCGGTTTTACAGTAGGCTGTTTGCTGGACTATTTCTTGGCCAGGTGCTGTTAGGCTGAATTTTTTATCTTCGGACTGAACCAGGTTAACTTTTTCCCCTTGTCCAGTCTTTATGCTAAGCTACAGTACCCGTCTCCTGGCTGTCAGACAGAAGAAAGCAAATAAGTATATTTTCCCAAATTTCAAACTATTCCTTTAAATCTGTCCCAATTACAAAGGAGGTGATATAAAGCAAATACAACAGAGTAAGAGGAGCATGTTCAAGCTTTGAAACAATTCAAATGCAGGTCTCAATCAAGATGTCCCTGCTATTTCAGTTTAGTTTCATGCATACAAAATGTATAAAACATTGTCCAGGATCAGCTACTCTAAATCCAGCTCTTCTGCCCTGTATTTACTGTCACTCTTAAGATTCATGAATTCAAGTTTTCTTCCAGGTTGTTATTGCTCACTGACTAGAGGAGCAGAGAGATATCCACATAAAACCCCCACACCTCCAGAGTCAAGATGTTAGACCAGAGTTCGGGGGAATTGGGGAGTGGCAACTGCGGCAGCCCACATCGGGCAGCGATACTCACCAAGCTCACAAACGTTCAAACTCAAAACCACAACTGGCAAACGGAGCGGTGACATCAGCGTCTCTGCACCACATTTCAGTGTGTTGCACATAAGCTGCATATGCAACGCACAATTGAAAACAGGCACGACTAGATTGCAGCAGAAGTGATGACCTTCAGTGATACTGAGCAGATGCCAGTAAGTCACGGGCCAAATTAAATGATATGCCTTTTTCAAACTACTGTAACACAGCAGTTACAGTATCTCATATCCCATCTCATCCCAATTGTTCTTGTCAGGTTCCTCACTTTTCTCAGTTTCTTCATTCAATTTCAGTTTCTCCTTGCCTTATCATGTCATGCAGTCCAAAGTCACACCCTCTGCTATCTAAATGTTTCATTCTATTGGACAAACTGCGTTCAAGCTCCGATGAGAACTAAAACATCACCTTTTTGTTATTAAGTCATTATGGAGGGTTTTTTCCCATATACTAGTGACCACGGCATATGTAAAGTCAACAAATGGAACAATGGCTAGCTTTACAGGAAAGGAGATAATCATCAAGTAGGTAATTCAAAGTTAAGCTGACTTCATATAAACATGATTATTACTGTTACAGCTAATTGCCAAGGAGACTCATTACTAGCTGTGATCAGGCAACATGAATAGACAAAGATGCCATTACAAATGAATAAGGGGATGAATTTCTATGGTCACCTACTAGGCAGTCCACTGAAATCATTTCCACTGTGGGAATACACAAGCCTGGGCCGACAGAAGCATATCAGCCTGCCTTAGTTTCAGGGGAATTCAGTTATATGCAACATCTGTGTCAATATTATGGAGGTTTTAGGGTCCTCTGTTCTTTTTAAGAGGTGGAAGGGGTGTACAACTTTCAGCTCTGAAGGCCTGGAGCTTAAAGTAGGTTTTGGCAAATCTTACAGGAGAACCAAAACAAAAAGTGGAACAAAGTTTGATCAACTGCTGTAAATAACTTTTTATAGTAGGCCTAATGTTATAAAAACACACATAATTATTTGTGATACATGGTTCATTTTCACTTTGATTGTTTAGGGCTGCAGTTAGCAATTATTTTCATGGTCAGTGAATCTACTGATTATTTTTTCAATTAATAGATTAATTTGGTCTAAGACACATCAGAAGACAGTGAAAATGCACTGCTTGTGTTTGCTATGTTTCTTGTATCATTTCATCAGTCTCATTAATCCGTTTGTCCCTGTTATTTGTATACCCTTTATTCCCGTGTACCCCCCCCTTCAGCATGTCCTCTTCTTGCCAGGCCATGGTTGTAAATAAGAATTTGAGATATAAGAATTTTAAATAAATGTGAAATAAAAAACACAAGTTGCTAGAGCCCAAGTGGTGTCAACAAATGTTGATTTGTCCAACCAGCAGTCAAACCCCAAAGATATCCAGTTTATTGTGATGTAGGCTATTACAAGGAAAATCAGCACATTGTCACAAACAACCTGGATGTGGGGAGATGATGGTCAGACCTACATTTTTATTAGCAAGTAGCCTGAGTGTGAAGTGACCTTATCACTGAGCAGCATCCAGCTGCCTCCCCGCTGGAGAAGAGGCATGTTTCCTCAGTGCTGTACTGTGGTGTAGGCTAGAGGGGCTGTTCCTTCAGCAGATCCCAGCTCAGTCCGTCCAGAGCAGCGGCGCGGATGAGCGCTGGGGACTAGGCGGAAAGGCAACAACGCATTTCACAGGTAAGAGTGGCCCCGGGTCGAGCGACATACCGCCTTTAATTCGGGCGTTCGTTTATGGGGGGCTGTTTCCTTTTTTCTCTCTTTCAAATTTCGCGACACAGGCGGTCTGCCGAGGAGGCGAGCAGCTGCTGTGAGGAGCAGACAGAGGTGGAGAGTCGCATCTGCTCTGCGTTCAACATTTCCAGCGGTCCCTCAACTTGCAGCCAAGCCAGCTACCTCGGCGCTCTTCTGTCCGGCTGTCACTGCCTCCTCTGCTGGGATTAGAGGATTTAGGACAACACTGTGCCACTTTAAGGACGCGACATTAGAAGGTGAAGGAGCGACAGGATGGCGGTCTTTATTTTTTAACTTGCAGCGTGTGCGGTGGCGATTGCCACTATCTGCGGACGCGCTCCTTCCAGCTGAAGGTTAAAGATTGCTGATGGAGCTAGCCAGGCTAGCGTTAGCCCCGTTGTGTATGTCGTTCTCTGTGATGAGGAATAGAGGCCAAACTAAAACGCAGTTTTATATGTTCTAGCTTACCAGCAGACTTATATCGAGAGAAACACTAATTATGGACTTACTCACTGCGGCCGTGGCTTGTATTCGGTAGGCATTCTGTGTTACTCCAAACAGCTAATACAATTTTAACTTGTAGAATTGCTTTCCCTTACATTTCCACAGCGGTATTATTTCCACATTGTGCTATGATAGGCACTATTAATCAGTTGGAGTTACAAAACAAAGCTATCACTGAAATGCAGCCTGCAGGCATTCATCCATCGAATTTAACCATTTAACCACTTATCTGTGTAAGGTCTTCAGTCTTGTTGAAACAAGTAGCCTATGCATCTCTTGCTCACTGTAAAGAAACACACAGATGTTGGAACAGAATTTGGCTTGGTTTCTCCCTGCGTCTTAGTGCGGGACGCATCGGGGCTAGGCTAGTAAGCTACGGCAGCAACCTGCAACGGGAACCAGCGGAGCTCCCGTCATGCCAAGCCTGTCAATCATTTCATAACGACATGATGACAACACTCGGGTCCTTTAATGTAGCTCTCGGTTCTGGTCGGATGCTTAGGACGACCAAATGGCGATGGAAATGAGCTGAAAATAGCCTTAGCAAATGGCATGCCAAGTTTAGGTAGCTTTGATGTTGGCATGTTGTCACTTTGTCACACCTGCTGTTTGCATGAAGATGCCCCCTCCCTCCCCGCAGCCTCCTGCACGCACTATAAGCTTGCATGACTATACTGCCAGCTATCCTGCCGTCAGTTTCCTGAAACTGTTAAATAATGACATTTGCTTCAGATTTTCCTTTTAATATTGACCGGGAAAGTTAAAAGGTTTTCCCAGCCTACAAGATCAGATGGATGAAACACTCGTCTATGCTCTGATCTTTAATCACACCTCAAGCTATGTCACAATGTTTGCAGTTGCTTAATACCTTTAATTTTAGAAGGTAATACATTGTGACTGTCACGTAGGGACCTCTAGAGGCCAGGAGCCAAGATTTCACCTGATCACTTAGTTATTGGAGTGTTGCTGCAGTGAACAAATGGAGCACCATCATCCCATTTTATCTCATCAGATTTGATTAACTCACTCATATTTGGGCCGGCCTGTCATGGCCTCAGGTCTGATTATTTTAGGTAGTGTTCTTTATGGATGTACTATTAACATTGCCCAGAAAAGATCTGTTCCCTCTTGCCAATATATTTCATAGCTCAGTGAGCTTACATCAAAAGCTGTTAGCAAAGTTCATTAAGTAGCATTTTTTAGACAGTGTGCAGGATGTATAGATAACAGCAGCTGATTGGTAAAAAAAAAAAAGGCTAACTAATGGAAAACATAGTCCAGACTAAGCTAATGTGCATTTTCACAGGAAAGGGTAAAAAAAATAAGTGTGCGTGGGCGCATATGTGTTATGTAGTAGGTCTTTCACACATCCTTGAGACCGGGATGGTGTGTGAACACAAGGCCCTGCTAGATGCCCTGAGAGGGGGTGTGGATGGGAAGATGGGGAGTGTATTAAGAAGGGAAGCAGCTCATTAATTCCTTCCAGCAGCAGGGGAAAAGGTTGGTCAGCTAAAGTGGAGGGGCCCTCCACGGCCATGAAATGAGTCATACCAGTTCAACTTTCTGGAGTGGTCCAATCAGCCAGCGATAAGTGTGGGCTGGGATAACTTCCTGGTGTTGCAGGCAGTGTGGTTATCTCAAGGCTAGACTTTCCCTTTCCAGTAATCGTATGTGTGCATTAGTTGTTTTAGCAGGTTTGACAGACTCTCTTCTTCACTCCGTCTGTCTTCAGCTTTATTTCTAGGTCAAGTGCATCAAGAAAATTAGTTTTTCTGCCATTGGGTAGATAGCCGAATCCTTTGAAAGTCATCTGATGTTTGCCCGGCTACAGGGATCCCCTTCGGAGGTCCTGCCTGATGTCACATGTGATGTCAGAGCAGCGGTGACGCAGGCAGGAGGAGGAAGGAGGCTGGTGGATGAAGCCAGCCAGAAATGTGTGAAAGCTACTGACATCTGCCAGTGTGCCTCTCAGAGCGAGAACGCAGGGCATTGAATCTGAGGCCTGGAATGGAATGCAAATTCAGCTTATATATTGTTATGTCCTAGCTGGATGCAAGCCGGTGGATGTTCATGTGTTTGGCAAATGGTTGAGCTGCCTGCTTTTTGATTTCTGTGTGTTACTTTTATGCCAGTGCAGTGATTAAGCCTTTGAGATAACCCTGACCATTCATTTTCATGTGTTTACGTAGAGGGTTTCCACGTTCATCAGGCCATCCGCAACAACAACACCTTAGTTAAATTGTGTGTGAGAGCCTTTTGATCCCACCTGTGATCTGCAGTCATCAACATAATTCTGATGTCGCCACGTCATTCTTGATGTGTTTAAGCTTTCCTGATGAGGTGTAGTGAGATTGTACGTTCTTTTCTACAACACTGTGCAGAAGGCATGCAGAGTCCATCTGATTTGCAGAAAGCCAGAGCGTGCTTACCCTTTGATCACTGTGTTTCTGTCTGATAAACTATGCCACTGTCATCTCTAGCAAGCCCCGGACCTTGACAGACACTAATTACCATGAAGCCAGTTTGGCATGCTCAGAAGCAGCATGGGTTGGGAATAGTTCAGTGCAGGTGAAGCCTGCTGTGTTGCAGAACATTGCCTTGGTGGATTAATGTGCCTAATAACTTCTCCTTCATGTTTTTTTTTCTCATATGAAATGATCATTTTCAAATGTTGACATGAGCTGTGGCGTTTTGGAGCAAATGCATAGCACTGAATCTAACTCCACATACTGTATGAGTGTTGGGTGTATTCAACTGAAAGAAATCTCATTACGTCAAATCGCTAGATTTCAGCTGAACTGAGCTAAGCCTGCTATCCAATGAAAAATGAGCCCATTGATGTGTGTCATACTGGTTGCTGCACATTTTTGTCTTGTGCGTTAGTGAGCTATTAGCTGTAGTATTCTTGTACTTAAGCCACATTTTCAGTGAAACACTGATAGTGCATTAGACAAATGTTAGACAAATATTTGGCTTGACTACTTTTTACAGTATGGTCTGGTTCTGAAATGAATCAGAACCAGACCATACTGCTCAGACTGTGATGTGTTGGAATATAGTGGAGAAGAAACAACCCCCTTCCACCATACACACACAGACACAGGCACACACACACCCTCCATTCCATCCTGTCTTTGATTTCGCTGCCAGTGGTGTCTGACTGTAATAAGTTTTGGACTGAGGCAATGCAGCGGGAATATCTTAGCAGCCCACATGCTATTGTCTGTGAGCTGCCATTCACAAAAGCAAAACAACTGTTGCCATGGGATATGCTCAACAAAATAACGAAAGTGGGTGTTTTTTGGATAAACCTTTCCGCATGAGCTAATTGGCTCACAATGCACGGGCCCTCCCTGTTGCTACTCTCTCCACCAGGAGGGCGTGGATGCTGGAGAAAGGGCATGGGTTGCAACGTGATGATCTTTTTGTTGTTACCCATCATTAAAACAGATTAATTTGATAGTTTACCAACCTTAATTTTTCATTGTTGCAATAGGTCATATTTACCCTAAACCATAGTTGCATGGGTCCTGAGCCCGGTGGGATTTATTTGACGGATGGCGAGTGCACAGAGGGCAGGTAGCTCCCCCAGATATGCCCACGCTTTATATTGCTGAGTTACAGTCTACCTGAAGTGGAGAACAATGTGCTTCCTAGAGGTCAGCGCAGGGTAAAATATGGCCTGCGGCTGTTTATTCCTCCAGGCCCAGCCAAAAACAGGCCTCCAACTTCTTTCCCCAAGCCAAACAGGAGCCTGCAGAGAGCCTGATTGGAAACATTTGCGACACCGTCGGGTCTTCTCCTTCCCCACAACGACGCACTTCCTCAGGAAGAGCGACGGCCCCTCCACTGGACACAGTGATGTCACATAGATAAACAATCTGCGGACCGTTGCTGTTTGTTGAATGTGATGGGCTGTCATCCCGGAGAAACCCCTGTGCGTGCACAGTCCTAGCAGATGCAGGCCAGAGACAAGCCAAGTACACACCCACTCGGGTCAGTTGTTATAGATCCAAGGAGACTACGAACAATGTGTTGGAGAGGTGCGGCTCTTGTGGAATATTTTAGGAAGCAGGCTAATCGTATTTTGGTTCCAGGCTCTGGTGTATGAGATTTCTTTTGTTGTGGTGTTTTTCTGCTGGAGCCTGTTAAATCCAGATTTGTTTTTGTCTGTAGTTCTTCACTTTAAGGAGGACTGTGCTATTTTAACACATCTGTGTCTTCTTCAGGACAACATTAATCACTGTTACTCAATTTGTTTTGACCACAGTGCAGAAATAATAAGAGCAGAGCACAGACGAGTGTTTCAAGAAGAAGATAATCTTATGGTTATTACAGTATATTTTCATAGACTTTCATGACTTCTTACTATCCACATAGTCTGTAACCTATGCCTGCAATCTGGACTGTTTACGAACACCCTCTAACTCTGCATTTCTGTACTCCCCGAGGCCTAATCTAGGTCTCTGTCTTACATTGTATGCCACCCAGGCTGTCCCTCTGCTCGCCTTCCTCCCCACCTCCCCAGTATGCTCTCATCTCACTTGGCCCATGAATAAGGATCTGACACCAAACTGCCAACCTGCAAGCCGTCAGGCCCCTGCAGCTTGCTGCTGGTGTAACCACCAGTAAGGGCACAGGCCGCCCTAACGCAGCTAAAAAATGCTTGTATCTGTTTTTTTATAAACAAACCGTGACCTTAACAAAAGTTCACATGACCTCAAAAGCGGCGAACTTGCATCTTTCACTGCATAGTAAATGTAGAGTAAGTGAGGTTACAGTAGTAGTGTACAGTGGCTGATTAGAGAAACTGTGGAGGCTGGTGTGAGGGTCGTCTGCAGGGAAATGCCAGCCCTCATGTGGTTCTATTTATTTTTAGCTTACTTTGCAACATATGTTATCCATAAACTATATAACTATATTTCTCTCTTTGAGTGAGCCGTGTCATTAAAATGCAGCAGATCTGCACTTTTTTCCCAGTTGCCAAATTCAAGAGCCTACAATGCCAGTCTTTTTCACACAAGAAGGCATTGTAGCGAAACACAATGTTGTTGTGTTTAGGGGAATGAAAGCCAACCATTGTTGCATACCGTTGCTTGAATCCGAGGTTTTATTTGATATAAATGGGTAATTCCATTGCGTAACAGCATTAGCAGTATTTAAACGGAGCTTGTCATGGAAAGGAAGGACTGGGGGTGGGGTAGAGGTAGGGGACTGAATGAGAGCCGGTCACTTTACAGGAGGAAATCCTCACTTTTACTGATGATGGAGATAATCCTCATTTAGTGATGACACCAAGAGCAATTGCCTCGGATTAAGGGTTTAGCTAGATTAGACAGCATATGGATGAGCACTTAAAACAGGTTCATGTGCATATATCATAACAAAAATGAATTATTATATTAGTGAACATAGTTACCTAAAGCTCACTTAATTAAGGCTTTGTCTGGTTGGAGGGATAGGCTTCATCTTCAGGAAGAAAAGGTGGTGATACTGATCTGACTTTGATCTTGAAGTCTGATATGGGCTTCTCAAATGTTGTAGGGAGACGTGGTGTTGCTTCTTAATTTAAAGTATAGAAGCATACTGTTAAAAAAATCTTGTACATCAAATTAGTGTGGTTGAATAATATGTAGTGACAAATTGCCACAAATATGACCATCTTGGATTCCATTTTGCTGGCATTTACTGTATTTCGAGGACACTGTGTGACTTATTGAACATCGTCACTGGCCTGTTGCCCAGCACAAGATCAACTACAGATCATGAAACAGCCAATGCTAATCTGAATTTAAATTGTTCACATGAGCCTTCCTACCAAACTCAGAACTAGCCTCTCCTTGAGGAGATTACTCAAAACGTAAATGGAGAGAGTTCAACTCAACAAAAGTATTAACTGGCTAAGCGCCAAGAGTCAATCCTCCAAAACTAACAGGTTTAAGGTTTTAAATGAAAAAGATAATCGTATTAGGGAACCACACATACAAAGAGAGCAGCATTTCACGGTCTTGGATCCTGTTAATCACCTATTAGGCTATCCTAAGGTTCAGGCATAAGGAGGAGGGGGGAGGGAGCAGGAGGGACTAGAATGGAGTAGTGATGCTGCCCTCTGAGTCAGGACTCCTTTCATAGATGGATTTTAGGAGCTCTATGGGACTATCATGGCTAAACAAATGCTAAGAAGCAAAACAAATGCTAATCTGCTTGCAGCTGAATACATTTCGGTGAGGCTGTGTCTGTTTTATAGAACAGAAAACACGCAATTTGGCTGTGCCATTAAACAATGATAGTGTGATTGGCTTTTAAACTGTCTGAACAGCATTTGATTCTGGCAACGAGTCTCATGCTGCTGTCCCTGAATGCCATTTCTTATTAGGGACAGCCAGGTTGTTGGCAGTCTGTTCCAGTGGAGAGTATTGAATGAGTGGGCTGCAGCAGCATCTGTCCTGTTGACAAGGCAGAAAGCATGACTTCATCAAGGGCATTACATCATGAGCAGATGCACCCTGGGTATCATCAATTCAGTTCCTCATTAGTCTTTGATACTAATACCTATAGTCATGTTTTGGGCCATAATGCTATTTTACCTTTATAATCATTGTTGATTATTTGGATATACTCAGTGTTTACTTATGGCTGCAACTAACTATTATTTTCAGTATTGATACTTTATTTGTCACATACATGCAGCTAAATTCATTCTCTGCATTTAACCTATCCCTGAAGGGAGCAGTGGGCAGCCGCTGTGCAGAGCCCGGGGACCAATTGGTGTGTCTTGTTCGTGGCACTGGCTGAAGAACTTAACATGTTTTTTGATGGTGGTGACCGGGGTTTCAACCCGGGAGCTTCTTACTGTGAGGTCACAGTGCTATCCACTGTGCTGCCCTAATTAGTTTGTCAATTGTTGTTTTCTCAATTAACTGAGTAATTGTGTAGTCAAAACTCTAAAATATATTCAAGTGATGAACATAGACGACAAAGAAAACCACCAGAATTCACATTTGAGGATTAGGAACCACAGAGTTTTTGGCATTTTTGCCTAAACAAATTACTTGATACAACGATTCAGAAAGGAAGGTAGTAGTTTTGGAATAGACAAAACATTCTCCAAGCCAGCCATTTTTAGGGCATATAGCTGAAAAAAATCTTCCTTTTAGACTAACCACAAAAAATACCTTTGAGATGAAGAGAAGATGTCGAAGAGGATATGGAGGTGAGCAGAGAGGAGTACAGTCCCCCAGTTGCCTCATTGATGCAGAACGTGAGCAGTGGTTGGCTGCTAACAGCTACCTGACAGCCACTGTATGGTAGTCAACAGGGAGCCCACTGTAAACAGTGACATTTCACTGCAGCACCACCAGCCTTCTGAAACTCACGCTGCTGATCATCACGCTATTGAGGGTTTGCTGTTTACCTACAGTCCTCTCAGTTCTGGAAATGGACCACTTTAGTGCTGGTGATCTCCGAGTGAGATTTAAAGAGGGTTGTTGCTAGGAGGACTGGAGAAGAGAGGAGGGAGGGACAGGCTGCTGGGTAGGCGGGTGATCTCGGTTTTGTTGTGGCAGCTCAGAATTTGGGTTTGGGGGTCTTTTTTTGTTTCGTCCTCTCAACTGTCCACATGGGTTAGGACCCTTGACAAAAACTGGACACGGGTAGCGGGGATAATGGTTTTACCGTCACATTCTTTTCTCTGTCTTTCTTCTTGTCTCTTCATGTCATCCCCCTCTTTCTTTTTTTCCCCAGTGATGGCCTCAGCTGCGCAGCTGTGCCGGTGATACTGCCGCTGCACGTAGGGAAGAAGCAGAGACGCCTTGACAACCGACCTACCTTCCTCTCTCTCAAAAAAAAAAAGGGAAGAGAAAGGGAAAAAGAAAACACACCAGCATAAACAAATGCGACCATGTACAGCGTGGAGGACCTCCTCATTTCTCATGGATACAAGCTGCCCAAGCATACCACCTCCTCCTCCACCCCTACCACAGTTCCCGTGTCTTCGTCCTGTCAGGCTTCCTCGTCCTCACCGCCGTCCTACAGCAAACACCATGAAATGTTGGAGAACAGGCCTGGTCCCAGGACAGTGAATGGCTATGAAAGAGGGCCCGGGATGCCCTATGGGAAAGGTGGCGGAACCAGGCTGCCCCAAGCATACAGCGGCGGTTGTCCCAACAACAACAACAACGAACACAAGGAGAGGAGCCAGTCCAGACGGGAGGGCGAGAGCCGGAGTCAAACTGACACCCACTCCTTGGGAGAGTCACTGACCTCAGACAGCGGGTAAGATGTAGCGTGTGCTGTGCCTTGAGACCAGTGATGTACTCCTGTCTGACTGACCCTTTTGCATGCCCTATCCTGATTATGGTCCTCATCCTTTACTGAAAAATGACACAGTTATTCATTATTATGGTGCTTTGATGGAGCATATTAATGAAATTAAATAACTCATCAAGGAGTTTTGCATGGAGATTTTGGATCGCATCTCAAATGAAACACTGCAGCTCAATCCCTCCCACCATCTCTCTCTTGCTTCTGTCATTCCACTTGTGTGTAACATCTCATTTCATCTCTATTCCCCTCTCTCCTCCTCTTCCCAATAAAGTCTTGGGCATGGGAGGAGGGATAATGTGTGCTGGATTCTTAATCTGCCACATGGGACTTTGGAGTTGTAATCAAAACAGGTTTTGGGCAAACCTATATGCCCCATTTGGGAATGCCCTGTCTTACACACACAGGGTGCCAGGTTTGTCAAGATACCCTTTCCCCCATTCTACCCCAAATATAACCAATATGCCTAACAAGCTTCTTCTGTTTCACAAGCATTATATCTACTTATATAATGCATACCCCATCAATGATACAGATTCATGTAGGGTTTATTTAAATATGTATATGGAGGATAGGCTATATTTAGCTTAGTCTGGAGTTATGCAATTGAAACCCTCTTGGGTAGGGACTGTTGGAACGTATGATATTTCCAGAGATATCGCCAGGCTGCAGCCAATCTGTTTTTTCCTGAAAACAAGACTGTTTAGTTTGCCTATTTGCACCAGTTCCGGGGGTTGGTGTGCTGTAACTGAGACAAAGTCAATACAGCTGTTCCCATGTCCACACATTTAGGCAGACTTGTCAGATTTTTTCCCCCCTTTTCCTCACATTTTCTTTTGCCCACTTTTTCACTAATGCCATTTTGCCACCTGCCAGTGACAAAAATAGTCAAATGACCTTGAATAATGTCTGTGGTTGTGTTAGTGTATTTTTCACTTTTCGGTTTATTCTTTGAGACGAGTAATCCGCATTTTCATGTCGCTGCTCTGCCAGCATTCTATTGGGAATGGGAATTGCTAAGACATATGTTCTGTGATTTCAGTCTGTTGTTTGTTCATCCTTCTATTTTTCTTCTCATCCAAATCCGTTTTGCCTGGCAGCTTTAGTTTAGATAAGGAGCAGGCCTATCTTGGCTCTCCCATTAGGCAGTGCTACTTAGACCCAATTAGACTAATGATGGTAACTCATCTTACATGAAATGCCCTCAAATTTAGCAGATTGGCATAAGTAGCCCCCCTTCCCCCTGCAAACATTTCTGGCCAGTGATGATCATGGATGGAAATGTCAAGGACGCTCACTGGCCTCGGCCTCGGGGGGTGTACACATGTGCTTGCGTCTTGTTTGCGTTGTCTGTCAGTCAGTCACTCTACAAATAGCCTGGAATGATCAGGCTGTATGCAGAGACCTATTGCATCTTGTTGTAGCCCATCAGGTCTGCCATCAAATATCCTCTCAGAAATATACTAGGAGCTTTCCTTAAATGGGTTTATTGAAATGCTGCTCGTTTTGTCAGATTAGGAGCTAAAGAAACATGCAACAGAAAGATTGTCAATGAAGCGTCCTCTAAATTGTTGATCCGTCTTGGAGGACATCCGGGAATAACAGCCACTGTGTGTCGTTGTGTAATGTGTTCATTATGCCCCATAGAAAGTCACAATTACCAGACACTGCACTGCTACTCATGGTCATCTGTCTCCATCTAGTGGGAAATGCTTTCAATTTTTGAATCTGTCCACATGGTAGACTGTTAGTGGTTTGCCTCTTATCCAATTTGTTGTTCACCTATTTGTTGTTCAGGCCCTGAACAATTGTATTTCAGTATTTAGATTGCTTTAAAGGTGCAAATAACTTTGCTAAAATCTTTCAGTGTGCGCAGCGTACCGCATTGCTTGGCTCATGTCTAAATCAGCTATGAACTAAAGGATCTTAAAGGTTGGGTTATGCTTGAAACAAACTGGTTTGCATGACACATACTCTGACCTTTCGTGGAAGGAATTCATAGTGTTGAACACAAAAAGATACAGAGTGGCACATAGTGGTGTAAAGAATGAATAAAGCAAGCTTGTGAGTAAGATTTTTGATAGTTGATTAATCTGTCGATTATTGAAACAAGTGATCGACTATTATGGATTATGTATTATGAATTGCAAAATTACAGTTTTGTTACAGATTTTCAATTAAATTTGAGGTTGTTTCACGCATGTGTGAATGAACAGTCAAGACAATAAAATAAATACTGCTTTCATAAATACATCTTTTTTTTCCCAGTCCTTTTATTGACCAAACAGGTAAATACAGTAAGAAATAACTGTGTGTGCAGTAGGGCTGCAGCAAACGATGATTTTAGTGCCCCCCCCGGTAACGGGATCAGTTGTGCACATTTATAGGTGATAGATATTTATTAGTCCTTTTGGAAATTCATAGTGTGTCATACAGCAAACATCAGACCGACAACCAGACAGTTGCTTTACAAACATCACCCGAGTGCTATACAAGATATGCTAAAGGCTCGTGCAGACTACATGACTTTCAGCGTCCGCCGATGGCCGTGCCGTTCACACAACTCAGTCTTGAAGTCGTTGTGGCGTTCACACTACGTGACTGATCGGTGACAGGGTGTCACACACTACACGAGCTGACAGCGGCTGAGGACTGCGGCATACTTTGGCTAGCCTTCAACTAAACAATCAATCGTGATTTCAGTTAAATGCTAAAGTTGCTGTTACTGTTACCTTGTCTGTGGTTGGCTGCTTTCTGATCAGGCGCCGCCGTGCTGTTGCCGAGGTGACATAAGTTTCGTTTTACGGTGGACGGACGGTAACATTACAGAGTTGTTGTTTTCTTTAGCTTGAAATAATCCCATACTTTTGACACTTTCTTCTTTGTCCCTCGCTATTTTCTCTCTCTTCCTCCACTTTGCAAACAGCTCCATTATAATCATTTTGTGTTCACAGCGTAAGCGCAATGTGCGACAGTAATGTCCCTGCGAAACACTGTGCTGTATAGTTATATGGATCAAATGAAGCATGACGCAAAGAATTGCGTCATGAATTTTATTAATCGATTTTATCGATTTAATCGATGAATTATTTAAGCCCTAGTGTGCAGCGCTGTGCGAGCACTCATCTGAACTGCTGATCTGCTGTCCAGTGACGGCGCAGCTTACACGCCGGTACTGAACACATATTTATATACAAAGAAAAGAATAACTTAATACATTACATTTGCTGAAATTTACAAGAGGGGACCAATAATAATGATTTTGTAGTAGGGAGTCTGAAGCGGATTAGCTGCTGCCTTGCACATAGAAAGTTTTTTAAAGCACATACTTGTCCAGTGTTGTCTAATCTTGTTCATTGGCCAACAATACGTTGTCCAGCTGTAAACATTGAGCGGTGCATTGTTTATGATTGTAAAGTTAGAGCACATCTGGAATGTAAACAGGACCGTTGTGTATCATAATTATTTGCTACTCTCAGCACTATTAACAATACTTTTACCGTGGAAATATGGATAGAAAGCGTTACAGCTCATAACGTGAAGTAACATGGCTTGAATTTTTAAGCTAGCTTGCTAACTAGCTTACCAAGCTGAGTCTTCATCATCTGGTCAACTTTACGTGTCTCCTCTTCAGGTGCAGACACTATTCCGTCCAACAAGCACTTTGGTTGAAGCATATTTATGTGTTATGTGTTTCCTCACAGGTTCTGTGATGGCACCAGAGGTCCTCAGTCACAGTCTAAGGATGTGTCCTACTGGAGGAGAAGAGGCCAGGACTTCACTGTGCTCCTGGACTATGCTGACTTCAGAGAGCCCCATGGAGGAGGGCAGGGCAGTTACAGCAGGCCGGAGGGGTCTCAACAAGCTAGAGGCCAAGAGTTGTCTGCAGAGGAGCGTCAGAGGGCAGCTCAGGAGAGGCAGCGTTGGGCCGCCCAGGCTCAGGCCCAGGTCCAGGCTCAGGCCCATGCTCATGCGCAGGCCCGCTCTAGAGAGAGGGAAGCCGCTCTCCACCAGTGGAGAATGGGGACTGAGAGGAAGTGTCAGAGCCTGGGGACAGATGAGTGGCGTCCAGCTGTGAGCTTTAGCCGCCAGCTGTCACAGAGTGAGGGTGAGCGTTGGGCACAGGAGCAGCAGCGGCTACATGCCCGGACACCAGAAGGCATGGTAGTCCACCCCAGGACCAAAGCCAAATCCCAGTCCCTGCCCAGGATGCTGCAGCCTGAGAGCCTGCAATATGTGGACATAGCCTCGTCCGGTCAGGAACTGTACAGGCGGGTCAATGGCCACCCACTGTCACACCATGACCTTTATAGGGCACCCCGCTGGCCGGAGAATGGCAGGCCGGCTAGTGCCAACCAACTCTCAATGACACCAAAGCCCCGCTTCACCAGACCCCCCAGACCTCCCTCCTATGAGATGCACCAGCAGATCAGGGGAAGTTGTGAGATGTTGTCTGGAAGAGACTCAGTGATTTCCCAGGCCAGGGACAGAACACCACTTCCTATATCAAGGACCGGTGACTCCCAAATGGACTTTTTTGCACAGGACTCTGGACCTCCAGGATACATCCCTCCCCCATCATATAAAAGAGCTCCTATCATGGGAGTGGGGCGTCGGGGATATGGTGAAATTGCTGTTGACTACAGGTACAATTAGTCTCTTTCTCTGTCTAAATTTAAAAAATTCAACAATTTTTTCACTTTCACATTAATTACCTGTGCTTTTAAATTGAACGCTGAGTTTGTGAGAGCCACCCCTGGATTTACGTTGTTATTATTATTATTATTATTCAGTTAGAATTAGTTATCTTCAAGAGGCTGTAATGTTATGTGTTGTAAACTTGAGACTAAAATAAATATTTATTTTAATGAAAGAAATTTACAGCTCAGCATCAAAAAGTTACACATACACCAATCATTTGAATAATTTTCATACAATTATTTCTAAGAATGTGAAAGAATGCTTCAAAGGACAGTATCACTGAATAAGAGCATTCAAGTTATGTCCTGCTTGAAGGAAAATGTACTCAGTATTTGTGACCAGAGATGGTACAGCCGCTTAATACTGCATTTAATGTCAAACCTATACATCTCAAATGATACTCAACTTAAAAGTTAAAAAGTGTTACAAAGCATAACGTGAGACTGGCCCAGGCCAGATTATGATAGATCTCTCCAAATGGATTTGTTATGCCGTGACAATGGCAGCTCAGGATCATCGTCTGTTCTTTGTTATCTGGTGATATTTGTTGATATTTATAAATGTATCTGTACAGTGCAACAAAGGTATATTATATGTTGTATGCTGAAAGTGATTGCCATTTCACTTCAACATTTGCAAAAGTACTTCTTAACTCGCTTAATAGATAGTGGAGTGCAGTTAGGTTGGCTAACATCACTTCAGTTATTTTTGAAGCTTTTTGTTCCCTTTTGTCTTGTTGATGTCATTGTTGCTTAGATAATGTGCAACTGTTTGTTTGTAGGTACAGAGGTGATGTATACCAGCAGATACAAGTGGCTCCAGATGGATCTCACTGGTTCACCAGACATCCAGCTGGTTCCTGGCCTGATCCCCAGAGAGAAAGGGGCATGTCTGGGCAGAAGCAGCTTTACCCAATGTATACTACACACGAGCACCCTGGTGGAGGGATCCAATACATCCCCTTTGACGACCCCCGTATCCGTCATTTTTCCTCAGCCCTGGGTGGCAACTCCCTGACGGACGCAGACAAGATCCGCCACATTCGCAATGAGCTTCCCAGCGTCACCGTGTCGGAACCTGCATCCGACGACAGTGCCTTTTTGCCCCCGCCATTGGGGCCTTTCATCGCTGCCAAACTGGCCGATGATTCTAACCAGACATCTTCTAGCGACTTCGACAATGACAATAACAGGTGGCACAGTGACTTGCACAAAGAGACTGTTGATAACTTCCCAGCAACTGACCAAAACTGCAACAACAGATATCCCAAAAACCATTGTCCTCCTCCATCTCCCTCTTCAGCCTTCCAGGTCCCGTTAACAAGGACTTCTTCTCATCAGGGGTCCAGCTCAGATCAGGTCTTTGCAGAAACCATTACCCAAGTGAAGAAAATTGTCCCAGATTCAGGGCCAGAGAACAACAGGAACACAAAGAGAAGAGTGAGTGAAACCATCTTCTGCCTTGTATCTGTTCCTGTTCACACACCGACTAACATTAACAAAGACTTAGCGGCAGATCAGAACAACAATAAAACAATACCAAGCCTGACTGTGACCAACACAGACACTTTCGCTGTAGGCCTCAAGGAGAGGCTGAATGTTCGGAGCAAGTCAGTGAATGAGATGCCCATCAAACACCACTACTCTCACTTTCATACTTGCAGCACATCCTCAATGAGGAACTACAAGAGGGCACCTTTAAGGAAGGAGATAATAGATGCCTGGGCACTTCAAGCCAGTGAAGACAAAGAGATGTGCTATGCTGGGTCTTGGCCTGGAAACCAGTACCGAAACCAAGAAACCCAGACTGGCTCACCCCTGACAGTGGTGAAAAGTCCAGATGCTCAGAGTCCTCCTGGGGGACAAGAGCCTGTTCAGTCTGTCTCAGACACAACCACAGACAGTGGTGTGGGGACAGACAGTAGTTCATCTTATGGTTACCCTATGGCAGGACAGAAAAATCTTCATCTTTCTAGCAACAGCGCCTTCTCCCGTCTCAGCCTCAGCACAACACAACTGCCATCTCTTCATACTTCACAACAAGACCCATCCTCCACATCAAAGGACCAGGATCAGGGAGACCTGCAGCCATCTTCTCCCAGGAAGAGCAACTCCAGTCCGCCAGAGAGTGCAGAGCAAGTGGCCTTTGGTCAGTTTCTCTTAAAGCCAGTGAACCGACGACCCTGTGATGCCATTGATGAACTGGAGATCATTAATAAGGAGATGGAAGACACAATCAGTAAGAGACCCAGCATGGGTCAGTGCATTGATGATCTAGATGGGGTGAATAAAAAATTAGAGCAGTTTAAATCAGGAGAACATTTCACTGCTGGTCCAGAACCAGGCAGAGAAGCAATCAGTCTTCCACCAATGCACATAGAAAAACCCAACAATATAAAAGTCAGATCAAAGTCCTTTGCTTCTACCACTGATCTAGACTCCATGAACATGAGGAGTGCTTTCTCCAGGCCAAAGGCCAACAACATACCACCAACCAATGACAGTTCCCTCTTGCCCTCACTACCCCAACACAATGAGTCAAACCAGCTCTATAGACAGGACATCCCAGTTCCTCAAGAGTCTTTGCTGAGGGATGTGGGCTTAACTGTCTACACAGAGACTCCTGGTGGTCCCGGGGAGCCAATGCAGCGCTCCCTCTCAGTCCGATCTCCACTCGATCATAAGGAGCTTAGTCAGTCAGTGCAGCTCTCGTGGGAGAGCAGGACAGCACTTGTTAAATATAGTGGTAGCCCTGAGCACAATTCAAATAAAGAGCTTCATGCTGAGGTAGAGACAGAGAGAAAGGCTAAATCGGACAATGTTTTGCCATTCAGGGGTGATGTGAATTTAAGCCTCTGTAGAAGTAGGAGTGAAAGCAGCAGATCACCTCAGAAAGAATGTTCACCACATGCCACCAGACTGAGCAGGGAGGTTTCTTTTGTATTTGAGAATGATGATGTCGATGAGAGATACACCATTTCTGAGCCTCTGAAGTATAAGAATGATTCAACCATAGCAGATAAGCACCTGGAAAACTTACTGATTCAGGAAAAAGCCAATTCTTTACCTGCAGAGGACCTCAGCAATCTGTATGAGGTGAAATGCGCAAAAGGTATTCCTGAAAATGAGTCCATTGAGCAGAGGGCTGCCAGAATCCTGGGTATAGAAGTTCCAGTTGAGGCCTTGGGTATGGCTGACAAACAGTCAGAGGACAACCAGGATGATAAGGATACCACTGTAGCTAAGAGACTACAAAGTCAAGGTGAAGAGACACAGCATGTGACAGGAGAGTGTGAGCAAGTCAAAAAGGAGTTCCTGATTTTCCAGGGAGCAGAGGAGGTCAAAGAGACAGGATCAGGAGTGGACCACGAAGAAGGCGACAGACAGAAGCACAGGAGCAACCACAGTGATGGTGAAGACAATGAGGATACGGACATTCAATCCCAGGTGGTACTGGACCTGCCTGAGTTCCCACCCAGTAAGCTTCCCCTATCCCTGCCTGTCACCCCTGATGAGAAGCTAGCACTTAGCATGTGCAGTGTGGAGAAGACGGGGCGAGGAGGAGCATGTAAACTAATCGAATCCCTGCAAGATAAGCTAAACTCCTTCGCTTCGTCATCTGCTACATCTTTGGGCAGGTCAAGCACAGAGAGAATGGCCCGTCTGAAAGAGCTGGACTCAGTGTCTCGAATAAGACACCTCAGTCTCAAAGAGTCTGGAGGAGAAGTTTATACTGAGGAGAGGGATGTTGACAGAGAGGAGAGTGAAGTTCAGGAAGATAAAAAGGATGTGGAGCAACAAGAAGAGGAAGAGGATAAGAAACTGGAGGACGAAGGAGGGAAGGAGGAGGAAAACCCAGATGAACATGAGAATGCACATGAAACACATGACAAGTTGGGGGATCCTGAAGAAGACTGTAAACCTAAAGAAGAAGTGAATGAAGTTATATGTGAGGATGAGCAAAGACCAGAAGAGGGGGTAGAAGAGATTAATGATGAGATTGCACTAAAAGTGGAAAACGAAGCGAGTAAAGAAGTAGGTGTTGAAATAAAAACAGAAGCACCAGGAGAGGTGAATCTGGAAATTGTGGAGGATTACAAAGAAAACCCTGCGGAGAATGTGAGAGATGGACAGAATACAGCAGAGGTCAGTAGAGCTGAGGCAACACAAGACGGTGAGGGAGAAAAATTGCCTAAACCAAAGCAGCGCACCAGGCTCCAGAAGCCTCCTCTGCTTCCTAAACCTCGCAGCGTTCCCAAGAGAGAAATAACCCTGCCACTCAGCTTCAGCACTGGGACCTGTGGCCCCTCGAATACGGAGGATGAAGAGATGCTCTCTGTCTCAGGTGGGTACAAAGGAATTAACATTTGATATCCTTGTTTTGCCTTCAAAGTGAAGCAGCATCATTAGTATAATATATGGTTATTAGCTATGTACAAATACTTTTGATTGTGATTCTACTGTTATAGAGGTTAAACATTTTTCAAAATATTATTTGCTTTCTTTTGTGAGTGTGAGTTGATCGATTGAAGACTCATGTCTGTGCATTAAGTGCAAAGCTTGAGTGGGTATGGGGTTTGTCTATTTGTGCATGAGCAGAATTTAAAAATTACACTTCTTGGATTTCGGGTGGTTATGTGCTGGAGCTACCGTATTCCATAACGAACTTCTGTGCAGTGCTTCTAGCTGTATTGGTGGTTGCCCGATATGGTCAGTTAGCAGAGGTTTTGGTTTTGTCTCTGTCTGAAAGCTATAAACCGCCAGGATTTTTCCTTCAAAATGAGGCAAGTGAAATTAAATGTCACGAGAGGTGATTTGTTGCAGGAAAACGATCAGTGGAAACAGTGAGTCAGAGTTGGAGAGAGGAGTTTGTTGTGTTGAACAGCGGACTCTTAAGCTTTTGCAGTGGCGCTGGTTAAATTTACACAGTGCAGAGGGTTCGAGTCACTAGCCTGATTGGCAGGTCGCCATGGTAGTGACTTGTCAATCACAATGTAGTCCCGCTGTAAACCATACGCTGCTTTATCGTCTATTTTCTTCTAAATTGGACCATATTTTACCAGATGAACGTCATACTGTATTAACGAAGACTTGAAACTAGCTATTGAGACCATAAAAAAGTGTTTACTGAGGTAATAAATCAGGTGAGAAGTAGGGTCTTTTAACCATTATTTCTAAAGGAGCCGGACTTCTTTTTCAACCAGAGGAGTCGCACCCTGCTGGCCATTCGATAGAATGCAGGTTTAAGGGACTTAAATGCTCAGACCCAGAAGTTCTAGCTTGCTAGTCTCTCACTCGATTTCAGAGTGATAATTTTCCTTGAGCAAGACTTCTGTTTCCTGTTAAAAACAAAGGGTGTCACCAGGGGTCGCTCTTAGGGATCCTTTCCATGATGTTCTCAGACACCTGGTATAACAGTCTGAGCCTGTCAGTGGGAAAAAGAAGCACATAGGTGGACGTTAATTTAACAGGCATAATTACCCTGAATGAATATGTTGCAGCCATTGCAGCCAGTTGGCAGCTGCCAGCTGAAGCCATCTACTGCACAGATTCCAAAACTTTTTGTACCTACTAGTAATTTGGACCCCAAAATCGGTGAATATAGGCCCCAGGTTTAAAAAAAACAATATTAATTAAATTAAATACAACACACACACTTAACAAACATTTTTACAACATTTTATAGTTAAGGGCCACTTGCAGTGAAGCTGATGAATTCCTGGATATGAAATGTTCATCTGCAATTTTCTGTATTGGTCCCACTAATATTTGTTTTTACTGAAGCATGTCACATGACATGGTTAAGCTCAATTGCTTGTTAAAAACAAATAGCTAATCAGCCAATCACATGGCAGCAACTCAGTACATTTAGGTATGTAGACGTGGTCAAGCCAACTTGAAGTTGAAACTGAGCATGATACAAACAAAACAGTGACCTACTTGTACAAAGATTGCTTTATAGCTTTACTAGTGGTCAAGAACACCACAGGGTACCTTTAGTTTCCACCTTTTCAAGGGCAAATAATATTGTTCAGACTTGTTTTCGATTGTGTTCTGATCATTTTTCTTTCTCTCTTTTCTCATCAGACTCCTATGACCCCAGTCGAGTGGAGAGAGTATAACCTCTGACACTGCCCTCACCACTGTGGAAATCTGTCTTTCTCAAGTTAACAGCTTTTTCCAACAACAAAGGCTTTCATCTCACCTCATGGCTTAGTCAGCTGTGACCCCTCCGATATTGTTACACATTATTTTCACAGAACTGACTGTTCTGGTGCTGCGAGAGCATTTTTACAGCCAAATAAAGGCACCACCGGTGCCGTTTCTCCAGGCCTTTTCAATCTCGACAACCTCTTCCTTCCATTCTCTCCACTTCTCAAAAAGATTAATTTGCTCAAGGAAGCGGACTTCTTGCTTTTGAAGTTGTCTTGTTTTGCTTTTGGAAAAATGCATGTCATTATTCCTGTCCAAACTTGGGCTCCTTATTGAGCTTAGGTGTTGAAATATGAATGTAAAAGTGCTTCTGCTCAACAAACAAAAGAAATGTAACAGAAAAAAACAACAAAAAGGCAACAGTATTGCATTACAATCAGTATTAACCTACACCAAATGTAAATAAAAAAGAGTTATAAGATTTTATTAAGAATATAAAAAATCAATTTAAGACATTTAATTGCTGAAGAAATTTATATTTTCTTATCTATGTTAAGAAAGAAAGATTTTTGGTAGTGTAGTCTTTGGGTGTATTACTAATAATGAACCCCCCATGGTCTATATTCTTATACTTGTGTGATAGAGAATGTACTCAGAGAGCCTGTAATGCAATGAGAAACACTGTGGTCCTTCAATAGTTTCACTCAAGAGCAATATAGTCGTCGTATACGGGACATTTGTGGCATGTTTTGAGTAGCGAGTGTCCATTTCAACCTTTTGGTACAAGTGTTAGATTTGCACTGCTGAGATTATTGGCTTTATGTTATCAGTGAGAACCTGATAATCTCTTCAAATACTTTGAGATTACAGAAGGAGGGATTCATATTTGCACCCTCCCTGTTCTCCTTTGCTGTCAGTGTCAGTGTCAGCATCAGCAATCGCAGCGTGTATCAGAAACGTCTGATTTAAGTGTTATTTTTGTTAATCCTCATATTGTTGAAGAAGAAAATCTATATTTTGTGGCATTAACAGAAGTCTATATTTAACTGTAGAATTTTTCCTTTGTTCACATCTTAGTTTGTGTGGTTTCAGAAGTGCTTTTTTGCAGGAAATCATAGATGTAGCTATATTGATCGCAGTGTGCCTTGTACACACTGTTTCTGTGGAGAACTTCATTTGTGTGTAACACATTCAGAAGTGTCGGTTTTCGGATCCTAATTTAAACTGTACCACACTATGTAATTATAACTTCAATGAAAACTGAAACATTTGAAGTTGTTTTGGCAATAATAATAAAATTTAGCTTAAGAAGCATAATATTGATGCTGTACAGAACATGTTCAGTCATTTAATGTTGACATATCAGTGCTTTATAAGTTGTGGGCATAACTGGCAGTCGGTTTACTTAAACTCACTTCATTTACTAGGGTAGCAATACAAGAAATTAAAAAACATACCAAACCAAACTTTATGCTATGCATTGGACATCTACATTTACTGGGTTAAATACCAAAATTCACAGTTAAAACTGCATCTTCTGGTTAGCTTGTTTGACCCTATCGCTATGTGATCCAGCTGTATTTAATGTGGAACCTGTTGGATCTGGTTATAGACGTGCATGGAAATGGCTCTGTCTGGAGTTCAGTGGAGTGGAAGGTCCGTGCGAGGTTTTGTCCTGTTACCAGCCCAGTACCCGTACCTCTGTGTTCTAGGTAACGTGTTATCTGGTCATTCTCATAGGTCTTTTTGTACTAAAAGTTCTTTGTAACATGATATAGACTATTGGTGCACATTCTTGCTTTGATATTTTCTATTTTCATACATGTACAGCTTCTTTTGTACGCGCGCAACATCTTTCTTTTTTTTCTTTTTTGTGTGCATGAAATGCGTAAGAAGTCACAGAGACAAGGTGTATTTGCATATAATTGCATTTGGTACTATATAGTCTATACAATAAACAACTGTTATATTTCATAATAATGTATATTTTATTTTCAAAACGTTATGCTACATATTTAAAACAGAACAAGGTATTTTTAGATTATTGTGAAAAGGGAACTGTTTTTGAAGGCACAATATTTGTCTATATTTGAAATGATCATCAAAAAAGATCATTAATAGAGGCAAGTGTGTGCTATTGTACAGTACTGCAGAGTATTCATAAATAAAAGTCTTTGCATGAAACATTTTGTCTCTGACTTTATTACATTCATTATTATTAAACATTATTTGATGCAAAGAGAACATTTGGAAAATAATGCATATATTTAATAAAAAGATCTGCAAAATAAAGAACTACTGTATTTGTTTTTGTTGGAAAGTAGTCTTATGACCATGCCATGTTCACATATGGGAAGCCCGGGTCACCAACTTTGCTGTTGGACCCCTCATCACCTTTTCGTAAATTGTAGATCTACCCCGTCACCACCAAGTTCCCATTAAGTACAGTGCACAAGACCACACATAGCTGCTTCATTACCAGTATACTGTATATGCCCAGAGACCTACGAGTACTCCTATGTTACCTGGCACCAAGGTTACTTTGAGACACAACTTTAAGATTATGCACAATGTGAGCACAATATACAATAAAATATCTATTTGAGCTTGAAATTTGATATAAGTGTTTTCTGGAGCTTCAAAGTTTTTCCTACCAACCTGTATATCCAAATGAGAATTTGGACTTCAAGGGTTGTTCTTCACCATTCAAAGAGTCAGGTTTTGCTGAATAGTTAAAATGAATGACGGACATTGCCTCTTTTGAAGCTCATCACATCAAGACTGATGATGATCAAATAATTTTTTGATGTAATTTTTAAAAAACTTATGTACAGAAGGAATAGGGATAAAATCTTATTCTTACTGTAAAAATGTGCAGCCTCATTTTTGTTGTATTTCATTTGTACTTTTTTATGCTTATTGAGCTGTCCTTTATGTCTATTACTTTGATGTTCTTTAAGGAGTTACTTTTTTCCCTTTGACATGCCCTTTAAAACGGACTTGGACACTATACCTGGTTGGTGAAATTATTGGTATAAGGAAATGTATTAATTAAAAATTGATTGACAAATTGTTGTGTTATTATGATACCCAAAGAGAAAATACCATTTTCATGGTTACAGCATTTACAGTGTGATTACTTTGAGAAAGACACATCTCCATCTTGGGTGGATGAACACTGACATACATCATTGTATCATGATATGATCATTGCATCATCATCATAAAAACATTTTTTTAGAGCTCAGTAAATCAAAGGCACTTTAGCTCTGTCTTCACTATGAATTTGTCTAAACATGAGAAAAATTGCAAACCAGTAAACGCAATTTAGAGTAGCCTATAATCTGAGGAAAACGTAGTTTTGATATGTATCCTGGTGCTGGAAAATTAAGCAGTTAAGTATTAATGCAATATGCTAAAGTCTCAATATACCTGATCACTTTATTATCACTGTATCAACGACAGAAAAGCGCTCCTTTAATATGGTACACTATACTGATAACAATAATAATAATAATAATAATAATTAATAGCTAATAGTGACTTATTAAACGTTTACTTGCAGGAGTAATTACACTGATCGTGGAAAAGCCAAAACCCTCCCTGACAGGCGTCTTTACGCTCAGAAAAAAAAAACCGAGCAGGGCTGTACATAAGCTCAACAAATATTTATTAATTCTTGATTATTTATTTGTTGATAGGCTACTTAAGTAATTATTCATCCTCCATACTACATGGCTTGTCTGCCTGCTTTGCTGCTGGTCAGAGTGATAATACATACATACATAATAACATAACTCAGACCTCACATTTCCAACTAATGATAAAAAGATGTGAGCTCGACTGATTCGCAGTTTGCAGCGCTGCTGTTCAGAAGCAACTCGATGTTTGTGCTACCACAGAGGAAAAGGTTTGCGATGGCCGGGAATCGAACCCGGGTCAACTGCTTGGAAGGCAGCTATGCTTACCACTATACCACCATCGCACTATCTCTACGTATAACTGGAACGCAGTATGTATCGGAATTCCGCATGGAAAGGCGGGAGACAGAAGAGGAAAAGCAGGGAAGGGACATCGTGAAAAGCTGTGACCTCTTTACTCAGTTATAACACCAAGACTAAACTTTACTCTTGAACAATTTACAGCAGAGTGTCAGGTAATTTATTTATCATACAACACAAGGTTGTGTAACGAAATGAAAGATGTCCCTTCATGATTGACACACAAAACATAAAGGATAATTAAACTGATATAAGACTAGGGTAATGTATACAAAAATAGCCGTAAAAAAAACAATCTATACCTATGGATATTTATATAGTCAGGAAGATTGACCCTTCACTAAGCCACGCTTAAAGGAAAATCCAGGAGTAAAGGAGAATCCATAAGGACTTATGAAAAGAGGACCGCGGGACTCCGGCTGCTCTTTTCTAAGCGACGTAATTATTCGACGGCGGATGTTACTGACGTGGCTTGCCGTGATAAAACTACAATATTCCGAAGATGGACTACAAAAAGCGCATCTTTGACACTGCGCCCCATGTTGTTGTAATGCAGGCCATCTAAAGGTGGACAACACGGTGGAATAGGCCTATATTACTAAATAACCAAGATAGCAAAAAGGCAGATAAGGTAGCTTACCAGTCACTAAATAATGGACAGGGTTGTTACATTGAGAATGCTTGCTCACACTCACCCTCCTGCCCACCCATAGGCGTATTTATCAACATGAATCCCAATTGTATGTAAATACAGTGTTTCCCACTGAATGACAGCCTAACTGTGCCGAGAGAGAGAGAGAGAGAGAGAGGGAGAGACGGGGCAAGAGGAGATGCTGAGAGAATATATGCACTGCGCGGAGCTCTGTCATCAAATACGATTTTACCCATTTTAAATAGTAACAAAATCAATCGAAAATCAGCGTTGATAATGTGGCAGGCCGCCACAAATAAATCAGTGTGTGGGAAACGCCTACTGTAGAGGTTATCCAGCTTGATATTTGCCTTTATTAAGGCAAGGGTGTCAGCATCTGTGAGTGAAGTAAAATGAATTTGCTGAAGGCTGCAGTACATAACGTGAAGCTACACGCTGCAACATTATCCTCACTTAGATCACGTGACAAGACAGCTCATGGGTCTCAGTTATTGTTTAAGATATATGCATATTAGCAAGTTATGGCATAAGAGAGAAAAGGCTTAATAGCCAATGGTAATTTACATGGTGATCAACATCCTTTATCCATCATGGTTGGTGATTTTTTCTTTTTGTAGAAAACACTTAATGGCTTATTTCAACAACCCAAAAAATAAAACAGTGTTGAAACAGTATTAGATTACAAAAAAGCCAAAAGAAAACAAACCAAAAGAAAGAAGGTCATTCTGAGTCTTATTAAAGTATCATAATGTGCGTCTGTATTGCAAGGATCTTGCTATATGTAGGCCCTAGTTGATGGATTTTATCGTTTGAGTTTGAGAACGTGTGGCGCTTTAAATGTTGCCGCCGCAAGGAATTGTGGGACGGCATTTTCTCCTTTCCTTTCATAAAGGATGGTCCGGTGTACCTTATGCTAAAGGAGATATGAAAGGAAGCATTGAGGCACCTTTCCTTAGCTTTTAGATAATTCGAACAGCTCTTATCATGGCTGCCACTAAAATACTTCTGGTTCACTTCACTCAGTTATGAACCTTCCTTAGCAAAAAAGACTTTTCAAACGCAGCCTCAGACTGTCCCACACTTTCATGCCTGCTCCATTGACTCGTATGCTGCAGGAGTCGTTTTCTAGCTTTTTATTTTTTGCTGTATTTTTGCTGTATTATGGTCAAACGCTGTTCCTGGGGCACTTGTAATAATTACAATCGCTACCCAGAGAGGTTGAAAGGAGAAGTATGATTTATTCCCTTTCCAAAACCTAAAACAAATCCAGAAAAATGTAGGCTGTGGGCTGTTTCTAATGTAACATTAATGTTAGTTGGCTAACGCCAGCTCGTTGGAGGAGCGTAGCGGGCGAGAAGGAATGTAAGTTTGTATTATGGAGTTTAGGTAGATGGGTGCAGACCCAGTAGTCACTCTGTATGCAAGCATTAGTGACTTGAATTTGATTCTGGAGGCCACGTGGAGCTAGTGGAGGTCTCTGAGTAATGGAGTGACATGAGTCTTTTTGGGCCGATCAAAAACCAGACGTGCTGCTGCGTTCTGAACCATTTGTAAGGGTTTCACTGCACAAGCTGGAAGACCTGCTAGGAGGGCATTGCAATAGTCGAGGTGAGAGATAACCATGGCCTGTACCAGAAGCTGGGTGGCGTACTGAGTGAGGTAGGGCCTAATTTTCCTTATGTTGTATAGAGCAAAGCGGCATGACCGAGAGACTTGGCAAGTCTTTATCCATGCAGATATGTCCGAGAGACAGTCCGTGATCCGCGCCGAGATGGTGGGATCACCTGGCGGGAAGGATAGGTAGAGTTGCGTATCGTCTGTGTAGCAGTGGTAAGAGAAGCCGTGCGAGCAAATGATCGGCCCCAGTGAGGTGGTGTAAATTAAGAAGAGAAGGGGCCCTAGCACTGAGCCTTGGGGCACCCCTGTGGAGAGGCAGTGGGAGGAGGATAATTGTCCTCGCCACAAAACATTGTAGGAACGCCCCAAGAGGTAGGATTCGAACCACAGGAGTGCTTTACACGAGATGCCCATTGCTGAGAGAGCGTATAGCAGGATCTTGTGGTTGACTGTGTCAAAGGCAGCTGATAGGTCAAGCAGGATAAGAACTGAGGATTGGGCTGCAGCTTTAGTTGACCTTAGGGCTTCTGTAACAGACAGAAGAGCCGTTTCAGTAGAGTGGCCACTCTTAAAACCAGACTGGTATGGATCTGGGAGGTCATTCTGTGAGAGGAATTCTGAGACCTTTTGAATACTGCCCGTTCAATAGTTTTGGATAAAAATGGTAGAAGAGACACTGGTCGATAGTTCTCAACTTGAATTGGGTCAAGTGAGGGTTTTTTGAGCAAGGGTGTAAGGCCCTTTTGAAAGTGGTCGGGAAGGTTCCTGAAGCCAGAGAAGTATTTATCACACGAGTGATTGTCGGGAACACGGTAGGAGATATGGCTTGGAGGAGATTCGTAGGAATCGGGTCCAGTGGGCATGTAGTTGGACGGCTACGGGTCAAGAGTTCTGATACTTTGCTCTCTGTGAGAGGAGTAAACGAGGAGAGTGAAGAACCACTGACCTGGGAGGGCAGAGGAAAAGATGTAGTAGGACTGATACAATGGTTGAGTTTGAATGTTTCAGAGAATTGGCTAGTTATAGCCGCCACTTTGCCTGTGAAGAAGGCAGCAAAGGTATCAGCAGACAAGTTTGTGGGTGGTGGAGGTGGAGGAGGATTTAGTAGCGCTTTAAAAGTGAAAAATAATTTCCTTGAGTCAGTGGCACTGCTAATTCTGTTATTATAGAACGCAGTTTTAGCAGCACTGATGCTTGTTGAGAAGGAGGATAGGAGCAATTGGTAGCCCTTAAGGTTGGCGGGGTCTTTGGTTTTTCACTGTTTTCTTTCAGCCGTTCTGAGATCAGTACCGAGCCCACGGATGGTATCAGTTAGCCACGGGTGGATAGAGGACACAGGCTATCCAGGCATGAGCTTAGTGTAGAGCACAGAGATTGTGTGGCATCATTGACCTCCAGTGAGGAAAATGTGTTGAGGGAGGGTAGAGCGGAAGCTACCACTGAGGCAAAGTGAGCGGGCGACAGGTTGTGGAGGTTGCGGCGGTGTGAGACCAATGGTGTTGGAAGAATGGGCTTTTCCTGTAGGCATACCGTGAACTGAATGAAATAGTGGTCAGACACATGTAGAGGTGTGACTGTTAGGCACTCTGTGGCACAGTTTCGGACAAGAACGAGGTCAAGCACCCTGCTAGCTTTGTGGGTCGGGGGGCTGAGAACCCGTGTTAGATCAAAGGACTGAATCAGAGACAGGAAGTCTGCTGAGTTTGAATTGTCTAAGTAGGGGACAGTCATGCTCTGTGATTGAAGACAGCAGTGTGTCTAGCTCCTCCATAAAGTTACCCATTTGTCCTGGTGGACAGTATATGACAATCACAGAGACCTTTACCGGAGCGGACACAAAGACAGCATAGTATTCGAAGGAGGCATATTGATTCGACGGCAGCAGCTGTGTGAATTTCCATTTGTTGAAAATTAAGAACCCAGTCCCACCCACCTCCCAGACGGCTGGGGGGTGTGGGTGAAAGAGTAATTGGTGGACAGTGCAGCGAGGGTAGCAGAGTTTTCTGGTTTGATCCAGGTCTCAGTGAGCGCGAGTAGCCCAAGAGATGTGTTAGCATAAGCAGTGATAAAGTCAGCTTTGTTGACTGCCGACTGGCAGTTCCATGACCCAACAGACAAGTACAGATGTGGGTGGTGCCTGTTTTAAGTGCTTGAGGAGTGCCTGGTTTCTGTGCCTGATGGCATGATACCTCTTGCGTGGACCGGAGACAATAGGAATAGTATGGTAGCACATGGCCTGAGTGTAGTTGTAGCTGGCAGTCACTGTGTACACCGGACAATGAACTCCTCTCTGTATCCTTACGTCCTCTTTATCTTCCAAGGGAATTCCCCCAATTATTTGTGACTCATGTTTATATTCACCCGAAGGATAACGTTGACATGGCCACTCAAGCCATGACCAGATCTATGCAGTGGCTACAGGGTATTGCGCCAGACGCGCTGATCCTAATAATGGATGATTTTAGTCACGGTAAACCAGGTAAGTTTCTCTGTAATTTTTACTTGAATGTCACTTGTCCTACTTGTCACTCAAAGTGTCTGGACCTTTGTTTTTGGACGGTTAAGGGGGCTTAGAAATCTCTTTCTAGAGCCACTCTTGGGACATCAGACCATAATGTTGTTTATCTAATTCCAATGTACAAATCGGTCCTGAAGAGGCACAAGAGGAACTCAAGTTTGCCAAGTGCGTATATAAAGATAAAGTGGAAAACTTGCTGCGCACTGGCAATTCACGTCTTGCATGGGAGGGCATAAAAACCATGATGGGGTTGCAGTCCAAAAAGTGTTCTATTTCTCAGAATGGGAAAACCGACCTGGACTTTTCTAATGAACTGAATGTTTTTTTATAATCATTTTAATGTCCATGATTTTAGTGAGGAGATGTCTGTTTTTAAAAATGTTGATCGTAATCCTGTAAATAATATTGTGTCCATTGATAAATTCATGGTCTTCCGTGGTGTCAAAGAAAGGAAAAGTCCAGGTCCCAATGGGATCGGGGGCCGGGTTTTGAAGAACTGTGCTATCCAGCTGGCAGACAACTTCTACTTAATCTTCCAGTTGTCCTTACAGCTGCATAAGGTCCCTTGTCTTTGGAAGGATTCAATAATTGTTCCTGTGCCTAAGATTCAAACTAAGACCGTCAGTGTCTTCAGACCAGTGGACTCACATCTCTTCTCATGAAAACTTTTGAAAGGCTAGTGAAGGATACACTTTTGGACACTGTACAGGAGACCCTCTCCAGTTCGCCTACAAAGGCGTGGATGATGCAACAGGGACGCTTTTAAACATGGTTTTTAAACATCTTGTCAAGAGTTTTGCTAGAACCCAGATGCAGAGGAGACAAAGCAGTAGTTAAGCGTAAGTGGAGCGTGAGGGCTGGCTGGCTGGCGTGGCCGGCGGGAGTGTGGCTGGAAAGTTTGGATCTCGGCTTTGAGGGACTTGGAACTGGCAGGCAGGCAGAGCAGGCGATCTGGAGACAGGCAGAGAGAAGTTAGTAAAAGCAAACAGGTTGCTAGATTAACAGGCTTAAGGCTAGATGCTAAGGTAAAACCTACTGTACGTGCCTTAATCTGGCAGGGAATCGAAGTCTGGTCTCTTCTTAAGAGGTAGGGATGGCTCATCAGGAACAGGTGTGTGATTACCAGCAGGTACAGCAAGTGCCAACTCAGGAACCCAGACACGCCCAGGATTCAAAAACTGAGAGAAGAGAAAACAGAACAAAAACACACCAAGCATGCCTCCCTCACCCAAAGGAAAAAAACAAATCAAAACACACTCACTCAGGACCAAACTCAGGTGAGAGATGCAGGGTTCATGACACATCTTGAGGGGGCCAAGTCCCTTGTCCGTCTACTATTTATTGACTTCTCCTCTGCTTTTCATCCCCATGTTTTAGCAGACAGGTTGAAGAACATTCATAACATTGATACTGGACTGATCTGCTGGCTGATGAATTTTTTAACAGGGATGTCACAATGGGTGAGAGTGAACAGTGTTTTATCAGATGCCCTTTTATCTTCTATTGGTCTCCCCCTTTTATTTGTTTTATACACAAATGAAGGCCAAAGCCATCATGAATGGCGCCACATTATTAAATTTTAATAATTCTGTGTGTAAAATTGTGTCCCTCCTCAGCAGTGACGACTCCTACCACAGCATGGTCCTGTAGTAAATGATTTTATTAATTGGTGTAAATCCTCCTTTTTAAACATAAATGTGGCAAAAACGAAAGAGATGTGCATCAACTTGAAGAAGAAAGAAATCCCACGGTCATTTCCTCTGTTGTAATAGACAATCAGCCAGTTGAACTAGTGCAGCAGTACAAATATCTTGGGACTCTGATCGACAGTAAACCGTGCTTTGAGTCCCAGGTTGATGCTGTGTAAAAATGTACATTAGCGCATGTACTTTCTTTGTAAGCTTCACAGTTTTAATGTCGACACGGTTTTTATGAAAATGTTTTATTCCTGTTTTATTGAATAAGTTCTCACTTTCTCTTTTATCTGCTGGCACAGGTCACTTTCTATTTAACAGAAAAATCGCATGTAAGGTATCGTGAAGGTATGCAGCAAAATTGCGGGCATACCCTTAGATGACCTACATGATCCGCGTCATCCCTTGTGGGGTGAATTAATGCAGAACGAATAGATTAAAAAATCATTCATCCCGGCTGTTATCCCCATTGTTAATAATACCCTGGAAATTCAATTTAAATTATGTTGTAGTTTGGTTGTCGTTATTTGTTGTTGGTTGATACATATATTTGTTACTGCTGGCTGTAATCCAAATTGCCCCTCATAGATAATAAAGGTACCTTGTACACTTTTGTGTAAATAAAATCATGACTGAAGAAATGACACTTTGCTACAATATAAAGTAGTGAGTGTACAGCTTGTATAACAGTATAAATTTGCTGTCCCCTCAAAATAACACATCAAACAACCATTAATGTCTAAACCGCTGGCAACAAAGGTGAGTACACAACTAAGTGAAAATGTCCAAATTGGGCCCAATTAGCCATTTTCCCTCCCGGGTGTCATGTGACTCGTTAGTGTTACAAGGTCTCAGGTGTGAATGGGGAGCAGGTGTGTTAAATTTGGTGTTATCGCTCTCACACTCCCTCAAACTGCTCACTGGAAGTTCAACACGGTACCTCAAGGCAAAGAACTCTCTGAGGATCTGAAAAAAGAATTGTTGCTCTACATAAATATGGAATAGGCTATAAGAAGATTGCCAGGACCCTGAAACTGAGCTGCAGTATGGTGGCCAAGACCATATAGCGGTTCAACAGCACAGGTTCCACTCAGAACAGGCCTCGCCATGGTTGACCAAAGAAGTTGAGTGCACATGCTCAGCATCATATCCAAATGTTGTCTTTGGAAAAGGGTTGATGGGTGGGGGGTCAGCCTGTCAGTGCTCAGACCATACAACGCACACTGCATCAAATTAGTCTGCATGGCTGTCGTCCCAGAAGGAAGCCTCTTCTAAAGATGATGCACAAGAAAGCCCGCAAACAGTTTGCTGAAGACAAGCAGACTAAGGACATGGAATTCTGGAACCATGTCCTGTGGTCTGATGAGACCAAGATAAACTTATTTGGTTCAGTTGGTGTCAAGCGTGTGTGGCGGCAACCAGGTGAGGAGTACAGTCAAGCATGGTGGTGGGAGTGTCATGGTCTGGGGCTGCTTTGGTGCTGCGGAGACTGGGGAGCTACAGTTCATTGAGGGAACCATGAATGCCAACATGTACCATGACATACTGAATCAGAGCAGTATTCCAACATGATAACGACCCCAAACACACCTGCAAGTTGACCACTGCCATGCTAATGAAGCTGAGGGTAAAGGTGATCCTTTAGCATCCACAAACGGAAGGTGGAGGTGCGCAAGGTCTCTAACATCCACCAGCTCAATGATGTCTTCATGGAGGAATGGGAGAGGACTCCAGTGGCAACCTGTCTGTTTGTCTATTGTCTGTTTTAATTGTGTTTATTGTAGTTTTATGATTGGGAGTCTGCACAGAGTATTTTATTTTGAAAATTGAACAGATTCTCCATGCCGTTCTGTGTCTGACTTCCTGTCCGTTTCGATCTGCAAACATAAATAGACCCACTGGGAAGCCTCGTCTGGGACGAGTCTAGTGGACTCACGAGCATTGTGAGTCGACTAGACGGACTAAGCAGTGGACTAAGCGGGTTAGGTTATCAGAAAAGTCCACTCGGCAAAGAACTAAAGATGGCGGTAGGCAGCACAGGCGTGCTGATTGCTCTGCTACTTTACACACTTTTTGTAAAGTCCATACTGCCGGTAGAAAACTTTTATACTAAGCACACAACTTGTAACAAGATTTTAAACTGGTTTGACAAGGAGGCGCATTGGCACAAGCAAACAAACAAGATCAACGGAGAGTACACCCTGGCTGTTACACTTGCAGTTTCAAATCGCTACCATCAAAGAAGAAAACGCAAAGAAACGCCTTGTAAGAAAGCAACAAACAATGTCATGATAATATGCCTTTGCCTACTTTTGTCGGGCGACATCCACCTGTGTCCTGGTCCAACCGGCCAAACAACAGACCTTCCTGATGCACCTACCTGTGACTCTGGTGCATCTCCAGCAGCGGTGCTCCTGGGCGGTGTCCCCAGGGATCCGGCGTTGGCTCAGGTGAATCCCAGCATCGAGCTGAGATGGACCAGTGAGGTTAGCTCCTGCGCGGATGGTGGGCTGGATCTTCGGCGTGATTCATCAGGGAGGCAGCAGTTCACGTCTGCGGAGAGTACATCAGCAGCTGCCGTTGTCAACCCTGAACTTGGTGGTGCTTCTGTGCGGCGCTTGAGTCCAGACGGTCCGGGATTTCACCGTGGTTTGCTGGGTGGACATCCTGCAGCGACGGGAACGGCTCCCACGGATTTGAACGACATAATGGGGAGACCCAGCGGCAACAGTCTTCACAGAACCGGCGTGGCAAGCACCGCTAACACCCACAAACGCTTTACAGTAAATAAAGCAATACGCATGAACCGGAAGTGGAAGGTGGAAGGTTCACGCTGTAAACAATGCACGGATAATCTGGGATCAAAAAGTCAAACCAAAAGGTCTCTTTGGCGGACATCTAAATATCCGAAGCTTAAAATCAAAAAGCGTCCTACAGGAGAGATAGAGCTGATGCCAAAGGGGGAGGGGTAATGATCTATGTGAGAGAGAACATACAGTGCAATGAAATCCAGTGGAAAACCCCAATTGATTTAGAATGTGTTGGGTTAAATCTGTCTCTTGCACCTCAGATGTCTTTGACATTAATAGTCTTATATCGACCACCATCTACTAACATAGACTTTTATGATAAGTTCAAGTAAATGTTAAAGGACCGACACGGATCACAAACAATTGTAGCACCCAAATTGACCTAATCTTCACCAATCATCCTGAAAGGATCACAAAATCATACAATATGTTAACTGGTCTCTCACGTAATAACATGGTGCTGATAACAAGAAAACTAACCAGAAAGCGATTTTCAGCCTATTCCAGAAAAAGGAGTTCATTGGCATTCCTAGGAGCAAACAGGAACAATTTCACACAGCAATAAGAAATATGAACTGGGACACTCACTACTATTGGACAATGAATTGGAAATAATTAGTCAGAAATTCACTGAATGCTTACAAACAAAAATTAATGAATTTGCAGTGACAATTAAACACAAAAACAGAAAGTGTTCTTTTCCCTGGCTCAGTGATGATATCAAACAATTAATGAAAGACAATGCCCTTAAAAAAGCCAATAAGTCAAAACTATCTTGTGACAGACAAAAATTTGCTTCGTTACGGAATAAAGTGACAAGACAACTACGAAAAGCAAAGGCAGACTTTTTTATAACAATTATTAAAAACTGTCACGGAAACTCAAATGCTGTTTGGGAACAGATCAATAAATTAACAGGTAAAACTTCTTCCAGTAATAATTCAATACAGCTAAAGAACAATGGCATGCTTTTGCAGGATCCATCTGCTGTGGCACAGACACTAAATTATATATTTTTTTGATTCTGTTGAGACCATAGCCAAAAGTTTCCCTGTGAAATATAACAACCTACCTGTCATTAGTTCAGATTTGTTAATTGAGCCCCCACTACATCCAAAATTTGTATCCATATCCGATGTGGAAAAGGCAATTACATAGCTTAAGTCTTCAAGAGCAAAAGACGTGTAAGGGATGGACACACTCATACTAAAACAAATAGGTCAGTCAATTATGGGTCCACTAACACATATCATTAATGTGTCACTAGATCAAGAGAAATTTCCTGAGCCATGGAAACTTGCTATTGTCATTCCCATATTTAAAGGTGGTAACTCCCTTCTTACATCTAATTACCAACCTATTAGTGTCACCGGGGTGACGTGTGTGTGTGTGTGTGTGTGTGAGATTTGGAGCAGCGTAGGGTCACGCCCCCTCGTTAGTGGTGAATGGCTACGGATGTGGGTGCAGGAAGTCTGTTGCCCTCCTTCCCTGTTACTGCTGACCTCTGCCAAGAGGAGGAACGAGCATCGAAAGTGGAAGAGAGGTGGTGGGCCGATGGACTGAAACAGGGATTTTAAAGACTCACTACTGAGGACCGGACGGATTAAAGCTTGCCCAGTGACTTTTATTACAAGTTTTACAAGTTTTTTTTTATCATTTTAGGTCTTTTAATTGAGGTGTTTTTGTGGTTCATTATTTTATTGTTTTAATAAACACATCGGCATTGGTTAGTACTGGTCTGAGCCTGGTTTTGTTGTTTTGGTGCAGCCTGTTTCCCAGCAGAACCTTACCTAAATTTATTTTTTATTTTTTAATTTTATCATAACTTGACGACCCGCGAACGGAGGCGGCGGGCGTCACATTAGCATTTTGCCAACAGTATCTAAAGTTTTTGAAAAACTGGTTGCTAAACAAATCACCAATCATCTTAATTGCAGTTCTTTTCCTTTGCACTGAATGCAGTTTGGATTTAGGGCTAATCATTCTACAGAGACAGCAACATGTTATTTTCTGGAAAAGGTTAAATCAAATATGGACAAAGGAGGGATAGTGGGAGCAATCTTTTTAGACCTTCGTAAAGCATTCGATACAGTCAACCATTCAGTTTTACTGCACAAACTTCATGCATTTAATTTTTCCAATTATTATACTATTTTTAAAGTCTCATTAATTCATACCTTTCATCTCGTTCACAAAGTGTACAGACTGCCCTACACCGCTGGAATGAGGCATGTTCCGCCCCATTCAAGCAGTGAGGCATCTGTGATGATGAGATGTGGGATGAGACCCTGCCAAGCGGAACCCCGACAGACAGAAAGAGGGGGTCAGATCTGGGCCGCCAGTAGGCCAGATCCGGGCCTACCGACAGAGGAACGGCGACCAAGCACCGCTTCTGTCTCAATGGGTCGACACGCAGGCGGATGAACCACCACTGTAGCCTCCTCATGTGCAAGAGGCCCACATGAGCTGCCGACATGAGCTCTGGAAGCCTCATGATTGACAGAGCCCTTAGTACCGCCCGTGGAACTACACAGCGGAGCAGCTCTGTCAGAGCATCCACCTTCTTGTGAAAGCTGCACTCTCCAGTGAGAGGAGTCCAACGCCACTCCAAAATAGGCAAGCCTCTGGAAGGGGAGAGGAATGCTTTTCTTCCAGTTCACCGTAAAACTCAGGTGTGACATGTGTGCGACGAGCCTGGCCGTCTGCACCACCACCTCATTCTGGGACCGCACCAGATAAAACAGGACCCTGATGCCCTACCGCCGCAATGGCTCCAGAGCCGTCTCGACACACTTGGAGAAAGTGCGCAGTGCCAGCAAGTAACCGAACGGCAGCCCGTTGTACTGGTACTGGGCTCCCTAGAAGGAGATCTGCAGGAACTTCCTGTAGTCTGGGATGACGGGAACATGAGAGTACGCGTCCTTCAGGTCGATGGAGGTGAGCCAGTCTCCCTGGCACACACACTCCACCGTCAACATGCAAAAAATTCTTTCCGCCCTGTTGAACAATGACAGATCTAGGATGGGCTTCATTCCCCCCGTCTTCTTCCTGACCAGGAAGTAACATGAGTACAACCCCTGATTTTACTGCACCAGAGGAACTCTGGAAATAGCTTGCTTGCTCCCGCTAATGCGCTGGGGAGCGGGGTGGGTGGAAACAGCCTACTGATGCTCTCCACCCCCTGAGCCGCGGACGTAATGGTGTCCACCAGGGTCTGAAAATGAGGCCCGAAGAGACCATCTGTGCTCACCAGGGCCTCAATGAGATCCTTCCTGGTGGCTTCAGGGATGGTAGACTGCTGGAGCCACAGAAGCCGGTGGATCTGGGACTGCCAGATGCTGATCCATGCAGCGGTGTGCTGGCCGCCTTACTGATCTCTTCCTTCTCCTTCTCCGTAATGGTGGTGGAGTTGGCTGCTATATTGGTGAGAGAGGAAGCTAGCAGCGCCACATTGTTGGCGGAGGCAGAATTCTGGAAAGCGTATTGGTGGGACTTGTCAGTGATACGAGCCACCAACTGCGCGCCTGGGGAGGCCAGGATAGCGTGCTGTCCAGCAACCGTCTGCCCTGGCTTCATGCCAAAGAAGTTTGTGAGGTTGGACTGCTAAGGGGGTACTGGATGAAACCCCAGATCCGTGAAACCCTCCACCTTAGTGATTGGAACATAGGTGGAGACAGGAGCCCGGGGAACCCTCCGGGGGACAACCAGATGACAGGTTGTCAGGATGACAAGGGTGCTAGCTCTCTCACGAGGCTGCGCATGGATGGAAGGGAAGTGGCAGCAGAGAGCAGGATGGTAATATCCCCGGAGAGAGCTCCCTCAAGGCTGGAGTCGGTAACATCGGAGGTTGGGACAGCGGAAGTTGGGAGACCCATGGATGGAGAAGGCGGTGTAATCCGACTCCTGCTCCGCTGGTAACAGCAGGTCGAGCGCTTCGTCCAGCTAGTGTCCACTGAATGGGTGGACCGCCACACCTCGACCTGAACCGCAAAATTATCCGCTCAGCGCTGCCTCTCCTTGGGAGAGAGATGGGCACAGAATGGACAGCGTGAGCCGGGGGAATGCCTCACATCTCACAGAGGCCGCACACCCATGCAGATGGAGTGGCGTCCCACCCCGCTCTGGCTGACTTGCTGGAAGACATCACTGGCTGGTGATCTTATGCTCTTTAGACAGCTCAGTGCTGATGAAAAATGGGAGCTGATGGGAAAGTCTCACCTTTACAAGGTGAGGACGTATGAGAGGCCCACACCATATACAAGCTTTTCTTAGTACTGCGCATGCGCGCATAGGGGTAAACCCACAAGCGATAGCCTTAGAGGTATGAAGCCTATATGAAGAAGAGAGGGAGAAGAAGGACACTGAGGAAGAGAGCAGCAGTACTCTGTCTGCACCAAAGGAACACCTGAGAGTGTGATTGACTTTTATCCTCGTGCTGGTAAGGTGACATGAGAAACCATTAGTTTTGTTTCTCAGGGCTAGCCTGATGGGCTGGTGAGGATCCTGGAAGGGTCTTACCCATGTAGACATGTGTAGCTGCACCTTATGCAAGATATTGTTGGCCAAGGGGTTAATATTGTACATTTGTACATAATTTGTTCATCACGGATGTAGCATACAGGTCAGTGTTTTGGGTGCATCGTGCACTGGTGCATCTTGTACACTTCTTTACTTCTTGGAGTTGCCTTGTGTGTGACATGGTGAAACTACAGGGAGCCACAGGGAATTCACTTCTTGAGGTATGAGCTATTGAAAGAAGATGAGAAGGAATTCTAGTGTCATCTTTTCCTCTTGCCTCAGTCTCCCCTGCAGCATTGAACAGCAGAAGCAATGTAGATGGATTTCTTCATTCTTCTGTCCAGCAATAAATACTGTTGAATTTGTTTTCTTGAGCTAGAAACACATCCAAGTTTATTTAATATTGCTTTATTATTTTCAGCAGCTCAGATCATGCATCAGATTTCAGTTTGAGTAAGCAAAGACAATTACAACAAGTAACAGCTGTAGGGACAATTAGAGCTGATCTGCCAATGATACGCAGCACGAGCAGAGAGAACAGGCTGATGGAAGAAGAGGGAGAGGACACAAACATCTTGATAGAAACCAAGGATGATATTAACTCCACCTGCACTTCTCTCTCAGCTGGAGTAGCCAGCTGTGGACAGAGACAGAGAATGATGGAAACCTGGGAGACAAGAATGTTTTTGCTTTCAAATGAGGCCACCAAGAATGAACACATTGCTAAGTTTATAGAGAAGCCAAATGTTCAATATATTGAGTTCAAAGGTTGTTCTTCCTTTCCAGCTGTTTGTCTTTAAGAGAGAGAAGACGAGAGAAGACAGCATGCACTGTTAAGTCTCTTATTTCAAAAGGTAAATTTGCATATATTTACTGTTATATCAGAATACCTATTTTGATCAATTGTTATTCTGCGTGTCTCATTACTGGATTCATGCTTATTCTACGGATCTGCCATTTAACTTTTAGAGAAAAAAGAGGTGAAGGACTTATTGTCAGAATTCTCGTATAGTGAAATAAATCTTGTTGTTGCTGTAATTTAGAAACTATTGTCTCTTGTTTGTCTTTTGGAAAGAGGAGAGAGGGAACAAGGAAGAAACAAGTCCAGACCAAGAGCAGATGACATAAGAGACAAGCAGAGGAGACAGACTAGAGGAGCCAAGGATTAAACAAATCAACTTTCTGAGTAGTGAATGACCTGCTCTACCTCCTGAGCACAGCCTAGCCTCCCTGTTATTTAATTATTAATGTTATTCTTCTTTATCTGTTATTTGTCTTTTAGACAGAGGAGAGGAAACGACATAAGGAGGATAGAAGAAAAAGACCAGACGAGACAAGAGACCAGCAAAGGAGACAGCATGCGCTGTGAACGCTCTAATTTAAAAAGATACATTTCTAAACTTTAACATAAAATTTATCCTGATCAACGGTTCTTCTGACCTCAGTTAAAGTTGTTAAGTATAACTCCCCCATGTCTTTTGAGAGAGAGGAAGAGAAGTTTAGAAGACAAGGCAAGGCAAGATGACATCTACATTGGTCAGCTTTTACATGTTTGACATGTAATTGCATGTCCTGACTCAATTTAATTTATTTTCTTTATCCATGACAACATGTTGACGAAGATCAACAATGGGTTCTTCTAGTAAGTCTTGTCTATGTAGTAGCATGATGAATTGTCACGATTCTGTCCTGAGTTCCTTGTGTGCTATATTTTGATTCTTGTTTCTCTGTTTCTAGGTTTGGTTTTTGATTCTAAGGTTGGTTTTGTATCTGCTTTATAGTCATCTGTCATCTGTTCTGTTGAGTTTAGTTCTCTGAGTTTATTGTTTGGTCAGTTCAGTATCTGTTATTTAGTCTTTGTTTTGGTTCCATGTCTTTGTTCCTAGTCTTGTGCCTTAGTTCTTGTCTTAGTATTTACTTCTAGTTATTTGTCTGCACTACTTTAGTATAGTCTGCTCTGCATTCTGTGTTCTAGTTCTGTGTTCTGGTTTAGGTTTTGTCTGTTAGGGTCTGCATTTCTCTGTTTACATGGGTTTCTGTTCTGTTATTGTCTGAAGTTAGATTCTTCTCTCGTATTTTGTAACGTGTTCTGTCTGTTCCCTAGTAATCTGCCAGTCTCTCTGTTTTCCCCCGCTGTCTCTCTGCCTGCCTGTCTGTCTCGTCAGTCCTGATTCCTCTCACCTGTGTTTCTCCCGCCTGCTCGTTAGTCCCTGGTGTTAAATGTTTGCTGTTTCTGTTCAGTCTCTGTCTGGTCATTGCAGTGTATTGTATTGTAGTGTGTAGCCTGCAAAGCTCTGTCTTGTTGCTTCTCCGTGTTTCCCTGTGTTTTGTGGATTTTGTATTTTTTCTTGTGTCTTCCCTTGATTTTGGATTTTGGACTCAGCCACTCTGAAGTAAGTGTGCTCGCCTTCTGTAGGTCAAATAAACCCTTGTTGAACTTGACCTGCTCAGCGTCCTGCGTTTGGGTCCTCGTACCTGCTCTTTCCTACAAACCTGTGACATTTGTGTTTCACATGAAGTTAATAAAGGATGACTTTTTTTTTTTTTCTCAACATCAATTTAACCAGACAAAGAATTTAAGAAGAACTGTGCATTTGAATCACAGCTTTTGATAATTCAAGCAGTTTTGACTGCTGAATCTGAAACCTAGTTATCGGCATACATTTATTTTAAATAGTTCACCTCAGTAGTTCTGTAACTCTAGTGAGGTGAATCGGCTGGCAAGGCTATTTTATTTGCTTTAAACATCGGGTAATTGTAAGTGATTTATTTCTCTTACAGATGATGCTGGGTCATTAATAAATTAGTCATGACAAAAATTATGACAACTGATGTATTTTTCTGAGCATGAGCTTGTTTGGTAGCTTGTTTAGTAGCTTGCTGGATAGTAAGTCACCCACTACAACTAACACAGCGATAAGCCTATGTGTGAACTTATATTAGGCTAAGTATTGTAGATCTACCGTTGTGATGGGTTTTGCTAAATATAATGTTAAGTGGCAGATCAGTGGGCTTACTGCAGTTGAATATCTAAGTAAGAGATGTCCTCTGTCCCAGAGAAAACGTCTCGGGTTACGTATGTAACCCTTGTTCCCCGAGAAGGGGAACAAGACACTGCGTCGGTGATGACACTATGGGAACGCCTCTGGGCGTGGCAGGGCTGAAATCATGAATGAAACTACTCCAATCCTATTGGCGTTGCTAGAACGGTAGCGTGTGACGGCGTAACTGGAGGTGTATATATGCACGCCGGCACACCGGACACATTAGCTCTTTGCTATGAAGCAAGGCACTCCAGGCGGGCCGAGATGTGGCCGACCTACGCAGTGTCTGTGTTGCTAGAACGGTAGCATGTGACGGCGTAACTGGAGGCGTATATAAGCACGCCGGCACACCGGACACATTAGCTCTTTGCTATAAAGCAAGGCACTCCAGGCGGGGCGAAATGTGGCCGACGTCCCGGGTCCCAGGGACGTATGTCACTCTGAGGGACAGCAGTCTCTGCTGGGACCACAGGAGGATCTGATATGCCAATTTGCATAACGGGCGCGAGTGCAGACCCCCCTGGTGATTCAAATAGGCCACCACCGCCGTGTTGTCGGTCCTGACAAGAATGTGGCGACCGCGGAGAGCGGGCAGAAAACTCCTCAGAGCTCTGAAAACCGCCAACATTTCCAGGCAATTTATGTGCCAAGAGAAATGATGCTCCTGCCAGGAAGAACCCAATACTGGTACACCGCGCCCCCGAAGGCGAACCTCAGGAACTTCCTGTGAGAGGGACGGATGGAGATGTGGAAATATGCGTCTCGTAGATCTATCGTGACAAACCAATCCTCGGATTGGATGTGACTGATGATGGCGGGGATGGTGAGCATCCTGAACCTGAATCTCCTCAGAGATTGGTTCAGGGACCGCAGATCTAAAATCGGACGCAGTCCTCCGTCCTTCTTGGGAACTATGCAGTACCGGCTGTAGAACCCGGACTCCCTGACTGGCGGGGAAATGAGTTCTATGGCCCCTTTCTCCAGCAGAGAGCGAACTTCTTGTCCCAACACCTGGCTCTGCCCCGCGTGCACCACTATCCAGACCACCCCATTGAACTTCTGCGGGGGGTGGACCTGGAACTGCAGCCTGTAGCCATCCAATACGGTGCGCAGGACCCACGGGGAAATGTTTGCAAGGCTCCGCCATGCTTCTACAAAATCCGCCAAGGGAACCAGCCCCTTGGGGGGCTCCGCTTCAGGATCCCCGGTGGCATCCTGAAGCGGAGGACCGCCAGGGAAACTCGCTGGCGACCCACGGTGTGTGAGCCCGATCGTTTTCCAGCTGCAACCCCTCGAGGCGGGCAGACTGGTGAGAGCTCGCTGGTGGTTAGCATGTCCCGAGCGCCAAGACGGCGGGAAAACAGCGCCTGATGCCTGAGCCGCCACAAGGGAGGGGACCTTGGTCAGCCTCTCGGGGGGCTGTGGGCGAGAGCGCCGCCTTGCGTCCCGGTTTTGTTGAGGGGGACTACGGGAAGCGACGCTTCGCTTCTGGCTCCGGCGGTAGGAGCTAGACGAGGGCTGAGCTCGTTTCTCTTCAGCCGTCGCCATCCTGGACCCAGACTGGTGGGGGAGATATTGCTCAAACGCCTCTCCCTGCGTTTCAGCGTGCTGAAACCTGCTGATGACAGCATCCACCGCCTCACCAAACAGGCCAGTAGGAGAGAGGGGCACATCCAGGAGAAAAGCCTTCTCCTTCCCCTGGATGCCCGAGAGGTTGAGCCACAGATGGCGCTCCGTAGCCACCAATGCTGCCATGGAGCAGCCAATGCTTGGTAACACGGAGCATTTAAGTCCGTAGCTCTACGGAGCTCAGTCAGGTCCTCCTCAGAGGGACCTCCCCCTAGGTCATACTCTTGAGAAGATCGGCCTGGTACGCCTGCAAGATGGCCATAGTGTGCAGGCTTGCACCAGCTCAACCCGCTGCCATGTAGGCCATGCACACCAAAGCGGATATTTTGTCCGACACAGCTTGGTGGGGAGCGCCGAAATCTGAAGGAACGAAGCGAGGGTGGGAGAAAGATAGCTCGCGAGTGCTTCCTCCCCCCAAGGCATCGTTCCGTAGCCGTGCTGCTTAGTTTCTGTCACGCTGCTGTAGTCCAGCAGAGGGGACACAGTCAGCCGTGCAGAGCAGCTTTTTTTTTTTTTGGGTCATGATTTACATAACTCATTGTGCAAATCAGGAAAGAACGCGGGGGTGGCGCTCGGGCTGCAGAAAAGCTCATAGAGGTTACTGCCGGCCCGCGGTTCCTGCCCCGCCTCTCATAGCTGGGTGCGGTCTGATGACGTCGGCCCGGCTCCCGGAAGTCATCCTCCATGATGCTACGCACGTCTAGCTCCTCAGAATCAGACTGTGCAAGCCTCTCCAAACTCATACCTCGGGTGGGAGAAGCCGAGAAGCGGACTCCCGAACGGGGAAGAGAAGAGGCGGAGTCAGCAGACGAGGAACGGGAAAAAGCCTCGGCAGTCCCAATGTCCTCGGAGATGTAGCGATGACCGAAGCCGCCGCGCCGCCTCAGCAACCACCGGCCGTCGAGCCACGGGGAGAGCGCATCCGGCCGTCTTCAGAAAATAGGATTGGAGTAGTTTCATTCATGATTTCAGCCCTGCCACGCCCAGAGGCGTTCCCATAGTGTCGTCACCGACGCAGTTCGAGTTCCTTTGAAGGGGAACCAAGTAGGGAATGCAAGATGATTATCATCTTTAAACAACTACCACTTTGTGCTGTTGCCAGATAAAATGACAGAGAAAAGAAACAGACATAATTTCCAGTGCACTAAAACACCAATTAAGTACAAAACCTAGAGCCCAACAGATTTATCGTTTTGCAGATATTATCGTCCGATATAAACTACTTGCAGATATATCTGCATCAGTGTTTATAACATCTGATATTACTATTAAAGAAACAGAGTCGGATCCATCCCACATGTCATGAGTGTTGCATAGTTTGCCCACCAGAGGGTCCTCTGTTCAAACACTGCAGCACTACACACTAAAAACTCCTGGGTTATTTCTTCAACCCATTTTCTGGGTTAGTTGTGTTGGGTTAAAATTATGGGTTATTTTTTCAGATAGTAACCATTTTCTGGGTTATAGG